>NC_053489.1:677477095-677822095 GCF_905171775.1 Rana temporaria | reverse complement strand
CCGGAACACAGATTTATCTCTCCCGGTGAGATCCCTCCTCCAGTACACACATTAGATCTGACCACCAGCACACAGATTTATCTTCCCCGGTGAGATCTCTCCTCCAGTACACAAATTAGATCTGTTCACCGGAACACAGATTCATCTCTCCCGGTGAGATATCTCCTCCAGTACACACATTAGATCTGATCACCAGCACGCAGATTGATCTTCCCCGATGAGATCCCTCCTCCAGTACACACATTAGATCTGACCACCAGCACACAGATTTATCTTCCCCGGTAAAATCTCTCCTCCAGTACACAAATTAGATCTGTTCACCGGAACACAGATTCATCTCTCCCGGTGAGATATCTCCTCCAGTACACACATTAGATCTGATCACCAGCACGCAGATTGATCTTCCCCGGTGAGATCCCTCCTCCAGTACACACATTAGATCTGATCACCAGAACACAGATTTATCTTCCTCGGTGAGATCCCTCCTCCAGTACACACATTAGATCTGATCACCAGAACACAGATTTATCTTCCTCGGTGAGATCCCTCCTCCAGTACACACATTAGATCTGATCACCACAACACAGATTGATCTTCCCCGGTGAGATCCCACCTCCAGTACACACATTAGATCTGATGACCAGAACACAGATTTATCTTCCCCGGTGAGATCCCACCTCCAGTACACACATTAGATCTGACCACCAGCACACAGATTTATCTTCCCCGGTGAGATCTCTCCTCCAGTACACAAATTAGATCTGTTCACCGGAACACAGATTCATCTCTCCCGGTGAGATATCTCCTCCAGTACACACATTAGATCTGATCACCAGCACGCAGATTGATCTTCCCCGGTGAGATCCCTCCTCCAGTACACACATTAGATCTGATCACCAGAACACAGATTTATCTTCCCCGGTGAGATCCCTCCTCCAGTACACACATTAGATCTGATCACCAGAACACAGATTTATCTTCCTCGGTGAGATCCCTCCTCCAGTACACACATTAGATCTGATCACCAGAACACAGATTGATCTTCCCCGGTGAGATCCCACCTCCAGTACACACATTAGATCTGATGACCAGAACACAGATTTATCTTCCCCGGTGAGATCCCACCTCCAGTACACACATTAGATCTGACCACCAGCACACAGATTGATCTTCCCCGGTGAGATCCCTCCTCCAGGATACACTGATTGGTCTTTCCATAATGAGAGCCCACCCCCCACACACACCTCCAGTACAAATACTTTGGTCTTCTCATGTATGTTTTCCACAGCTTATGATCTCCAGTTTCCCCTCTATATACTCATCACTGTGTACCCGCAATCCACCACAATATTTGTCCCTGTCTTCCCCATAGACATCGCTCACTGAGGCGGTACACAAAGTCTAGGGGGCTTAGCACCAGTCTCTGCCCCCCTCCGCCCCTCTGCAGAAAGAAAGTTTCATATTGCTTTTTCTTGGAAGGCTTTTATTTCTTCTGGCCGACCTCAATGTAATCTGTTAGCTTTCATAAAGAAAAATTATTACTGTATATGTTTTAATAAGGTTAAATAACAATTTTAAATGCTTATATTAGTTTAATGACAAGCCCCTTGCTACAATGACTTTGCTGAAAATATTGGTGGAACAATGTCCCCAGAATGTGTTGTTAGAATTCCTTGGAAGGTCATCCAGTACAGACAATCCATCACCTAGTATTGGACAGAGAAGCATTTCAAGCTGATAAGATGTTCCTGTCAGGTCACCCGTAGCCAGGTGACGAGTGCACCCCGTTGGGGTCAGGGATGCACCACAGGGTGGTGAACCCTATGGCCGACTACTGCTAGCAGAGACGAAGCGTGAACTTAAGATCACCCAGGGCACGGAGTCTAAGACCCAGTTTTGTATTCACCAGAGCCTTTGATGGTAAGGATGGTCTTGGCCGCAACTGGGTCCAGGTCGCATCCCCGAGATTCCTCAAGTCACACTCCGCAGGGAGAAAGGGAAAGCAGTCAGCAGGACAAACAGTGGTGATGGGCAAGCCGAAGTCAGGGCAACAGGCAGACAAGGATAACCGTGGGACATGCAAATAGTCAGGGGCACAGGCAGACAAGGAAGTCGGGAACAAGCCAAAACGGTACACGGAAGATGAATGAAGCACTCTGCAAACAGGAACTAGCAACTACACTGCGGACAGGAACTAAGCATAGGAACACTGTTGAACAGCACTGCAGACCTGTAGAGCAACGGTTAATATAGGCTTCCTGGGATGGACTAGGGTGGAGCCATACAGGAAGAGGAAGTGATAAAAAGGGGAACCAGAGCAGGGTCAGCCTCTAATGAACACATGGAGATCAGGTAAGCAGACAGACTTGTTGCATATTCATGACAGTTCCATAGTTTCTTGTAATACGTGTGGCTTGTGCAAATTCTTAATGAGTAATGTGTAAAATTTTGAGTTTTAGGGAGGTCCTGTGTGACAATTGCTTTGGAAGCTTGTGCTTCTGTAAGGATGGGTGGTCCTGATCCACTGTCTATGCCAGACCTCCATGGCCAAGCTAATCTTTTTCCTAGTGTAGCACTACCCCCGTAGGAGCTGCTGGTTAGTTTTGGGTCTTGCACGTTACCTCAATATTCGTCGTTTAGGGGAAGAAAGTCTGTAAAGAACTCCAATGTCCTCACGAGACGTAAAACTATAAACTGTTAGGTTTTATTTTTCTCTTAAATTGCAGGAAAGTATAAGGATGAAGCCGGAAACTGTAATGATGGAATACTACACGATGGAATTTCTATAATGGATGTTTTTTTTATGATATTTTAATAAAAAATTTTGCAGCAATCCTTCGACTTTTTTCTATATACAGTTGCAAGAAAGAGTATGTGAACCCTTTTGGAATGATATGGATTTCTGCACAAATTGGTCATAAAATGTGATCTGATCTTCATCTAAGTCACAACAATAGACAATCACAGTCTGCTTAAACTAATAACACGCAAAAATGTAAATGTTACCATGTTTTTATTGAACACTCCATGTAAACATTCACAGTGCAGGTGGAATTTAGTATGTGAACCCCTAGACTAATGACATCTCCAAGAGCTAATTGGAGTGAGGTGTCAGCCAACTGAAGTCCAATCAATGAGATGCGATTGGAGGTGTTGGTTACAGCTGCCCTGTCCTATAAAAAACATGCACCAGTTCTGGGTTTGCTTTTCACAAGAAGCATGGCCTGATGTGAATGATGCCTCGCACAAAAGAGCTCTCAGAAGACCTACGATTAAGAATTGTTGACTTGCATAAAACTGGAAAGGGTTATAAAAGTATCTCCAAAAGCCTTGCTGTTCATCAGTCCACGGTAAGACAAATTGTCTATAAATGGAGAAAGTTCAGCACTGCTGCTACTCTCCCTAGGAGTGGCCGTCCTGTAAAGATGACTGCAAGAGCACAGCGCAGACTGCTCAATGAGGTGAAGAAGAATCCTAGAGTGTCAGCTAAAGACTTACAAAAGACTCTGGCATATGCTAACATCCCTGTTAGCGAATCTACGATATGTAAAACACTAAACAAGAATGGATTTCATGGGAGGATACCACAGAGGAAGCCACTGCTGTCCAAAAAAAACATTGCTTCACGTTTACAGTTTGCACAAGAGCACCTGGATGTTACACAGCAGTACTGGCAAAATATTTTGTGGACAGATGAAACCAAAGTTGAGTTGTTTGGAAGAAGCACAAAACACTATCTGTGGAGAAAAAGAGGCACAGCACACCAACATCAAAACCTCATCCCAACTGTGAAGTATGGTGGTGGGGGCATCATGGTTTGGGGCTGCTTTGCTGCATCAGGGCCTGGACGGATTGCTATCATCAAAGGAAAAATGAATTCCCAAGTTTATCAATACATTTTGCAGGAGAACCTAATGCCACCTGTCCACCAGCTGAAGCTCAACAGAAGATGGGTATTGCAACAGGACAACGACCCAAAGCATAGAAGTAAATCAACAACAGAATGGCTTAAACAGCAGAAAATATACACCTTCTGGAGTGGCCCAGTCAGAGTCCTGACCTCTACCCGATTGAGATGCTGTGGCATGACCTCAAGAAAGCGATTCACACCAGACATCCCAAGAATATTGCTGAACTGAAACAGTTCTGTAAAGAGGAATTACTCCTGACCGTTGTGCATGTCTGATCTGCAACTACAGGAAACGTTTGGTTGAAGTTATTGCTGCCAAAGGAGGTTCAACCAGTTATTAAATCCAAGGGTTCACATACTTTTTCCACCTGCACTGTGAATGTTTACATGGTGTGTTCAATAAAAACATGGTAACATTTAATTCTTTGGCTTTCTAGAAAGCCATCTAGTACATTAAATCTCATAACTGTATTTTTTTCAGCAGACTTTTATTTCAGAACTCTTATAACTGTATATAATATTCTGTGTATTTCTGTCTTCCATGAAAAGCTGCACAAATATGTGAGAAATATTGAATATGAGCCCCACGAGGGATACAAGATCCACTTTAATGAGAAGTTAGAAATGCAAATTAATCTTTATTTAGAAAGCTGGTTTTATCAAGATAATACACGTTTTTCGCGTGTCACAATTTCCGTTATCCAAGGCCCAGACTATGTGCCTAAAACATTTCCCAATATGAGTCATCCTCGCCTCTGGAAAACCGGCAAAGTAAGAAATGACTTGATGTTTTCTCTTTATATTGTTTGCTGAGGAGGTCTATCATTTGGATCTATATAGCCGGATTCACGTAGAGCGGCGCATCTTTAGACCAGCGTAGCGCATCTCATATGCGCTACGCCAACGTAAATCAGTGAGGCAAGAACAGTATTCACAAAGCACTCGCTCCCAAACTTGCGCCGGCGTAACGTAAATTGGCCGGCGTAAGCCCGCCTAATTCAAAGTAGGAAGGTAGTGGGCGTGATCTATTAAAATGAAGCGTGACCCCATGTAAATGAAGGGCCGAACGAATGGCGCATGCGTGCGCATGCTCAGAATCACGTCGCATATACTCCCTAAGATACGACGGCTCAATGCGTACGACATGAACGTAACCTACGCCCAGCCCCATTCACGTACGACTTACGTAAACGATGTAAAATACGACGGCTGTTCCGACGTCCATACCTTTGCATGAGATGCGCCTCCTATATGGTACTTTAACTTTACGCCGGACGTACGCCTTACGTAAACGGCGTAGATTACTGCGACGGGCGTAAGTACGTTCGTTAATCGGCGTATCTTGCTCATTTACATATTCAACGCGTAAATCAATGGAAGCGCCCCTTGCCGCCAGCGTAAATATGCGCCCAAGGATACGACGGCGTAGGAGACTTACGTCGGCCGGATGGAGCCCAAATTCAGGCGTATCTTATTTCAAGAATCAGGTGCAGAGATACGATGGCGCATCCATGAACTTATGCGGCGTATCAGAAGAGTCTTCCTGAATCCGGCTAAACAGGATTTTTATCCGTGTTGTAAGATATAATAGCAAATGTGGAGGTTCATGAAAAGGGTCATTTTTGGAGTCGGTGAAGGTTGTTGATTGCGGCAATTATGTGCCTGTGGAGAATTTCTTATACGATGTGTATTTTCTATTTTATGTATTTATGTGTTATGGAATAAAGTTGGCATATAAGGTAATGGGGGTCGTAAATCTTTAATAATTATATCCCATGTCACATCTATCAAAGAAACACAGCAGCACTGAAATCAAGAGATTGTCAGTAATACAGCCAATGGGGCCCTCAAGAAGTTCAGAATATCTTCACAACATGTCCTTAGTCCTTTTTTTAAATATAAAAAAGGAAATATAAATGAAAGAAAATACATTTAAATGGGTGCCTCTTTGTGTTGTCCATGTCAGAGGTTGGACTTGATGGACTTTTGTCTTTTTTCAACCTCACCTTCTATGTAACTATGTAATATGTTGCTGGTCATCATAAGTCTTGTAGGAACCTGCAGAACTCCTAGAGGTGTCTTCTGAGTAAATCCTGCCTGATCTAATGTGACTATACAGGAATACTTTGCGACTTAGTGACAGATAACATAAGTGACATTATTAGGTGTGATTTACTAAAACTGGAGAGTGCAAAATTTAGTGCAGCTGTACATGGAAGGCTGTCATGTGCCTGGGTGATTTTGAACCTAGATCTGGTTTTGGTCCTGCAGCTCTTCTCACACTGCCATGGTAAGATCGGAGTCTTTGCAGCATATACTGTTCTTAGTGATTCTGCCCCTTGGACTCTTTACCTTTTTAGCTGACCCAGACTGCCTGACTATGCTAACGCCTCAACCCCCAGACTAAGCGCCACTTCAGACTCTACCCTTCTACAGGTACCTTACAGTAGCCAATCAGCTTTTAACTTCAGCTTGTTCAATTAAGCTTAGACTAAAAACCTGGAAGATGATTGCAAAATCTTGTGAAGTTCTGCATAGAAACCACTTTCCATTTTAGTAAATCAGCATTGTATTCAGTGACATCAGTTATTATTATTATACAGGATTTATATGGCGCTAACCGTTTGTGCAGCTCTTTACAACATGGGGAGTCAACTAACTCTCAGACTACCCTCTAAATTTAAAGCAGTGCCGGCTAGAAAGTACAGTGCCTGCCGCCGAGAATGTGTTTTTAGCACGACGGCATCGCGCTGATTCTCGGCGACAGGGTGCCGACATCTCGCACACACTGGAATAGTAAAAGCACATCCCAGCAAGCGCGTCATAGAAGCGACTGGAGATCCGACTTGGATTCCCGCCAATTCTACACGAGTGCGGCGTTTGGTATGAATCCTGAGGGGCAAGTCCCCGCCGGATTTTAACTAAAAATCCGGCATGGGTTCCCCCCTCGGGAGCATACCGGGCCCTTAGGTCTGGTATGGGTTGTAAGGAGACCCCCCTACGCCAAAAAAACGGCGTAGGGGGTCCCCCTACAATCCATACCAGACCCGTATCCAAAGCATGCTACCCGGCCGGCCAGGAAAGGAGTGGGGACGAGCGAGCGCCCCCCCCCCCTCCTGAGCCGTACCAGGCTGCATGCCCTCAACATGGGGGGGTTGGCTGCTCTGGGGCATGGGGGCGCACTGCGGCCCCCCCATCCCAGTGCACCCTGTCCCCATGTTGATGAGGACAGGGCCCCTTCCTGACAACCCTGGCCGTTGGTTGTCGGGGTATGCGGGCAGGAGGCTTATCGGAATCTGGGAGCCCCCTTTAATAAGGGGGCCCCCAGATACCGGCCCCCCACCCTAAGTGAATGAGTATGGGGTACATCGTACCCCTACCCATTCACCTGCAAGAAAAGTGGTATAAACACAAATAAAAAAACACAGGGTATTAAAATATTTTACTAGTCTGCTCCGGAGGCCGCCCCCTGTCTTCTTTAGCTCTTTTCACCAGGGGGGGCTTCTTCTTTGACGTCTTCGGGTGGGGGCCGCTCTTCTTTGCCGCCGTCTGGTTCTCTTCCACCGCCGGGGGGGGTCGCTTTTATAAAAGCGCCCACCCCCGGCGGGTTTCCTCCGACGTCTTCGGCGGGGGTGTGTGCTTCTCAGGGGGGACTTCTTCTTCCGCTATCCGGGGGGGTCTTCTCCGCTATCCAGGGGGTCTTCTCCACTCTCCGGGGGTCTTCTGCTATGTTCGCCGCTCTCCGCTGTTGACTCGGCGCACCCCGGTTCTTCCTCCCGCTGTCCGGTGCCTTCTCCTTCAGGGCTGAACGTCTTCATCTTCTTCTTCTTCCGTGCTGTGACGTCTTCTTCTTCTTCCGGGCTGTGACGTCGTCTTCTTCTTCTCCCGATGTTGACACGCCGGCTCTTCTCGCTGCAATGACAGGTGCGCGGCTTGCATCGGACTTATATAGGCCTCACAGTCCCATCATGCTCCGTACCTACCCATGTGATACCTACCCACGTGGGTAGGTACCGGAGCATGATGGGACTGTGAGGCCTATATAAGTCCGATGCAAGCCACGCACCTGTCATTGCAGCGAGAAGAGCCGGCGTGTCAACATCGGGAGAAGAAGACGACGACGTCACAGCCCGGAAGAAGAAGAAGACGTCACAGCACGGAAGAAGAAGAAGATGAAGACATTCAGCGCTGAAGGAGAAGGCACCGGACCGCCGGAGGAAGAACCGGGGTGCGCCGAGTCAACAGTGGAGAGCGGCGAACATAGCAGAAGACCCCCGGAGAGTGGAGAAGACCCCCCGGATAGCGGAGAAGACCCCCCCGGATAGCGGAAGAAGAAGCCCCCACTGAGAAGCACACCACCCCCAGCCGAAGGCGTCGGAGGAAACCTGCCGGGGGGTGGGCGCTTTTATAAAAGCGACCCCCCCCCCGGCGGTGGAAGAGAACCAGACGGCGGCGAAGAAGAGCGGCCCCCACCCAAAGACGTCAAAGAAGCCCCCCCTGGTGAAAAGAGCTAAAGAAGACAGGGGGCGGCCTCCGGAGCAGACTAATAAAATATTTTAATACCCTGTGTTTTTTTATTTGTGTTTATACCACTTTTCTTGCAGGTGAATGGGTGGGGGGCCGGTATCTTGCATTCACTTAGGGTGGGGGGCCGGTATCTGGGGGCCCCCTTATTAAAGGGGGCTCCCAGATTCCGATAAGCCTCCCGCCCGCATACCCCGACAACCAACGGCCAGGGTTGTCAGGAAGGGGCCCTGTCCTCATCAACATGGGGACAGGGTGCACTGGGGTGGGGGGGCCGCAGTGCGCCCCCTGCCCCAGAGCACCCAACCCCCCCATGTTGAGGGCATGCAGCCTGGTACGGCTCAGGAGGGGGGGGCGCTCGCTCGTCCCCACTCCTTTCCTGGCCGGCCGGGTAGCGTGCTTTGGATAGGGGTCTGGTATGGATTGTAGGGGGACCCCCCTACGCCGTTATTTCGGCGTAGGGGGGTCTCCTTACAACCCATACCAGACCCAAGGGCCCGGTATGCTCCTGAGGGGGAACCCATGCCGGATTTTTAGTTAAAATCCGGCGGGGACTTCCCCCTCAGGATTCATACCAAACGTCGCACACGTGTAGAATTGGCGGGAATCCAAGTCGGATCTCCTGTCGCTTCTATGTAGGGGGGTCTCCTTACAACCCATACCAGACCCAAGGGCCCAGTATGCTCCTGAGGGGGAACCCATGCCGGATTTTTAGTTAAAATCCGGCGGGGACTTTCCCCTCAGGATTCATACCAAACGCCGCACACGTGTAGAATTGGCGGGAATCCAAGTCGGATCTCCTGTCGCTTCTATGACGGCTTTGTCTCTATCGCGGCAAGCCAGCTCGGCGATGGCTCCCGCGATGGGGCTCGTAGGTGCTCAATCTCGCCGAGAAAGGGAGCGAGATTGACACAATATCGCAGTCACCCACTGTAGCAGGCCGCTACACAATCTAGAATGACAGTTCATGGGAGATTCTGAGCAGTGACTGGTGCTATTATGGGATAGATTGAGATACAGTGACCCCAGACACTTGTGAGAGCCAACCTGTCATGAACCTGGTGCCACCAACACTAATTTCCCCTCTAATTGCAGACTGAAGGAAAGCCACGACATTGCACCACAGTTTTGCATTTTCACATCTCTGGTGCCTTCCGGCCGATCACCGCATATTATGCCAGCCCACCTCCTTTGAGCAGATCTGCCTAGATGGACAACTGCTGTTGCACTCCTTATCTTATTTTTTATGCTCTTTTAATTGACTCGAGCGGTACACCGGAACTCTCTTTCTTACATCAATGGGAATGGGATCTATACATCTCATTTTTGCAGGATCAGAAGGAGAAAATCATTTGCTTCTCCCATTAAGCTTTCCTGGCCAGTAGATACCAGCAGGGGGTCTATAAGATCCTTACATGGTGGTATACAACTCCAGCAAAACTGAACCATGTGTTTCCCTGAGGGGACTCTTCTTCATATCTTCTAGGAGTGCCCAAAATTAAAGGACTTCTGGGATGAGGAGTAAAGGACTTCTCTCCTCGACTACTACAACTCCCTTCTCATTGGATTACCTTTACACTATCCCCTCTTCAGTCCATAATGAATGCTGCTCTAAGACTTATACACCTTACCAACCATTCAGTGTCCTCCACCCCTCTCTGCCAATCCCTCCATTGGCTTCCACTCACCCAACAAATACAATTCAAAGTACTAACAATAATTTAAAAAGCCATCCATAATGCTGCCCCAGCTATATCACTAACATAGTCCCAAAATACCAACCAAGCCGCTCTCTTCAGTCCTCCCACGACCTCCTGCTCTCTAGCTCCCTTGTCACTTCCTCCCATGGAACTCTCTACTCCAATCTGTCGGGCTGTCCCCTAATCTATCCATCTTTAGACAATCCTTGAAAACCCTTCTCTTTAAAGAAGCCCATCCTGCTTCTAATTAACACTGTTTTACTTCCTCCATCAGCTCATCCTCCACAGCTATTACCTTTTGTATTAATTGACCCTCCCTTTTTAGATTGTAAGCTCTAATGATCAGGGCCCTCTGATTCCTCTTGTACCAAATTGTAATGTAACTGTAATGTCTGCCTTCATTTTTTGTTAGCGCTGCGCAAACTGTTGGCACTATATAAATAAAAAATAAGGTAGAAAATGTGATTCAGACACTAACGGGAATGACTCTTAACAAAAAGCCGACTGTCGGGGGCGTGGTGACCGGACTCCAAGATGGATGCTTAAACCTGGAGCTCCGCTTGTTCACCTGAGATAACTGCAGCCACCAGAGCCCACCGGCACCCCACACACCGCCATATGAGCCCTGAACCTCAGCTGCCTGGACCGGAGATGACCAGGAACCGCCACACGCACCCGGACCAGCTGAACAGCATAGAGGCGGCGGATCACCTCCTAACACAACCCGCCAGGCTGCGGCGCCCAGCGAATCCTCCTCCAGGACATCCAGCCCCACAATGCAGAGCCCGGCCAAATCCAGGCCGTGGAGAGACTCCACAGCTGGGCCCCGGATGGATCCCAGCATGGAGGGGAGCGGGCTGCACTCTGACACTGATAACCAGCACACCCAGGGAGGAGACCCGATCTCAGAATTCCCCACGGCAGACAGACCAGTGTCTGTTACTGTCTTGAAGGACATGCTCCTCTCTCTCAGAACCTCCCTACAAAATGGCATGTTCAGAGGGATCACCGAATGCCAAAAAGAAGTACAGGCCATGTGGCACAGGGTTCTCAATATAGAATCCAAAATGAAAGAACACACATCTGCATACAATCTGATGGTGGAGGCCCACACAGCTCAGGGGGAGGATATAGCTTGGATCAAGGACAAATCAGCAGACCTTGAGGACAGATCCAGGAGGAATAACCTCAAACTGAGGAGGGTCCCTGAATCTGTCCCCCCTAATCAGCTCCTATAATTTGCCCAGACTCTGTTCTCCACTTTGCTGCCAGAGGTGACGGCTCAGGATCTCCTCATCGACAGAGTCCCCAAACCCTCGTTCCTCCCTGAGGAGGTTCCCAGAGATATACTGATGAGGGTACATTTTTACCCCATCAAGGATCGCATCTTACACACGCACGCCAGGGAACATTCCACCACAATACGCTAACGTTAGGATGTTGCCTGACTTGTCCTGGCACACTCTACAACGCCGACGCAACCTACTGACGATTACTAAAGCTTTGCAGAACCATAACATACCACACAAGTGGAAGTACCCGGCTACCCTTTCCATCACCCATAACGGAGTCACCATTTCAGTCTCCAAACTGGTGCAAGGGCTGGGAGCCTTGCGCCAATGGGGTATACTCCCCGATCAAGTCACTCAACCACACCAACCCGTGGGCTTGCAACTAATGAAAAATGAATGGCAGGTGGTATCCCACAAGAGATCTGGTAAGAAAAAAAACGGCGGAGCTCAATAACCATGCACCAATATCACCCACGATTATCTCAGGCGTACAAGGTATTACTGTTGGATACTCTTCTACACCCTTCACTTGCATTAGCAGCTACGACTGCACGAGGATCAGTTTTAGGATCCATTTATTATGATGAACAAGTTACCTATCCGTTTTTGTTCTTTTACCCCTGTTTTTTTTTTTTTTTGTTCTCTGTGTTCATTTTCTCGACATACACAGCTGCGATCGATGCAAACTGTCTTCCACCACTGAGGACGATAAACAACAGCTGATGACTAGAGTTGAGCGAACCCGAACTGTAAAGTTCGGGTTCGGTACGGACTTTGGTTTTTTTTTTGCTCTCGAACCCGAACCCGAATAATTGGAAAAAGTTTGGGTTCGGGTTCGGAGTTCGGCTATCTTATGGTGCGCTGCACGGCAGCCAATCGCTATTTGTTATACTAGAGTTACTAGGAAGCCATCACAGCCATGCTTACTAATGGCATGGCTGTGATTGGCCAGTGCAGCATGTGACCCAGCATGTGACCAGCCTCTATATTAGATAGAGGCACACAGCACAGATCGTCACTCTGCTTTAGTTATGATAGGGAGAGGTTGCTGCTGCTGCTTAGGGACAGTGTCAGAGAGGTGTATCCTGCTTCAGAAATCTAAACAAGCACTCTTTATTTCTTTGAGATCTGCATCATCTTATGGTTTATGGCTCGTCACTCTGCTGTAGCTATGGTAGGGACAGGCTCCTGTTTATTGAGGGACAGTGTCAGAGAGGTGTATCCTGCTTCAGAAATCTAAACAAGCACTCTTTATTTCTGTGACATCTGCTTCATATAGTTTAGGAATTTTGTTCAGCTATAGGGACAGCAATCTCTAGGTGACTCTGTATATTTCAACAGCACTGCACCTGCCACCACCTGTGCACCTGTGATATACTGTGTGTGTCCAGTACATAGTTCAGGGACAGGTTCCAGAAATGTTCCTATAGGGACAGCAATCTATAGGTGACTCTGTATATTTCAACAGCACTGCACCTGCCACCACCTGTGCACCTGTGATATACTGTGTGTCCAGTACATAGTTCAGGGACAGGTTCCAGAAATGTTCCTATAGGGACAGCAATCTATAGGTGACTCTGTATATTTCAACAGCACTGCACCTGCCACCACCTGTGCACCTGTGATATACTGTGTGTGTCCAGTACATAGTTCAAGGACAGGTTCCAGAAATTGTCCTATAGGGACAGCAATCTATAGGTGACTCTCTGCATATTTCACCAGAACTCCACCTGTCCCCTGTGATATACTGTCTGTGCAGTACATTGTTTAGGACTGGGTTCCTGCTTCTTGCTATAGGTAGAGAAATATATAGGTGAATCTCTGCCTATTTCACCAGCACTCTACCTGTCCCCTGTGATATACTGTCTGTGCAGTACATTGTTTAGGGCTGGGTTCCTGCTTCTTGCTATAGGTAGAGAAATATATAGGTGAATCTCTGCCTATTTCACTTGCCATGCTGTTCCCGACATTTTGCAAAATGTTTTTTTTTAATGTTATTTTGAGTTATTTCCCTATCCACATTTATTTTCAGAGTACTTGCCTTGCTCTTCCTGACATTTTGCTGCCATTTGCAGCCCTCCAGCCCTTTCCCTTAGTTTTTTAGAGACATTTTTGTAGTCAAAAATCCAGGTCCCGATTGACTTCAATGGGGTTCGAGTTCGGGTAAAAGTTTGGTTCGGGTCGTGAACCCGAACTTTTTTTTCAAAGTTCGGGTTCGGGTCCGAACCCGAACATCCAGGTGGCTGCTCAACTCTACTGATGACCCCTCACAATGCCGACGCACCAGTGGGAACCCCCTATGGAACTGTAAGTACATGCACCGCTTCACCATACTTCAAACTGCAACTCCAATAAAATGGCAATTAAAGTCTTATCCATAAACGTCCGGGGACTGAATCACCCAGCTAAACGATTCTCCTTGTGGAAGGAGGCTGGCGTGCAAAAAGCTGACATTTTGTGTGTGCAGGAAACACATTTCCAACTACACAAAGCACCACAATGCTCGCACAAAGATTACCCGTTCGTCTACATGGCTTGCACGCCTAACAACAAAAAAGGGGGGTCCTATTGGTCATCAAGAACTGTCTCTCATTCCAACCCAAGGACATTGCTCTTAATAAAGGAGGCAGATACGTAATTGTCACGGGTGACATCAATTCCAGCCCGTACCCGATTGTTTCGGTGTACGCCCCAAACTCACACCAAATTTGCTTCCTCAAGAAAGTCTTTGCCAAAGCACAGGCTATGAAATATGGCAACCTCCTGAATTGCGTAGACTTTAACATAACGACAGATCCACTTCTGGATACATCCTTAGGCAAAGCCAAGGGATCCCTATCCTTGCAGTCGGTGCTACACAACGAGGAACTCTTTGACGCATGGAGATGTCTCCACGCTAACGAACGAGACTACATCTTCCTTTCTAATAGGCATGGCTCATATTCTCATATTCTCACATAGATATGTTCTTAACGGACCTAATGCTGGGCATACGATTTCTTTTATTGTAACTGCGGATGGAGAAGTTTCCCCCCACAGCGCTGCAGTGCTGTAGATGATTGGCGTTCCTGCAAAGCAAACATTAACAGTTAACAATAACACACAGTAATAATATAACATTAACTCAATGAAACAAAATCTTTTGGTCGGCAAGCGGTTAAAGTGGAGGTTCACCCTAAACACGATTTTTTAACATTAGAGCCAGCATATTAAGGGCATATACTTTGGGCAGTTTTTTTTTCTCCGTACTTACCTTTATATTCTGATTTGGTGCAGGGCTTCCGCGTTCTGATGACTCCGGGACTGGACGTTCCTGTCCCTGCCTCAGGGTTCCGATGACTACGGGACTGGGCGTTCCTATCCTTCGGTTCGATGATTGACGGCTTGAGAAACAGGTGACCTGTCGCACAATGCACGTCACCAGATTTCCGGAAATAGCCGAGCTGCGAGTTGGCACTATACCGCGCCTGGGCCCGCCGTGTAGAGCTGACTGCGCAGGCGCCGTATAGTCCCGACTTGCAGCTCGGCGTTGTGCGACAGGTCACCTGTTTTACAAGCCGTCAATCATCCAACGGAAGGATAGGAACGCCCAGTCCTGCAGTCATTGAAACCCGGAAGCCCTGGACAAACACAGAATATAAAGGTATGTACAGAGAAAAAAAAACGCAGAATGTAAATGCCCTTACTATGCTGGCTCTAATGTGTGTAAAATTACCGTATTTATCGGCGTATAACGCGCACTTTTTCCCCCTGAAAATATGGGGAAAATCACGGGTGCGCGTTATACGCCGATACTGTACCTGTGTGTACCTCGGCTCGGAGGGGAAGGAGGGGGACGAGTGCCGCCGCGGGAAATTATCGCGCCGTCTCTCCTGTTTACTCAGCACACGTCACACACACATTCCCGCTTCCGCCACCGGCATTGGACCAGTGTTCTATCAATCACAGAAGCTGGTCCAATGCCGATGGCGGAGGCGGGACTGTGTGTGTGTGTGACTGCCGCCGAATGAACAGGAGATGACGGCTCGGCTCGGATGAGGGCTCGGCGCGATTCCCACAAGAGAATGTGAGGCTGCATTTGGGCACAGGCTGTATTTGGGCACAGGCTGCATTTGGGCACAGGCTGTATTTGGGCACAGGCTGCATTTGGGCACAGGCTGCATTTGGGCACAGACTGTATTTGGGCACAGGCTGCATTTGGGCACAGGCTGCATTTGGGCACAGGCTGCATTTGGGCACAGGCTGTATTTGGGCACAGGCTGCATTTGGGCACAGGCTGCATTTGGGCACAGGCTGCATTTTTGGCACAGGCTAGGCTGCATTGAGGCTGCAGATGAACCACAAAATTAAAAAAAAAATTTTTTTTCCTGAAACTTCCCTCTGAAATTGGGGTGCGCGTTATACGCCGGTGCACGTTATACGCCGATAAATACGGTAATTTTTTTTTGTTTGGGTGAACCCCCGCTTTAAGTTCAACTTCTCTATTTAAATCGACATACCTTAGAACCCCCCTTTTTCTCCAGTTACAAATCAATATTCTTAAAATGACCTTTCTCACCTATTTCACATATTAAAGAGAACTCTGCTAATTACTTTACATCTCAGAGGGATTATTATGATTTCTTCACATCTTAAAGGGACTTCATCCTTCAATATGTGGGCCCCAATTAAGCCGGCAGAAGAACCCAATACATAGTTTAGTTGTGTCGCATTGTTCCTTTGCTGTACTAACCAAAACTTTATTAAAAGTTTTGGTGAACTGTGTTCTTTGCCTGCCATACTATTCTTTGATCTTAATACAACCTAATCCTTTATTTTTTAAGTGTGTTCGTATTTTTCTTTGTGTGACAGCCAGGAAACTACCTAGCCGAGTTACTTTGGTGGTGTCATCAGGGTTAGTGAACCCAAATATTCTGGCGGCTCATACGGGGTAGTGCTACACAAAAATAAGAAAATTATTTCTGAAAACACCAAAGCACTACCCCTGAAACCAAAACCTTCTATTTTTTCAAGGGAAGCCAGGCACTGAAAAAGTGTAACCTAAAATAGAGGCCCTATCAACATATAATGAAAAACAATAAACACCCCAAATGAATGAAAACCCCAAAATAACTGCCCTCTGAACGGATCTGCAGAATTCACCTTGAACCCATGGGAGAGGAAAACCCGAACCTCATTCCTATTTGTAACACTTATAGCTAGATTCACGTAGGGCGGCGAATGTTTGAGCCGGTGTAGCGTATCGTATTTACGCTACGCCGCCGTAAGTTAGAGAGGCAAGTGCTGTATTCACAAAGTTACGGCGGCGTATCGTAAATGTGCCGGCCTAAGCGTGCCTAATTTAAATTGTAAAGAGGTGGGCATGTTTTATGCAAATGAATCGTGACCCGATGTGATTGACGTTTTTTACGAACGGCGCATGCGCCGTCCGTGGACATATCCCAGTGCGCATGCTCCAAATTACGCCGCAACGACTTATTGGTTTCGACGTGAACGCAAATTACGCCCAGCCCCATTCACAGACGACTTACGCAAACGACGTAAAAATTTCAAAATTCGACGCGGGACCGACGTCCATACTTAACATTGGCTAGGCCAGCTTTTTGTTGGACTAACTTTACGCCTGAAAACGCCTTACGTAAACGGCGTATCTTTACTGCGATGGGCAAGCGTACGTTCGTAAATAGGCGTATCTCGTTGATTTACGCATTCTAGGCGCAAATCAGCGTTCACGCCCCTAGCGGCTGGCCTAAATAGAAAGCTAAGATATGACGGCGCAGGCCGTCGTATCTTAGCTAGATTTAAGTGTATCTCATTTTGAGAATACACTTAAATGTACGATGGCTTAGATTCAGAGTTACGACGGCGTATCTACTGATACGCCGGCTTAACTCTTTCTGAATCTGGCTATTAGATTGTATAGTCTTGTATGTGGACATTTAACCACTTCCCGACCGACACACGCCGATTTACGCCAGCAGAATGGCACGGGCATGCAAATGGATGTACCTGTACGTCCCTTTGAATTTGTATTTCTGATCGCTGTATAAATGGTCCCAAAATAGTTTGAAAACTGTCCGATGTGTCTGTCATAATGTCGCAGTCCCGATAAAAATCGCAGATCGCCGCATTACTAGTAAAGAAAAAATAATAATATTAAAAATGCCATAAATCTATCCCCTATTTTGTAAACGCTATAACTTTTGCGCAAACCAATCAATATACGCTTATTGCAATTTTTACCAAAAATATGTCAAGGAATACGTATCGGGCTAAATGGAGGAAAAAATAAATGTGGGATATTTATTATAGCAAAAAGCAAAAAATATATATTTTTTTCAAAATTGTCGCTCTTTTTTTGTTTATAGAGCAAAAAAATAAAAACCACAGAGGTGATCAAATACCACCGAAAGAAAGCTCTATTTGTTGGGAAAAAAGGACATTAATTTTGTTTGGGTACAACGTTGCACGAAAGCGATGCAGTGCCGAATCGCAAAAAATGCTCTGGTCAGGAAGGGGGTAAAATCTTCCGGGGCTGAAGTGGTTAAATAATAATAATGATAATATCTGATTTCAGGTTCCGGTATCTCGGTGCTCAGATCCCTGTTTACCTGGCAGCAGAAAAAATGTTGGATCATCAAAGCATAAATGCTGCTATGAGTGCGTCTCGTGTCCAGAAGGAGAGATCTCCAACATTTCCGGTAGAGTTTGTATTCGTTAGTAAATTATTGTTGTACTGGTCAGAAGTTACCGCTGTAGTAAGTGTGTGTCAGGAAAAAATATATATCCGTAATGTGTGCACATTTCCCCATGTTTTATCACTTTAAAGACCCTGCAAGTTTATCGAATGGTTTGCGCAAAATTTATAGCGTTTACAAAATAGGGGATAGTTTGATTGCATTTTTATTAATATTGTTTTTTTTACTACTAATGGCGGCGATCAACGATTTTTTTCATGACTGCGACATTATGGCGGACACTTCGGACAATTTTGACACATTTTTGGGACCATTGTCATTTTCACAGCAAAAAATGCATTGTTTACTGTGAAAATAACAATTGCAGTTTGGGAGTTAACCACAAGGGGGCACTGAAGGGGTTATGTGTGACCTCATTTGTGTTTCTAACTGTAGGGGGTGTGGCTGTAGGTGTGACGTCATTGATTTTGTTTCCCTATAAAAGGGATCACACGATCGATGACGGCGCCACAGTGAAGAACTGGGAAGCTGTGTTTACACTCATCTCTCCCCGTTCTTCAGCTCCGGGGACCGATCACGGGACTCCAGCGGCGATCGGGTCCATGGGTCCCGCAGTCACGGAGCTTCGGACCGGGTCGCAGGAGCGTGCCGCGGTCGCGCGCCTGCGACCCACGGCTGGGCACTTAAAGAGGACGTACCTGTACGTGCTTGTGCCCAGCCGTGCCATTCTGCCGACGTATATGTGCAGGAGGCGGTCCTTAAGTGGTTAATGTCTTTTAAAATGTTGCAAATAAATAATCTTTCTCCGTGAATTTAGGCCAATGTATTGTGCTACATTTCCTTGGTCTACTGACGGCCTATCTCATTTCCTGAGGCCCAAAAATTCCAGGAAAGTACAAATTCCCCCAAATTATCCCTTTTTGTAAAGAAGACATTATGGGCCAGATTCACGTAGATCGCCGCATCTCTGCGGCGGCGTAACGTATCTCATTTACGTTACGCCGCCGCAAGTTTTACGGGCAAGTGCTTGATTCACAAAGCACTTGCCTGTAAAAGTTGCGGCGGCGTAGCGTAAATCCTCCGGCACAAGCCCGCCTAATTCAAATGATCCGGGTAGGGGGCGTGGATAATTTAAATTAGGCGCGTTCCTGCGCCGATCGTACTGCGCATGCGCCGTCCCTAAAATTTTCTGACGTGCATTGCTCTAAATGACTTTGCAAGGACGTCATTGGTTTCGACGTTAACGTAAATGGCGTCCAGCGCCATTCACGGACGACTTACGCAAACAACGTTAAATTTTCAAATTTCGACACGGGAACGACGGCCATACTTAACATTGGCTACGCCACCTAGGGGGCAGCTTTATCTTTACGCCGCGTATCTCTTACGGAAACGGCGTAAATTTACTGCGGCGGGCAAGTGTACGTTCGTGAATCGGCATAACGACTCATTTGCATATTCTATGCCGACTGCAATGGAATCGCCACCTAGGGGCCGGCCTGGAATTGCAGCCTAAGATCCGAAGATCCGACGGTGTAAGTCACTTACACCTGTCGGATCTTAGGGAGATCTATGCGTAACCTGATTCTATGAATCAGGCACATTGATACGACCGTCGGAACTCAGAGATACGACGGCGTATCAGGAGATACGCCGTCGTATCTCATTCTGAATCCGGCCCTGTGATTTATTTAGTAAGATTCATGGCAAGTTTTTTGAAGTTGGAATTTTTTGTTGCAATTGTTTGGAAAATAAGGAAATAATAAAAAAATAAAAAAATGTAAAAAATGTAATTGTGAGGAAAAAAAGTCACCAGTGCATCATATATCTGTTGTGTCATTGACCAGGAACACTGATTTATTTTTTATCACACATTTTCTTCTTTTTTTTTTACAATTTTGTTTTAACACACTGTCACCAGAGTGATACAGTGTAACCATGATAACATTGTACTACTCTGGGGAAATGATCAGGATTTTCTTTTGTTTTCACATTCTGATTGCTTATACCAGTGAATTGAACTGGTATAAGCAATCCTTTTAACTGAATGAAACTGATTTGTGATCAGCTGCGATTGGTCCTGTCTGTACCTGTGATAACTGTGACCAATCACAGCTAGCAAAATAATTGTACACAATGGATGGCGTGAATCAATGCCATTCATTGTTTAAAATTGTCATGTGATCTGTTGTGATTGATCACAGTGATCACATGGTACCGGCAGCAGGCCGCTACTCTCATCAGATTGTGGCACCGTGCGGGCGTGCGGCGCATGCAAGGTGCGTTCCAGGAGGAAGTCCGTCCATCTGGAATGATGAAGGTCCTGCCCAGCCATCATTTGACAATTGACTGGACAGGAAGTGGTTAATCTCCTCTTCTCAATAGAGAATAAACTTGGTTCAGCTAATCTTTCCTCATAGCTGAGCTCCTCCATGCCTCAGTTTGGTTGCCCGTGTATTTTACTAGTTTTAAAGGGGCTGTGAAGGTATTTTTTTTTTAATAACAAACATGTTATATTTACCTCCACTGTGCAGCTTGTTTTGCACAGAGTGACCCCGCGCCTGGTCTTCTGGGGTCCCTCAGCAGCTGTCTCAGCTCCTCCCCACAAGAACCAACCCCCTTTATGCAAGCTCTCTCCCATGGGGGATAGTTCTTACGGGCTCGCTCCTGTGATACAGCTGGCGGCCATAGCCACAGACTGTATCACTCGCCCCCACCCCCGGCATGGCGCTTTATTGGAGGTGATTGACAGCAGTGCGAGCCAATGGCTGCACTGCTTTCAATCAACCAATGAATGAGCCGAGGATCCCAGCCAAGAAGCCAGCGCGTTCACGGCGTGGGACTTTCGAGGGGTCAGGTAAGTAAACGGGGGGGCTGGGGGCCGCTAATCCTCACATGTGCCTTTATAACCCCTTTAAAAATTATATATTGGCTTTGCATGTTGTTATTAAATCTATGATCCACCAGAACACCCAGATCCTTCTCCTCCATTGATTCCTCCAGCTGTTCTCCTCCTAGTACTGTATCTATGATGCATGAATATTCCTAGCCCCCAAGTGTGGAACTTTACATGTTTACAACATCAAACATAATTTGCCACATAGTTGGCCAATTATCTAATGCTTTGAGGTTGGCTTCCCAATCCCTCCACTGGCTTCTGATTGCCCAGAAAATAAAATTTATGCCAACAAAAAAATGGCAATAACATATAAGGCCATCCACAACTCTGCCCCAAGCTACATCATCAATCTTGTCTCACCAAAATTGTCATCTCCTCTGCTCCCATGACCTCCTGCTCCCATACTCATCTCCAGGATTTCTCCAGAGCCTCTCCCATACTCTGGAACTCTCTATCTCCATCTGTCTGACTATCTCCTACTCTAGTCACCTTTAGGTGATCCCTGAAAATTCACCTCTTCTGGGAAGAGTATCCCACCTCCACCTAACAACTGAACTTTTACTTCTTCCATCAGTTCCTCCATCACAGTTATTCGTTTTTGTTCCACTTGTCCCAAACTATTCGATTTTAAGCTCTTATGAGTAGGTCCCTCACAACCCTCTTGTATTTTATGGTATTGAAACTGTACTGTCTCCCTTTATATCAGTGGTTCTCAACCTTTTTAGTGCCGTGACCTTTGATAAAATTTCCCAAGTTCTGGGGACCCCTAACAGTAACATTATTTTTGTAGCGTGGGTTGTCGGCACCCAAACCAAGACACGTCATTTGTGCCCCCTTACCCAGACATTTAGCGCTCCCTGAGTCCCCTCCACTCGCACAGTATTAAAACCCGCTTATGGTACATTTTAGGATTAGGATTTAGGATCTTATGACTAAGGCCTTATAGGCTGAAACATGTCAACTGTTCTCATTTGCATTTGTTCATTGTGGCTTTTTTAAAGAGCAACGACCGGAGTGTGGATCATTTTTCCTCGTTACTATACTCAGCCAGCGACTGTGGATCAAGCACCTGGGAGCTCTGCTATCTATGTGGTGTATGGGTAGTAGCACTGACTTTTCTGTTTATACATTTTAGGATGTACCACTCTTTCTCTTTGATCTTTTTCTTTGTTCCTCCTCCTTTTCGTCTCCCTTCCATGTATTCTCTACTTTTATTTATTCTCTTACTCCTTGGTGGGGGGAATAGGATGAGTGGCAGTGCTGGGGGGAGTTCTGATCAGCCAACTTAGGTTCTCTTGGATCAAGGTCATCTGCTGATCTGAGAACTGTAGTGGGGACTTTTAATGGCAACTATATTCACAGGTAGTGTTACTCACTGTGTCTCCAACTATGTGGTGTCTTGCAGCAGTGACACCTTTGCCAAAATCAGGAGATAGGGGGGCAGATTCATCAAGGGGATACGACGGCGGATCTCCTGATCCGCCGTCGTATCTCTGAGATCCCACGGTCAGATCTATGCGACTGATTCATAAGAATCAGTTCCGCATAGATCTCCCTTAGATCCGACTGGTGTAAGTGACTTACACCAGTCGGATCTTAGGCTGAAATCTACCGCCGGCCGCTAGGTGTCGTCGCAGTTTTTTACGCGTCGGATATGCAAATGAGGAGAACCGCCGATTCAAGACCGCTTTTTTTTACGTCATTTGCGTTCAGCTTTTTCCGGCGGATAGTTACCCCTGCTATATGAGGGGTAGCTAATGTTAAGTATGGCCGTCGTTTCCGCGCCAAGATTCAAATTTTTACGTCGTTTGCGTAAGTCGATCGGGAATACGGATGGCCGCAATTGACGTAGCCGCCGAAAACATTGACGTTCTAGCGACGTCATTTGGAGCATGCGCACTGGCAAATTTCGCCGGGGACGCATGCGCAGTTAAATCGGCGCGGGAACGCGCCTGATTTAAATTGTACACTCCCCCTAGCCGTGGAATTTGAATTCCGCCACGGGAGTTACGATCCGACGGTGCAATTTTCGAGGTAAGTGCTTGGTGAATCATGCACTAGCCTCGCAAAATTGGACCGGCGGATCGAAAAACAGATAGATTACGCGGATCTAAAGATCTGCTAATCTATCTGAATCTGGCCCAGGATCTCCTCCAGACCCTCCCACTTCACATTCCTCACCAGTCAGCTGACCTCTAGACTCTGTCCCCCAGCCATGCCGTGAATTGAATAGGCGGCTCCAGTTACAACCCTGCTGGGTGGCCGTAAAAAGGCTGGGAGAGCAGTGCGGGCTTCAGGAATAGCCTAGGGTTTGGTGACCCCTGGCAAATCCTCATTCGACCCCCAAGGGGGTCCCGACCCCCAGGTTGAGAACCACTGCTTTATATTGTAAAACGCTGCATTAGACACAACACAAGACAATTTATTTCCTCAGAAGCTCTGACCCAGATGCTCTTTGTGTTTGTATTGTTCTTCCTGCAGACAGTGAAAACTGCGTAAAATGTCCTGATGATGAATGGCCAAATGAGAAGAAGGATCGGTGTGTTCCAAAATTTGTGGAATTTCTCTCCTATACTGATGATCCCATTGTTGCAGCATTTTCAACTGTCTCCATCCTCTGTTTTCTTCTGACTGGTTTAATATTGGGGATATTTATACATTACCGGGACACCCCCATTGTTAAAGCTAATAACCGGAACCTGAGCTATCTTCTCCTGGTCTCCATCATGCTGAGCTTCCTCTGTGTCTTCTTGTTCCTCGGACGTCCAGTAGATATAACCTGCATGCTGCGTGTAACCTCTTTTGGTGTCATCTTCTCAGTTGCTGTCTCTTCTCTACTTGCCAAAAGTATCATGGTGTGTATTGCTTTTAAAGCCACCAAACCTGGGAGTCCCTGGAGGAAATGGATGGGAGCCAAACTGCCCAATTGTATCATTTGTGTCTTCTCACTGGTTCAAGTAATAATCTGTGTCTCTTGGTTGTCTATTTCTCCTCCCTTCCAGGATCAGGACACTCACTCTTATCAGGGGAAGATCATCATTCAGTGTAATGAGGGTTCAGTTATTGGCTTCTACTCTGTCCTGGGATATATGGGGCTTCTGGCAGCTGTGAGCTTCATTATAGCTTTTTTAGCCAGGACATTACCGGACAGTTTTAATGAGGCCAAGTACATCACCTTCAGCATGCTGGTGTTCTGCAGTGTCTGGATTGCCATGATCCCGGCCTATCTGAGCACCAGAGGGAAATACATGGTGGCTGTGGAGGTTTTTGCTATAATGGCATCAAGTATTGGACTTCTTGGCTGTATATTTTTCCACAAATGTTACATAATTCTGTTCAGACCTGACCTGAATACAAAAATAGTTATCCACTAATATTTATGGAGGAACGCTGGGTTACCAGAAGTTATATCTGTATCTATATTATTGTTAATTTTAGTGTTTTGTTAGCATATTTTGAATGAACATTGTTACCACTAAACTTTTGATAATTACCTCTCCGGTAGATGGTGAGTCTAATTTTCGCTCTTTTGAAGAACTAAGGACACCGCCAGTATCTGACACTTTGAGTTTGATGGAAACCTTGTCCCCTGCTGGGTGTAGTGGTTCCTCACTACAGAACAAAGTAGTCACTTAGTGAGGAGGAACCACAGAGTCCAGAGGGGAACAAAACCATCACAAAGTGTCAGATACCAGCACCACCCATCACTCTTCAAGATGGAAAAAAACTCACTCACCTTCCAGGAAGGTAAATATTATTCATGTTCTTTTATAAGCTGCCTGTAATGTCATTTTTTGTGTCAGTGTCACTTGGATTAATATAGCTGGATAAATCTGCATACAAAAATAAATATAACATATTTGGCTTGGTGTATTCCATAATAATTTGTAATATCAGTTGAAGTTGATGAGATCATGTTCTCAGTAAGTTCACATTTTAAGTGGTAAGTTGTCTTCATTTTCTTTCCAATAGTTTTTATTGACTTTATAAAAAGGTAGAGGGGTACAAAAGGTTGAAGCCGTACAAATTAGATCACTACAGAACAAAGTAGTCCCTTTGGCCCAGATTCACGTAGAATCGTGGCGGCGTAACGTATGCGACTGATTCTATGAATCAGTCGCATAGATACTTTGAGAGATACGACGGAGTATCTGAGATACTCCGTCGTATCTCTGCTGTGAATCTGGCCCTTAGTGAGGAGGAACCTCGGAGCCCAGAGGAAAACAAAACCATCACAAAGTGTCAGATACTAGCACCACCCATCGCTCTTCAAGATGGAAAAAAATCTCACTCACCTACCAGAAAAGTAAATATTAAACATGTTTTTAAGGGCAATCCAAGGGGTTAACGTTGTTTAGGATATTCCATTCCCGAACACCAAGGCAGCTACTGACAATCCAGTCAGGCGAACAAGACCCATAAGAATAATTCTCCCTCAATAATGAGACAACGCTCTGTCTTGAGGTTTAAGCAGGACTGACAATCTTTATTGAAAAACTAAAAATGTTATACACCAAAAGAGGAGGTTCTTACATTCTCCTCATTTTACCCTGAAAATACAACTTTGACCAGACCTAATTTACATGAGTTAATTAACTAATCCCCCTTACAGCAGCTGAGTGAGTGAGTGAATAGCTAAAAATGCGAACTGAATCACCTCAAGGCACTTGGCATCCATTTTCCTTCTATATACCCTTCAGAAAAGATGGGTCCTGAGTTTTTTCTCTTCCGTTCGTATATGAGATGGTAATGCGTTCCACAGTCGAGGTCCTTGGACTGCAAATCTTCGTTCTCCTTTGCTTTTGTAACGGGCCTTTGTAGTAGATTTTGGTTAGCTGATCAGAGAACGCGATTGGGGTTGTGGTATTTTATTTTCTCACATAGATATTGTATGAACAGACGGTCAGGCATTTCTCCCCCTGACAGGACCAGGAGCTGTGTGTTTACACACATAGCTCCTGTTCCTCGCTCTTTAACGAGCAATCGCGGGCACACACACGGGAGTCAGGGAGGAGCGGGGGGTGCGCACGCGCCCCTGGTTGCCGCTTCGAGGGCCCGACGTATAGCTACGGGCTCTCACTGCGGCGGCTGGTCGGCAAGTAGTTAATATGTATTGAAAATTAATGTGCGAATTGTGCTAAGAACAACTAATAATGTGATACCTAATACATATAATCAGATTGATTCAATCAAAATAAAATAATGATGCGACCAAATTCAAGTGAGCTAGTGACTAGCATAACTAATAAATATTATATAATTAATCACTATAACGTGAATAAATACTTCAATCCACATAAGAGAAAACAACTGCTGTCCATTCAAATGTCCTCTGGGCTAATGAAAGATGCCGACACCAATGGGTTAAACGGTCAGTGTTTGCAGAAATGACTTCACAGTCCGAGTGTTCAGGACCCACACAGCCTAATAATGTATGCAGTGAGGACAGCTCCAACCTCCGCTCCACACCAATCACGGCAGGATGTGATAAACAATGGGGGAGAGAGAGAAACACACAATAGTGTAATCCTATAACCACCAGGCAAACAACAGAACTGCGCTCTGATACACTCACGATATCCCCGCTTTGTGATAGCCGCTCAGTAACAATGGTTGAGATCCTCACTCGGGAACTCCGAAAGGTCTCGTCACGGCAGGCTCCTCCCCCACGCGTTGCGTCACTTGCCACGTGACTTAATCATGGGTAATGTCCATGAACACTGCCAGATGCATTTTATAGTGTTCAAGCAGGACGTAAGGCCGGAAATGACCGGCCGGAGAGAGCGCAACTGTCGTTACATCATTGGGGCAGCAAAGTGGGTTTAAAACATTGCACAATGAACAATTTTAATTCAAAAACATATATATGTACATTCTTAGTACAATTATAATTTAAAATATTGGACGTATTCACATAAGAGAGACTGAATATGTATTGTCATAGGGGCTGATTTACTATTCTCTGTGCGCTGCGCTGGTTCATGCCTTAATTAGTGCGCCGGGTGAAGCCTTAATTAGGCACATGAACCAGCGTAGCAGCGGCGCATTGCAAGTAATATGTAAAGCCGCCGCCGAACTCCCTATAGAAGTCTATGGGAGAAATCAAAAGTGTTCATATTAAAGGCTAATATGCAAGTTTTGTCCTAAAAAGTGTTTGGGGACCTCAGTCCTGCCCCAGGGGACATGTATCAACACTTTTTTTATTTTTTAAAATGGCGGTTTTTTGGGAGCAGTGAATTTAATAATGCTTAAAGTGAAACAATAAAAGTGAAATATTCCTTTAAATTTCGTACCTAGGGGGGGTGTAAAGTCAGCATGTGAAATAGCGCATTTTTCCCGCACTTAGAACTGTCCCTGCACAAAATGACATTCAGAAGGAAAAAAGTCATTTAAAATTCACACGCGGCAATAATGAATTGTCGGCTCCCGGCAATTCTAAAGGGATTCATTCATAAAGGAAAAAAAAAAATGTGTGGCGGTTCCCCCAAATTATATTACCAGGCCCTTCAGGTCTGGAATGGATATTAAGGGGAACCCCGCCGTAAAAAATAAATAAAAATGATGTGGGCTCTCCGAAAATATCCATACCAGGCCCTTCAGGTCTGGTGTGGATTTTAAGGGGAACTCCACCCCAAATTAAAAAAAAATGGCGTGGAGTCCCCCTAAAAATCCACACCAGAGCCTTATCCGAGCACGTTAACCTGGCCGGCCGCAGAAAAGAGGGGGGACAGAGTGCGGCCCCCCCCTCTCCTGAACCGCACCAGGCCACATGCCCTCAACATGGGGAGGATGTCCCCATGTTGATGGGGATAAGGGCCTCATCTCCACAACCCTTGCCCGGTGGTTGTGGGGGTCTGCGGGCGGGGGGCTTATCAGAATCTGGAAGACCCCTTTAACAAAGGGGACCCCCAGATCCCGCCCCCCTATGTGAAATGGCAATGGGGTACATTGTACCTCTACCATTTCACCCCAAAAAAAGTGTCAAAAGTGTTAAAAATGACAGTAGCCGGTTTTTGACAAATCTTTTAATAAAATCTTCTTTCTGCGGTTCTTCTTTTCTTCTTTCATTCGGGTTTCTTCCTCTGCTTCTTTCTTGGGTCTTCTCGTCCACATCTTGCCCGACGTCTTCTCCTATCTTCTGTACCCCATTACCATTTCACATAGGGGGGGGCGGGATCTGGGGGTCCCCTTTGTTAAAGGGGTCTTCCAGATTCTGATAAGCCCCCCGCCCGCAGACCCCCACAACCACCGGGCAAGGGTTGTGGGGATGAGGCCCCTGTCCCCATCAACATGGGGACATCCTCCCCATGTTGAGGGCATGTGGCCTGGTGCGGTTCAGGAGAGGGGGGGCCGCACTCTGTCCCCCCCTCTTTTCTGAGGCCGGCCAGGTTAACGTGCTTGGATAAGGGTCTGGTGTGGATTTTTAGGGGGACTCCACGCCATTTTTTTTTAAATTTGGGGTGGAGTTCCCCCGTTTTTAAAACGTTTTTTTTTTCCATTGATACATGTTCCCTCGGCAAGACCCGGGTTCTCAAAGACGTTTTCACAGGCATACTATAGACACCCAGCAGGTACAATATTTAAAGGAATGTTTCATTTTTTTTTAAATTTAGGCATCATTAAAACCACTGCTCCTGAATCTTTAGGTGCACTACAGAGCACACAGCCAGTACACACCAAGTAGCTTTAGGTACAAACTACAGAGGACACAGGCAATAAACCACGTAAGAATACTGCAGCTAGCACAATCACCTGCCTGCCAGTAATTTAGGAAGAACTGATCTAGCTAAACTATACAGTGTATAAATATATGTACAACACCTGGGATGTATATATATCCTCTACACACTGTAACATTAACTGACTAGCCTGCCTGCTCCATCTACCTGCAAAAAATTACACTCTCTCTGTCCTCTCTTAACCACCGCAACACACTACACAAGGCCGACCTGCAGGCAGCCTTTTATAGTGTGGGGCGTGTACTAAACCCCTGAGCCATAATTGGCCAAAGCCACCCTGTCTAGTATATACAGAAGACAGGCTAGGGTATACAGAGAGGCCAGGGTATACAGATGATAGGCTGGGGTATACAGGGAGGCCAGTGTATACAAAAGACAAGCTGGGGTATACAGAGAGGCTAGGGTATACAGAGAGGCTAGTGTATACAGAAAACAGGCTGGGGTATACAGAACGGCTAGGGTATACAGAAGACAAGCTGGGGTATACAGAGAGGCTAGTGTATACATTGAGACTAGTGTATACAGAAGACTGTCTTGGGTATACAGAGAGGCTAGTGTATACAGAAGACAGGCTGGGGTATACAGAGAGGACAGTGTATACAGAAGACAGGCTGGGGTATACAGCGAGGTTAGGGTATACAGAAGACATCCTGGGGTATACAGAGAGGCTAGTGTATACAGAAAAAAGGCTGGGGTATACAGAGAGCCTATTGTATACAGAGAGGCTAGTTTATACAGAAAACAGGCTGGGGTATACAGAGAAGCTAGGGTATACAGAAGACAAGCATGGGTATACAGAGAGGCTAGTGTTTTCTGAAGACAGACTGGGATATATAGAAAGGCCAGTATATACAGAAGTCAGGCTGGTGTATACAGAAAGGATAGGGTATACAGAGAGGCTAGTGTATACATTAGACAGGCTGGGATATACAGATAGGCTAGTGTATACAGTGAGACTAGTGTATACAGAAGACAGGCTGGGGTATACAGACATGCTAGGGTAAACATAAGACAGGGGAATACAGAAAGGCTAGGGTATACAGAAGACAGGCTGGGGTATACAGAGAAGATACGGTATACAGAAGACAAGCTGGTTTATACAGAGAGCCTAGGGTATACAGAAAACAGGCTGGGGTATACAGTGAGACAAGTGTATACAGAAAACAGGCTGGGGTATACATAGAGGCTGAGGTATACAGAGAGGCTAGTGTATACAGAAGACAGGCTAGGTTATACAGAGAGGACAGTGTATACAGAAGACAGGCTGTGTTATACAAAGATGCCAGTGTATACAAAAGACAGACTGGGGTATACAGAGAGGCTAGGGTAAACAGAAGACATTCTGAGGTATACAGAGAGGCTAGTGTATACAGACAGGTTTTCTAAAAAAGAATTAAGGTACACAAACCATAGGATGGACTATGGGTGTCCTGGGGTACTGCAGTGCCACGTCCTAGATAGTAGTAGAAGAATTTATTGTTTGAGGAAAGAATGGACTTTCTAGGCACCAATGGTTAACACAGAATAAATATTTATTGATGCAATCCCAAACAAATGGGTGATTGAACCAACATTTACAGTACAAATAATAAAAAATACATTAAAAACATGAATAGTCACAGAATGATTCTGTAATACTGTACAGCTCAGATGGAGTTGTGCTAAAACCAGAATGAGTCCACTAAGGACATCAACAAAAGTTGATGAACAAACGTAAGTTTTGATAGGCGTATTTGTGCATGAGCTCTACATGTTTCGCAGTTGAATGCTTCTTCAGGAGCTATAGACTTTCTAAAAAGGAAAACATAGACTATTATTGGTTTACATTTTGGTGTATCGTTACATATTTATAGGTACCAACAGTTTGTATCCAATGTGCACTAAAGCACTGTAATAGAGCATGCATCAATGACTGAGGTTGCCACAGCGCCACCAAGGGGACAGCACAAAAAGGGACCAAGTGCAGGAAGTGTAGGGACATGCCACATACCATTAATAATAAGGAAAGTGGGTCCATGCAGGAACCTAACATCACCAGGTAATGGATAAAGGTAAGTGTAGATTCCAATGGAACGGCTGGATCAAGAAGTAAAAGGTCCAGACTTCAAAAACGATTGGGGTGTAAAGGAGGCTGGTAGATGAATCTAATAGGGCCAATAGAAAAGTACTAATAGGAACTCCACAACAGAAAAAGATATATATATATATATATATATATATATATATATATATATATATATATATATATATATATATATATATAAATACATACCCAGATGTGTATACCACAGCGATTAGTAGACTGGTCAATGTTTGTGAGTAGATGCAAAAATGCAGATATAAGCTGCATAAATATAAGTGAGGGAAATTAGTCCCATAAGAGTAGGGGAGGTATCCTTACAGGTGAAGACCAGAGTATGTATAGAGCTGCAGTGATGTGGAGGGGTATCTAATCAAAAAAGGTACATAGAGAAATATTCTGAATAAATAAAATGCCCATTTAGAAGGAGTATGTCAAATTACACCAGCATGCCAAAACACTAAAGCAGGTATTATCAGTGTACTCACCGAGCCCAGATTCACATAATGTCTCACACGCCACTACGTTGGGGAGGTAGCCTCTAACTACATGGGCTGCCTGTCCCGTTATGAAGGTGCATGTCTCCAATCACGTGTGCGGATGGGACTTCCGCATCACGTGACCCGGCCATAATCCACGAGAGCCAATCACCTTGCTCAGAAGCCCTGCGAGCGTCAGACAGGTTAGTGTATACAGAAGAAGGGCTGGGGTATACAGAGAGGCTAGTGTATACAGAGAGACTAGTGTGTACAGAAGACAGGCTTGGGTATACAGAGAGGCTAGCGTATACAGAGAGGCTAGTGTGTACAGAAGACAGGCTGGGGAATACAGAGAGGCTAGTGTATACAGAGAGACTAGTGTGTACAGAAGACAGTATGTGTTATACAGAGAGGCTAGTTTATACAGAAAACAGGCTGGGGTATACAGAGAAGCTAGGGTATACAGAAGACAAGCATGGGTATACAGAGAGGCTAGTGTATACAGTGGGACTAGTGTATAGAAGACAGTCTGGGGTATACAGTGAGGCTAGTGTATTCTGAAGACAGACTGGGATATATAGAAAGGCCAGTTTATACAGAAGTCAGGCTTGGGTATACAGAGAGGCTAGGGTATACAGAGAGTCTAGTGTGTACATTAGATAGGCTGGGGTATCCAGAGAGGCTAGTGTATACAGTGAGACTAGTGTATACAGACGGCTGGGGTATACAGACATGCTAGGGTAAACAGAAGACAGTCAGGGGAATACAGAGAGGCTAGGGTATACAGCTGACAGGCTGGGGTATACAGAGAGGCTAGGGTATACAGAAGACAAGCTGGGGTATACATAGAGTCTAGGGTATACAGAGGACAGGCTGGGGTATACAGTGAGGCTAGTGTATACAGAAGACAGGCTGGGGTATACATAGAGGCTAGGGTATACAGAGAGGCTAGTGTATACAGAAGACAGGCTAGGTTATACAGAGAGGACAGTGTATACAGAAGGCAGGCTGGGGTATACAGAGAGGCTAGTGTATACAGAAGACAGGCTGGGGTATACAGTGAGGCAAGGGTATACAGAAGCCAGGCTGGGTATACAGAGGGGCTAGTGTTTACAATGAGACTAGTGTATACAGAAGACAGGCAGAGGTATACAGAGAGGCTAGGGTATACAGAAGACAGGTTGGTGTATACAGAGAGGCTGGAGTATACAAAGAGGCTAGTGTATACAGAAGACAGGCTAGGGTATACAGAGAGGCCAGGGTATACAGATGGTAGGCTGGGGTATACAGAGAGGCCAGTGTATACAAAAGACAAGCTGGGGTATACAGAGAGGCTAGTGTATATAGAAAACAGGCTGGGGTTTACAGAACGGCTAGGGTATACAGAAGACAAGCTGGGGTATACAGAGAGGCTAGTGTATACAGAAGACAGGCTGGGGTTTACAGAACGGCTAGGGTATACAGAAGACAAGCTGGGGTATACAGAGAGGCTAGTGTATACAGAGAGGCTAGTGAATACAGAAGACCGTCTTGGGTATACAGAGAGGCTAGTGTATACAGAAGACAGGCTGGGGTATACAGAGAGGACAGTGTATACAGAAGACAGGCTGGGGTATACAGCGAGGCTAGGGTATACAGAAGACATCCTGGGGTATACAGAGAGGCTAGTGTATACAGAAAAAAGGCTGGGGTATACAGAGAGGCTAGTGTATACAGAAGACAGGCTGGGGTATACAGAGAGCCTATTGTATACAGAAAAGCTAGCGTGTACAGAAGACAGGCCGGGGTATACAGATAGGCTAGTGTATACAATACGACTAGTGAATACAGAAGACAGGCTTGGGTATACAGAAGACAGGCTTGGGTATACAGAGAGGCTAGTGTATACAGAGAGGCTAGTGTATACAAAAGACATGCTGGTGTATACAGAGAGTCTAGTGTATACAGAAGACTGGCTGGGGTATACAGAGAGGCTAGGGTATACAGAAGACAGGTTGGGGTATAGAGAGAGGCTAGTGTATACAATGAGACCAGTGTATACAGAAGACAGGCTTGGGTATACAGAAAGGCTAGTGTATACAGAAGACAGACTTTTGTATACAGAGAGTACAGTGTATACAGAAGACAGGCTGGGGTATACAGAAGATAGGCTTAAGTATAAAGAGAGGTTAGTGTGTACAGAAGACAGGCTGGGGTATACAGACATGCCAGTGTATACAAAAGACAGGCTGGGGTATACAGCGAGGCTAGGGTATACAGAAAGGCTAGTGTATACAGAAGACAGGCTGGGGTATATAGAAGACAGGCTGGGGTATACAGAGAGGCTAGGGTATACAGAAGACAGGTTGGTGTATACAGAGAGGCTGGAGTATACAAAGAGGCTAGTGTATACATAAGACAGGCTAGGGTATACAGAGAAGCCAGGGTATACAGATGGTAGGCTGGGGTATACAGAGAGGCCAGTGTATACAAAAGACAGGCTGGGGTATACAGAGAGGCTAGTGTATACATTGAGACTAGTGTATACAGAAGACTGTCTTGGGTATACAGAGAGGCTAGTGTATACAGAAGACAGGCTGGGGTATACAGAGAGGACAGTGTATACAGAAGACAGGCTGGGGTATACAGAGAGGCTAGTGTATACAGAAGACCGTCTTGGGTATACAGAGAGGCTAGTGTATACAGAAGACAGGCTGGGGTATACAGAGAGGACAGTGTATACAGAAGACAGGCTGGGGTATACAGCGAGGCTAGGGTATACAGAAGACATCCTGGGGTATACAGAGAGGCTAGTGTATACAGAAAAAAGGCTGGGGTATACAGAGAGGCTAGTGTATACAGAAGACAGGCTGGGGTATACAGAGAGCCTATTGTATACCGAAAAGCTAGCGTGTACAGAAGACAGGCCGGGGTATACAGATAGGCTAGTGTATACAATACGACTAGTGAATACAGAAGACAGGCTTGGGTATACAGAAGACAGGCTTGGGTATACAGAGAGGCTAGTGTATACAGAGAGGCTAGTGTATACAAAAGACATGCTGGTGTATACAGAGAGTCTAGTGTATACAGAAGACTGGCTGGGGTATACAGAGAGGCTAGGGTATACAGAAGACAGGTTGGGGTATAGAGAGAGGCTAGTGTATACAATGAGACCAGTGTATACAGAAGACAGGCTTGGGTATACAGAAAGGCTAGTGTATACAGAAGACAGACTTTTGTATACAGAGAGTACAGTGTATACAGAAGACAGGCTGGGGTATACAGAAGATAGGCTTAAGTATAAAGAGAGGTTAGTGTGTACAGAAGACAGGCTGGGGTATACAGACATGCCAGTGTATACAAAAGACAGGCTGGGGTATACAGCGAGGCTAGGGTATACAGAAAGGCTAGTGTATACAGAAGACAGGCTGGGGTATATAGAAGACAGGCTGGGGTATACAGAGAGGCTAGGGTATACAGAAGACAGGTTGGTGTATACAGAGAGGCTGGAGTATACAAAGAGGCTAGTGTATACATAAGACAGGCTAGGGTATACAGAGAAGCCAGGGTATACAGATGGTAGGCTGGGGTATACAGAGAGGCCAGTGTATACAAAAGACAAGCTGGGGTATACAGAGAGGCTAGTGTATACAGAAAAAAGGCTGGGGTATACAGAACGGCTAGGGTATACAGAAGACAAGCTGGGGTATACAGAGAGGCTAGTGTATACAGAGAGGCTAGTGTATACAGAAGACCGTCTTGGGTATACAGAGAGGCTAGTGTATACAGAAGACAGGCTGGGGTATACAGAGAGGACAGTGTATACAGAAGACAGGCTGGGGTATACAGCGAGGCTAGGGTATACAGAAGACATCCTGGGGTATACAGAGAGGCTAGTGTATACAGAAAAAAGGCTGGGGTATACAGAACGGCTAGGGTATACAGAAGACAAGCTGGGGTATACAGAGAGGCTAGTGTATACAGAGAGGCTAGTGTATACAGAAGACCGTCTTGGGTATACAGAGAGGCTAGTGTATACAGAAGACAGGCTGGGGTATACAGAGAGGACAGTGTATACAGAAGACAGGCTGGGGTATACAGCGAGGCTAGGGTATACAGAAGACATTCTGAGGTATACAGAGAGGCTAGTGTATACAGAAAAAAGGCTGGGGTATACAGAGAGGCTAGTTTATACAGAAGACATGCTGGGGTATACAGAGAGCCTATTGTATACAGAAAAGCTAGCGTGTACAGAAGACAGGCCGGGGTATACAGATAGGCTAGTGTATACAATACGACTAGTGAATACAGAAGACAGGCTTGGGTATACAGAAGACAGGCTTGGGTATACAGAGAGGCTAGTGTATACAGAGAGGCTAGTGTATACAAAAGACATGCTGGTGTATACAGAGAGTCTAGTGTATACAGAAGACTGGCTGGGGTATACAGAGAGGCTAGGGTATACAGAAGACAGGTTGGGGTATACAGAGAGGCTAGTGTATACAATGAGACCAGTGTATACAGAAGACAGGCTTGGGTATACAGAAAGGCTAGTGTATACAGAAGACAGACTTTTGTATACAGAGAATACAGTGTATACAGAAGACAGGCTGGGGTATACAGAAGATAGGCTTAAGTATAAAGAGAGGTTAGTGTGTACAAAAGACAGGCTGGGGTATACAGACATGCCAGTGTATACAAAAGACAGGCTGGGGTATACAGCGAGGCTAGGGTATACAGAAAGGCTAGTGTATACAGAAGACAGGCTGGGGTATATAGAAGACAGGCTGGGGTATACAGAGAGGCTAGGGTATACAGAAGACATTCTGGGGTATACAGAGAGGCTAGTCTATACAGAGAGGCTAGTGTATACAGAAGAAATGCTGGGGTATACAGAGAGTCTAGTGTGTACAGAAGACAGGCTGGGGTATACAGAGAGTCTAGTGTGTACAGAAGACAGGCTGGGGTATACAGAGTGGCTAGTGTATACAGAGAGACTTTTGTGTAGTGAAGACAGGCTATGGTATACAGAGAAGCTAGTTTATACAGAAGACATGCTGGGGTATACAAAGAGGCTATTTTATACAGAAGACAGGCTGGGGTATATAGAAGACAGGCTTGGGTATACAGTCAGACTAGTGTATACAAAAGAAAGGCTGGGGTATACATAGAGGCTATGGTATACAGAGGCTAGTGTATACAGAAGACAACATTGTGTATATAGAGAGGCCAGTGTATACAGAAGACAGGCTGTGGTAAACAGACACACTAGCATGGGTCTTCAAACTACGGCCCTCCAGTTGTTCAGGAACTACAATTCCCATCATGCCTAGTCATGTCTGTGAATGTCATTGTGTTACAATGCCTCATGGGATGTGTAGTTCTATAACAGCTGGAGGGCCGCAGTTTGAGGATCCCTGCACTAGGGTATACAGAGAGGCTAGTGTATACAGAAGACAGGCTGGGGTATACAGAGATACTAGCGTATACAGAAGACAAGCTGGGGTATACAAAGTGGCTAGTGTATACAGTGTGACTAGTGTATAAAGATAGGCTGGGGTTTACAGAGAGGCTAGGGTATACAGATAGGCTAGTTTATACAGAAGACAGGCTGGGGTATACATTGAGACTAGTGTATACAAAATACAGGCCTGGGTATAAAGAGAAGCTAGGGTATACAGAAGACAAGCTGGGGTATATAGAGAGGCTTGTGTATACAGTGATAGCCTCACTGGCTGCATGTCTCCTCACATGTATATGCTGCGGGTGGTGGGGGATGTGTGGGGAGTGGACAGGAAGCTGAACAAATACAGATGCTTAATTTTCTAACTCTTTTAACACCATAGTAACTCATTTTATTGATTTTCCAATTCTTTGTTGAGCGTTTTTCCTAGCATAGTAAGTTTGGGGGTCAAACAAAATCCCACAATGCAGAGTGAATGATAAATGACTCATTCACCTCTATTTGGCATTCACTTTCCATCCTGTGATGTAAAAAATATAATTTTACCAGAAAAAAACATAAATATATAAATACATAAATATATAAATACATAAATATATAAATACATAAATATATATTTAAAAATTCTGAAATACTGAATGTGTACTGAATATGAAATAAAATAATAAACCAATTTTATTCGATCAGTTACACTGTCTGACATAGAATTCATATTTTCAGATTGTTGTTACTATTATTTCGTTCTTTGTTCTGTAGTGTAAGTCGGTCTCAGCCGATGTGTATAAAGTTCCGGGGATTGCGTCTACTTCTGAGCAGAGCTGCCAGTGACTGAGAGGATCTGCTGTGTGACATGAAATGTTCTCCGGTCTTCTGTGTCTGTATCCTGCTGATACTCATCATTCCCATCACATCCTATGGAGAAGTACTGACCCGGAGATCAGCGTCTGCTTGTAGACTTGATAAGATAAAGCTAAGGTTTGAGTATGAATATTACCAGGAGGGAGACGTTATCATTGGAGGATTAGTCTCTGCTCACTTGCTCAGCAATTTCGATAAAAGTTTAGATGATTTTGAAACTACTTTGGAAGGTCCTAGATGCCTTTCCATGTGTTTCGAGTAAGTTTCTATTTCTCATCTTTGCTCTCTTTGTATAACTCAGCAAAGAGAAAAAATAATGGTTTGTCTTCATTTTCACTGTATTATTTTCTGAAAATATACAAATTTTACAATTTACAAATGTATCTGCTGATGAGGGTTCAGGTCATGCTGGGACTTCTGATAAATAGTCATGTCATGTCCTTATAGACGGCTCCTGCAGATGGTTCCATCTCTTCCAGGAGAGAGGGGGGGGGGCCTGGGGGTTGCTGACTTTCTATAACTTGCGTGTATGATCTCCTACTATTCTGAGATGTTTATAATAAAGGCTATTCACAGCATAGCAGTAAGTCAGCCTGGTGAAAACGTAGGGGTACAGTGGGGCAAAAAAGTATTTAGTCAGCCACCAATTGTGCAAGTTCTCCCACTTAAAAAGACAAGAGAGGCCTGTAATTGTCATCATAGGTATACCTCAACTATGAGAGACAAAATGTGGAAACAAATCCAGACAATCACATTGTCTGATTTGGAAAAAATGTATTTGCAAATTATGGTGGAAAATAAGTATTTGGTCAGAATCAAAAGTTCATCTCAATACTTTGTTATATATGCTTTGTTGGCAATTACAGAGGTCAAAGTTTTCTGTAAGTCTTCACAAGGTTGTCACACACTGTTGCTGGTAAGTTGGCCCATTCCTCCATGCAGATCTCTTCTAGAGCAGTGATGTTTTGGGGCTGTCGCTGGGCAACATGAACTTTCAACTCCCTCCAAATATTTTCTATGGGGTTGAGATCTGGAGACTGGCTAGCCCACTCCAGGACCTTGAAATGCTTCTTACAAAGCCACTCCTTCGTTGCCCGGGCGGTGTGTTTGGGATCATTGTCATGCTGAAAGACCCAGCCAAGTTTCATCTTCAATGCCCTTGCTGATGGGAGGAGGTTTGTACTCAAAATCTCACGATACATGGCCCCATTCATTCTTTCATGTACACGGATCAGTCGTCCTGTTACCTTTGCAAAGAAACAGAACCAAAGCATGATGTTGCCACCCCCATGCTTCACAGTAGGTATGGTGTTCTTTGGTTGCAACTCAGCATTCTTTCTCCTCCAAACATGACAAGTTGTGTTTCTACCAACCAGTTCTACTCTGATTTCATCTGACCATATGACATTCTCCCAATCCTATTCTGGATTATCCAAATTCTCTCTAGCAAACCTCAGACAGGCCCGGACATGAACTGGCTTAAGCAGGGGGACACGTCTGGCACTGCAGGATTTGAGTCCCTGGCGGCGTAGTGTGTTACTGATGGTAGCCTTTGTTATGTTGGTCCCAGCTCTCTGCAGGTCATTCACTAGGTCCCCCCTGTGTGGTTCTGGGATTTTTGCTCACCGTTCTTGTGATCATTTTGACCCCACGGGGTGAGATCTTGCGTGGAGCCCCAGATCGAGGGAGATTATCAGTGGTCTTGTATGTCTTCCATTTTCTAATTTTTGCTCCCACAGTTGATTTATTCAGACCAAGCTGCTTGCCTATTGCAGATTCAGTCTTCCCAGCCTGGTGCAGGTCTACAATTTTGTTTCTGGTCCTTGGACAGCTCTTTGGTCTTCACCATAGTGGAGTTTGGAGTGTCAATGTTTGAGGTTGTGGACAGGTGTCTTTTATACTGATAACAAGTTCAAACAGGTGCCATTAATACAGGTAATGAGTGGAGGATAGAGGAGCCTCTAATAGAAGAAGATACAGATCTCTGAGGGCCAGAAATCTTGCTTGTTTGTAGAGGAGACCAAATACTTATTTGCCACCATAATTTGCAAATAAATTCTTTCCAAATGTCTGGATTTGTTTCCACATTTTGTCTCTCATAGTTGAGGTATACCTATGATGACAATTACAGGCCTCTCTCATCTTTTAAGGTGGGAGAACTTGCACAATTGGTGGGGACTAAATACTTTTTTGCCCCACTGTATATGTATAAATCAGTGAATACAGTATGGCATTCAACAAATATTCACTGTAGGTGATTCTCCTCCTTATATGTGTTTTATATGACAGTGATTGATTCTCCAGCAGTGAAGGTTTGGGAAAATCACATGTACTGCTTTATAAATATGGTCCTTAGTGTTTCCTCATGCTCACCATTTGCTGGTCACTGGAGATAAGCTAACCGTTTGGACTGAATTGTAACTGTTCGAGTTGTTTTACTTTTGCCCGGTCAGCCTCCTGTTTGACAAGAGCCAAGCATCATAAATAGAGGTCATATTTCTACGGCTTCTATACTGTATATATGACAGCCTCCCTCTATCAATGGTTTGTATGGAAGCAGCTGGAATTGCCAACCTTATCGGAACATTGCCTTACATGCCCATGACCATCTTTGGCCAATGATGTAGCCACTATCCCTGACCCTTCCCATATATAGCTGATGGGAGCTCAGGAAGCTGTTATTTTGTGGGGATCACCATCAGAATCCGTCAGGCCCATCAGGCTTTTTGTTCAGCTGCGGGCCTACGGACGTCTTGATCGATGATGGATTTATGAAAGACATTTTTGGTGGGATTTTTTTTGTATTTTTTTTTCTAATAAAGAACTTGTAAAATGTTTGAGTATTTTTCTTTCTAGGTTACTTCTTCTTTTTGTTGTGAATGATGATACCCCGTACTCATTCATGTAGGGGGAAGTATCTGGGCCCCCTTATTTGTAAAGGAAACTTCCAGATTCTGATAAGCTTCCTGCTCGAAGACTCCCACAACCACAGGGCCAGGGTTGTAGAGAAGAGGCCCTTGCCCTCATCAACATCAGGACAAGATGCTTTGCAGAGAAATTACCCTGTGAAAGTACCCCCAATGTTAAAGGTGTGTGACCTGGTATGGTTTGGGGGTTAGCACACACTTACCCCTAGGCAGCCCGGCCCTCCGCATTGTTTTTTATGTGGGTCCCCCTTCAAAAAGTATGCCAGACCCTTTGAGTATTGTATGAATTTGGAGGGCTCTACATACCTTTTTATTCTGATGGACCGTTTTCATCGGACCAAGCCGATCGTGTGTGGGCCCCATCGGTTATTTATCCATAGGTTAAAAAAAAGCAATTTTGTTTTAAATTTAACCGATGGATACCTAACCGATAGAAAAAAAACTATCGTTTGTAGGCACGTCCATCGGTTAAAAATCCATGCATGCTCAGAATCAAGTCGACGCATGCTTGGAAGCATTGAACTTCGTTTTTTTCAACACGTCGTTGTGTTTTACGTCACCGCGTTTTGACACAATCGTTTTTTTTATCGATGGTGTGTAGGCACGACTGACCATCAGTCAGCTTCATCGGTTAACCGATAAAAACGGACAATCAGACCGTTTTCATCGGATGGACCGATCGTGTGTACAGGGCTTTACTCAAAAAGCAGTAATTGATGGTTGGATTTTGGAGGCAAGACGAGAATATCAAAAATATAAATTTTATTACAAAAATAGAAACTTAACAAGAACAATTATATAAAAAAACATATAGGATATATAGTATAGGCAATATCCTCTGTGCATCGTCAACGGCTTGGCATTAGACATGTGCATGACGATAACATTTGTTTTGTTTCACTTCATTTTTGTTTATCTAGTTATTCAGTTTCGTTAAATGCACTTGATTCGTTCAATTCGCATTCGGGATTCGTATTCGGGATTCGTATTTGGAATTGTTCGATTTTTTTTTTTATTCAAAACATTTAAATCGATACATTTTGATTCAACCAAATATCTTCATAAAATGATTACAATGACTCTTTAAATCCCCATCGGTTTAACTAAAACAGCATTATTTCAAAATGGTACTCTAATAACACACTCAGTCTTTGATTTTGACTGGAGTTCAATGTAAATATAGATTCGAATTTCAGTCCGAATTTCCGAAATTCAGACAAATTTTGTTTCGTTATTTGGAGCATTTGGTAAAAAAATTTATATTGTAATTCAGATATATCCAAATCTCCGACTAACACAAAATTTGTCCGAATATTAATTTGGAATGAAACAAAGCGCACATATCTACTTGCCATCCGAATGTTTTTCTAGAGCTAACAACACCCAAACTGAACCCAGAGCAGTTCAGCTAATCCCTACTGGTCACCTGCACACAAAAGAGGGTCGCCCTGGGACTTTAAATGAGGGGGTCACAGTTTGCCACTGAGTAACAAGAGTATAAATATTTAAGTATAAATATAAGCTAACTGTGACCACCTCATTTAAAGTCCCAGGGCGACCCTCTTTTGTGTATGTGCATATAGGGATGGAGGTGTATCACTGGTGACTGCAGACCTTATATATTCTCGTTACTGGTCACATGCAGTAAATATAAAATGGCCTTATGCAGCATTTCATATTTTTTTGGACAAAAATATTTTAAACAACAGCCATGCTGTCATGTCCTCCGCTGAGACCACCGCCTGTGGAAGGGAATTCCACATCCCTGACGCACTTTCAGTAAGGAACCCTCTACGTAGTTTAAGGTTAAACCTCTTTTCTTCAAATTTTAATGAGTGGCCACGTGTCTGGTTAAACTCCCTTTCGCAAAAAAAGTTTTATCCCTATTGTGGGGCCACGAGTACAGTATTTGTAAATTGTAATCGTATCGGCGCTCAAGAGAGAATACGTTCAGTGCTCACAACCTTTCCTCATAACTAATATCCTCCAGACCTTTTATAGCTTTGTTGCCCTTCTTTGTACTCTCTCCAGTACATCCTTCCTGAGGACCGGAGCCCAGAACTGGACATCATACTCCAGGTACAGCCAGACCAGAGTCTTGTAGAGCAGGAGAAATATAGTTTTAATGCATGCCAATATTCTGTTTGCTTTGTTAGCAGCATCTTGGCATTGCATTCTATTGCTGAACCTATCATCTACTAGGACCCCCAGGTCTTGTTCCATCCTAGATCCCCTCCTAGTGAGTAGATTGCATTCATATTTTTTCCACCCAAATGCATTATTTTACATTTTTCTACATTAAATCTCATTTTCCCCGTAGTTGCTCCACCCCATTAATTTGTTCAGATCTTCTTGCAAGGTTTCCACATCCTGTGGAGAAGTTATTGCCCTGCTTATCTTAGTATCATCCACAAATACAGAGATTGAACTGCTTACCCCATCTTCCAGGTCGTTTATGAACAAATAGGATTGGTCCCAGCACAGAACCCTGGGGGACCCCACTTCCCACCCCTGACCATTCTGACTACTCCCCATTTATCACCACCCAGCCAAGTGATGGTTAAGCTATTATGCAGCCAGGGACACTATCCAGTGGGACTATGATTGACCTTTTCCTCATATTGCCCATTATTGGGATAGTTACATCACTTTCTGTTAGCATAGTAGAGGCAATTCTCCTGGGCAGCAGAGGATCTTGGGACCTGTAGTCATACAACCAATGCATACTGTGTTTTTGAGTGCTGACTGAGCAACAAATACCAGGGAGCTGGTCAACAAGAAGGATTTTGGGAGAGCAGATTTATTGAATTGCAGGTAGTGGGCTTGTACCCTTAGCACGGGACTCTGAGCTGGATGCTGGGAAACTTCCATTTCTCCTTAAAGGGGTGTTCCAGCCAATTTGTATGTTTATTAAAAGTCAGCAGCTACAAAAAGTGTAGCTGCTGGCTTTTAATAAACAGACACTTACCTACAGCGCTCCAGCGACGCGCCGGCCGGGGCTCCGCTCCTCTCCCCCCCTCCCTGGCCGGCGTCTTCATTCTCAGTGTGGGCACCCGGCCGTGACAGCTTTCGGCTTCACGGCCGGGCACCCACTGTGCATGCGCGAGCGGCACTGCGCATGCGCGAGCGGCGCGGCCCGGCGCTGCGCCGTGTAATTGGCCAGGAGATCGCCTAGGACCTGTGACATGTCCTAGGCGATCGCCTACAGCAGCCCCTTCCTGTAGGCGATTAAGCTTAGTCGCCTACAGGAAGGAGGAAGTGGGACAGGAAGTCCCACTCTTCCTGAAGCCCCCACTCCCCCCCCCAAAAAAAATTACATGCCAAATGTGGCATGTAAGGGGGTGAGGAGTGGGATAAGAGGAAGTTCAAATTTGGGTGGAACTCCTCTTTAACCACTTAAAGCGGAGTTCCACCCAAAAGTGATAATTTTGCTTGTTGTACTCCTCTCTCCCTCCAGGGCCACATTTGGCACCTTTTGGGGGGAGGGGGGCAGGATACCCGTCTTTCACAGGTATCCTGTTCCCACTTCCGGTAGCCTCAGCCTCGGGTATTGACGTCACCGCCCGGGCTACCTCCTCATCCTTCCTCATTCCCTGGCCGCCGGGCCAGTAGGAGAGAGGAGCGGAGCCTCGCGCAGGAGCAGTAGGGTCCCCGCCGTAAGGCTTCACTTCCGGGTTCCCTTACTCACAATGGAGGCGGCATGCACCCAGCAGCTGATGGAAATGTCAGCTGCGGTGCTGACATTGTTGGACTCCAGGACAGGTAAGTGTCCAATTATTAAAAGTCGGAAAAAAATGTATAGCAAAAATTAATAAATATTGCTTATTTTTTTCAAAATAGTCGGTCTTTTTTTGTATATGGCGCAAACAATAAAAACCGCAGAGGTGATCAAATACTGCCAAAAAAAAATCTCTATTTGTGGGGAAAAAGGGACATACATTTTGTTTGGGTACATCGTTGCATGACCGCGCAATTGTCAGTTAAAGCGACACAGTGCCATATCGCAAAAAATGGCCTGGTCATTAAGGGGGCAAATCCTTTCGGTCCTTAAAGGGGTTCAAAGGTTCGTCTTTTATTTTCTAAATAGGTTCCTTTAAGCTAGTGCATTGTTGGTTCACTTACCTTTTCCTTCCATTTCCCTTCTAAATGTTTTTTTTCTTTGTTTGAATTTCTCACTTCCTGTTTGTCCTCAGGAAGCTTGCCCCCATCATCCGAGCGGTGGAAAGTCATTTAGAACAGCTTACTGAACACCTTACTGAGGAGGAACAGGAAGTGAGAAATTCAGACAAAGAAAACAAAGAAAGAAAATCATTTAGAAGGGAAATGGAAAGAAAAGGTAAGTGAACCAACAATGCACAAGCTTAAAGGAACCAATTTAGAAAATAAAAGACAAACCTTTACAACACCTTTAAGTGGTTAAGATAGACTGCAGAATAGAACTAAGAACTAAGGAAATTGGACTTTTAGAGGCACACAGGTAAAAACTGTAAAACCTTTAGGCCCGGATTCACAAAGCACTTACGCCGACGTATCTCGAGATACGCCGCGTACGTGTAGCTATGCGCCGTCGTATCTATGCGCCGTGCCCACAATATGAGATACGCCTGAAAATAGGCTTCCTACGACCGACGTAACTTGCCTACGCCGTCGTATCTTGGGCGCATATTTACGCTGGGCGCATTTGCCGCTCCCATTGATTTTCTATGCACATATGCAAATGAGGGAGATACACCGATTGACGAACGTACTTGCGCCCGGCGCATAATATACGCGGTTTGCATATATCGTACGTCCGGCATAAAGTTATGCCCCATAAAGGAGGTGTAACTCAGCAGCATCAATGCAAAGGGCTGCACCAGGGAACACAAGCCGTCGTATTTTACGTCGTTTACGTAGTACGTGAATATGGCTGGGCGTAGGTTACGTTCACGTCGTAAGCAGTGATTCGACGTATCTTAGGCAGTTGTTTCGACGTGATTCTGAGCATGTGCACTGGGATGCGGCCACGGGACGGCGCATGCGCCGTTCGTTTTAAGTACTTCTATGGCGCTTGGCCCATCATTTGCATGGGGTCACGCCTCATTAGCATGGCTCACGCCCACTTCCACCTACGCCGGAATACGCCAAGGAAACCCAGCGTAGATTTGAGAGCGAGTGGGAGCAAGTGCTTTGTGAATACTGTGCTTGCCTCTCTATTCGATACGTTGCGCCAGCATAAATATGCGCCAATGTATGTGAATCCGGGCCTTAAGGTTTTTGTTGTAGATTTATTTTTATTTTTTTAAAACAATTGAGCACATAAAATTGTCTGTAACAACATTATTAAATGGCCCTTTCAAATGTTATCATAGCATTTCCAATGATATACAATTGTATCAAGATAATTCAAAACATACAATAAAGTAGAAAGACAAATTGGAGATACAAATATGGAATGGATAACCATGAGGAGGGTCCAAATGTAGAAAAGAGCTTGCTCTACATGTTACGTGTCTAGAAACGCTTCTTCGGGAGCATGAATGTCTATTAAAATATATATAAACAAAAATAAATAAATGAGAAAACATAATTTAATACAGAAGGTAAATAAAAATACAGGTACAGTATTACATATCGATATTTGCTAGTATGTGATACAATAGCTACAGAGGGAGCCCATACGCACCCCAGAGAGCAGAAAGGCTAAACCCCCAAGTTGAGGCACACATAGTTGTAATAGTTATATGTGTGTGTGTATATATATATATATATATTTGAGTTTAAGCCACCCGCATGGTAGTTTAACCCCTTAACGCCCGCCGCATGACTATTTACGTCCGCAGAATGGCACGGACAGGCAGAAGGACGTATATATACGTCCTTGCCTTCTAGCGGGTGGGGGGTCCGATCGGGACCCCCCCCCCCACTGCGTGCGGCGGGCGGGTTCCCTCGGGGAGCGATCCGGGACGACGGCGCGGCTATTCGTTTATAGCCGCTCCGTCGCGATCGCTCCCCGAGGCTGAAGCACGAGGAGAGCCGTATGTAAACACGGCTTCCCCGTGCTTCACTGTGGCGGCGTATCGATCGAGTGATCCCTTTTATAAGGAGACTCGATTGATGACGTCAGTCCTACAGCCACACCCCCCTACAGTTGTAAACACACACTAAGTGAACACTAACCCCTACAGTGCCCCCTGTGGTTAACTCCCAACTGCAATTGTCATTTTCACAATAAAGAATGCCATTTAAATGCATTTTTTGCTGTGAAAATGACAATGGTCCCAAAAATGTGTCAAAATTGTCCGATGTGTCCGCCATAATGTCGCAGTCACGAAAAAAATCACTGATCGCCGCCAATAGTAGTAAAAAAAAAAAAATTAATAAAAATGCAATAAAACTATCCCCTATTTTGTAAACGCTATAAATTTTGCGCAAACCAATCGATAAACGCTTATTTTTTTATTATTTTACCAAAAATAGGTAGAAGAATACGTATCGGCCTAAACTGAAGAAAAAAAAAATTATATATATATATGTTTTTGGGGGATATTTATTATAGCAAAAAGTTAAAAACATTGCATTTTTTTCAAAATTGTCGCTCTATTTTTGTTTATAGCGCAAAAAATAAAAACCGCAGAGGTGATCAAATACCACCAAAAGAAAGCTCTATTTGTGGGGAAAAAAGGAAGCCAATTTTGTTTGGGAGCCACGTCGCACGACCGCGCAATTGTCTGTTAAACCGACGCAGTGCCGAATCGCAAAACCTGGCCTGGGCATTTAGCTGCAAAATGGTCCGGGGCTTAAGTGGTTAACAGATACACTCACAGAATCGGCTGTGTTAGATGAACCAACAGTCAGCCTTGACACCGAGATACTGGCATTGTCTTAAAACGTATTACCAGTCAAGGGTAAATAATCTGTGAGTAGGGATAGAGGGTGGTTTAATGCAGCATTCCAGCAACACATATAACCGTAAACAATACAGTACATGTGGGGCTGGCCCTTCCCGTGCCCCTGATTGTAATTTAGGCATCCTTGCCCCCTATTTTTTGGGCTGCACAGCGCTGCTCTTCCTGTGTCTCTCCTTGACCGGAAGTGTGGCTATTGACGGAGGCCCGGGTTGACTTGCTTACCCTAAGGGCTCCGCCTCTGCTGCCGCTGCATTGGCCGGTCGCCTGAAGAAGCGTTCCTAGACGCGTAACATGTAGCGACAGCAGAGGCGGAGCCCTTAGGTTAAGCAGGTCACCCCGGGCCTCCGCCAATTGCCACACTTCCGGTCAAGGAGAGACACAGGAAGAGCGGTGCTTAAGTGACTTGGTAACTGGTCGCGGGCCATAATAAGTGGAGCGGACGGAAGACAGATCCGTGTCCACTCTGTATGTGCAGAGCGGACACGGACATGGGCACAGCCCACTCTACTCTGTGGGCCCTCCCATCTGATCCAACCAAATGGGAGGGGACGGATCCCCCTTCTGTTTTTTGTTTTTGTGTGGATTGGAGGTAGGTGGGTGCAAATGGACACAAGTCCGTTTACATCTGCCACTCCATAGGGACGAATGGAGGGTCCACGTGGGTTGAACCAATTATGTAAAAGGGGACTAAGGCCTCGTACACACGACCGGATCTATCCGCTGGGATTGATCCGCGGATCAGTTCCAGCAGACAAATCTGGTCGTGTGTAGGCCCGAGCGGACATTTTTCGGCGGAGATTTCTCCAGCCGACGGATTTCCAGCGGATAAAAATTTCTTAGCATGCTAAGAAATCTATCCGCTGGAATCCTGTCCAGCTGACTGATCCGGTCGTCTGTACAGAATCACCGGATCAGTCCCTCCGTTCCCCTCCCTCGCTTGTGTCGTAATGATTCGACGCATGCGTGGAAGTAGTTGCCTTCCAGGGTCGCGCACGTCGCCGCGTCATCGTGTGTACGGGGCCTGAGGCTGCTTCCACACTGATGTGCGGCAGTTTTCCTGCACTGCGGGTGCAGCACAGTGGCTTTCCTGCAGGTTAGCTGTACTTTGCCATCAATGTCTATTATATTCTGCAGGTGTGGCGCACTTTCTGAAAGCGCACCAAACCTGCAGTTTTTTGTGATGAAGTAAAACAACGTTTTTCATCATGAAAAAAAACGTCGTTTTTCTAACTTCATCATAAAAAACGACGTTGCCCACACACCATCGTTTTCTGAAAATACTCTAGCAAAGCGCGGTTATGTACAACACGTACAACGGCACTCTGTTCCATTCAAGCTCCCGTCTCATAACTTGCTTCTGAGCATGCGCGGGTTTAAAACGTAGTTTTAGCCCACTTAGCCCACACACGATCATTTTTTATGACACAAAAAACGACATTTTGAAAAACGACATAAAAAATTTAAGCATGTTCGAATTATTTTTTGGTCTTTTTTTTTTAAGACAAAAAACGATGTGAAGCCCACACACGATCATTTTAAATGACGTTTTTAAAAACGTTGTTTTATTTCATCACAAAAAAAACGACCGTGTGTACGCGGCATGAGTGCAGGTAACCCGAAGGTAAACTGCGCTGCACCTGTGGATCGGTTTGAAAGCAGCCCAGTAACCACTGCAGAACAGATATGCCCATATATACACTGGCCCAGATTCAAGAAGCAATTGCGCCTGCGTAACCAATGCAATTGCTTACTTGCGCCGGCGTAACGAATGCTCCTGATTCAGGAACCTCGTTACGTCGACTGCAGCCTAAGATATGCGTGGCATACGGCCCTTATGCCCGCATATCTTAGGCTGCATTCTTGAGATGGCCGCTAGGTGGCGTTCCCGTTGTGCTCAGCGTATAGTATGCAAATTGCATACTAACGCCGATTCACTACGGTACGCGCGCCCTGTGTACGCAGTTTACGTTGTTTGCGTACGGCGTGTTTAGCGTAAGGTTGCCCCTTTCTAATAGCAGGGGCAGCCAATGCTAAAGTATACCCGTCGTTCCCGCGTCGCGAAATTTGAAAATGTACGTTGTTTGCGTAAGTGAATCGTGAATGGCGCTGGACGCCATTCACGTTCACTTTGAAGCAAATGATGTCCTTGCGACGTCATTTACCGCAATGCACGTTGGGAAAGTTTCCCGACGGAGCATGCGCCCTACGCTCGGCGCGGCAACGCGCCTAATTTAAATGATTCCCGCCCCCTACGGGATCATTTAAATTGCGCACGCTTACGCCGGGCATTTTGCCGGAGCGCACACGCAATTTACGGAGCTACTGCTCCGTGAATTGCGGGTAGCGCAGAAAATTTGCGGGGGCGCAGGGCAAAAACGGTGCCCTGCGCCTACGTAAAAAAAGCGCAAGACTACCTGAATCTGGGCCACTGCTTTTAGTAATAAACTTACCTTTAATAACAGTCTTCCATTTAGGTATCGCCAGCTTTCGCAGTCCCAGGTAGAGAGCATTTGGTATCACTTTGCTTGTAAAAGGAGCCGGCACTATACAGAAAGCATCGTCATATGTGGCTCTGCTGCCTCCGCAGCCGCTTGCTTCCTCTACCGCTGGCTTCATTTAAAACGCTGATGCTCAAGGATGGCGGGTTGTTAACCCGCGATCTGGGCTTGAGAACCTGCTATCCCAAAGAAGGAGGTCGCGGGCCACATCAGAAGGCTCTGCGGGCCACATGTGGCCCCCGGGCCACTGGTTGGGCACCCCTGCTTTAAAGGTTTGATAAAACTGCAATAATTGCTATTGAAGGTATACATAGAAAAGATGATATTAAAGTGGAGTTCCACCCTAAAAAAAAAATACACCAAAATCCTGCAAAAAAAAAAAAAAAAATAGTTTTACTTACCAGATAGGGCAGTTGCTATGCGGAAGTTCCTAACCTGCCTCTTCCCATACCGCGGCAGGTCTTACTCCTCGTCTGATCCCACGTTGTCTTTTGGGGAATGGGGCGTGCTGCCTTCTGGGAACTGTGTGTATCCCAGAAAGCAGCCGCCCATTCACAGAAGTGCTGTGTGACTCGCGCATGTGCAGTAGGAAACGGGCAGTGAAGCCGCAAGGCTCCACTGCCTGTTTCCCTCAGTAAGGAGGTATGCTCAGTATGGAGGTGCCGGGAGCTGCCAGGATCGATCGATCGGCCTCGGGGGAGCCAACACCGCGGGCGCTTAGGACAGGTAAGTGTCATTATTAAAAGTCAGCAGCTACAGTGTTAGCTACAGTGTTTGTAGCTGCTGACTTTAAAAAAAAAATTGCGGGTAGAACCCCACTTTAAAAATCAAACAGTACCACTGGTGACATCTGGGTGGAGAAGGGTTAAAACCACCATGTTGGGACCTTTTCCATGTTTGACCAGCAAGCCAATGGGATGGTTTTAACACTTCTCCACCCAGATGTCACCAGGGCCGCATTCCAGGCCTCGGACGGCAGTGGGTGCAGGGGCGGCACTGTGGCTGAGAGGAGAGGACACTTTCACCGCTTTCACTTTCATTTTGGGGGCTCCCCCCTGTCATGTCACGGATGGTGAGAGGAGAGAAAACTTAGGGAAGAGGAGGTGAGCACCCCCCGCTTCTCAATGCAATTTCTCAGTGTCCTGCCAAAAAAGTCCCCTGGCGGATAATGTCCTCCCTGTACTGCGGGGGCGGCATTGAAGGACCCGGCCTTGGGGTGGCAAAGGGAGTAAATCCGGGCCTGGATGTCACCAGTGGTACTGTTTGATTTTTAATATCATCTTTTCTATATATACTTTCAATACTAATTATTGCAGTTTTATCAAATATTCTTTGTTTGTTTGGCCCACAGTGCAATAAACATGTTCCTTCAATTAACTAATGTAGCACTACCCCCGAAGGAGCTGCTGGTTAGTTTTGGGTGGCATGTTACCTCTTTTCCTCCGCCGTCTAGGGTATACGATGAGAGCGGAGAAGAATTGCAATGCCCACACTTTAGATGTCTTTTTCTGTGCTTTATTACCCAACAGGGTAAACTAGTAAAAATAGTAGTAGCTGAAGAGGTAGAAGAGATAAGAAGCAGTAGGTTCAGGCATATAACTTGGTTCGGAAACAATCCTGCTTCCAGCAATAAACTTTCGTTGCCACTCTAGCCAGAGCGGGTATTGTCTCACCAGCCTAGCAGCCAGAGTGTCACACGGAACTTTTAGCAAAGTCTCTGCCACAGACCTTCCCAAAGATGGAGATATTCTCGGTCCAGAATCCTTCTTAACACAGGATTAAGCACCCGGATCTCTCTTGAATAAACTTGGGTAAATTCAGAACTGACAGGCGACCATCATCCAGCCTCTCAGTAATGGTGCATCCTTCGATGAAGTCTAAGGCCTCTCCTGAGATACCAGCCTCGTGCTCGGTATTCCCCCAGACAGGTTCTTCATCGGGCGGCTTCCTCCCTCAGGACGGACAGCACAGGACCACTCAGCAACTGTAGACCCAGTCTAGCTACTAGGCCTACAAGGTAGATTACTGCAACGGACCAACGTGGTTCTGGAGCCAGGAACACTCGAACACGCACCCTCGGCCATGAGGGCCACACACGGGGGGTGGTGGGACAACAGACCCGCAATCAACGACCGCAAACCAACGATGTCCGCCCCCCAAGCACTCTCCCCCAGCATGCACAGCAAGGCGACCAACCCCCACCGACTGGCCACCGAGAAAAAACACCCATCACACCCCGACCCGACCGCCGCCACCCCTGGCCTGGGATGGCACAGGCACCCCAGGCAGCAACAGCGGCCACTCACAGTACAGCCATGGCTGGAACAGAGGCCCAAATTTGGACAAAATAACATTGTCAGAGGTAACTAAATCTCTGACCACCCTCTAAATTTGAAGCAGCACCAGCTATGAAAGTAGCAGGGCGCTACACTAATGTTTTCCATATGTAGGTTTTGGATTTAACTCATAGAGCTCTGCTCCGAATCATTTTTTTCCCTGTTTATCCAGTGTTCCAGTGGTTAGGGCTGTACTGGTTTTTAGTCCATCAAACCTTGTAAGTTTATGACACCTCTATACATGGCTTTTAGTGCTTAAGGACTTTGCTGTTGTTTCTGTATGTTCTAGGAAGCATCTAGGAAGCAGGCACATTAATGATGCAGGTGTGTGCTGCGTTCATCTTAGAGCCAGGCTTAGCATTCAGGGCCCCACCCTCCCGAGGGGGTCAGTGTGTGAAGGGAGAGACTATGGGCCAGATTCTTAAAAGGCTTACGACGGCGCAACGCCATTTGCGCCGTCGTAAGTCCTAATCTGGCCCGGCCTATCTATGCGACTGATTCTTAGAATCAGTTACGCATAGATATCCCTTAGATCTGACAAGCGTAAGGCTCTTACGCTGTCAGATCTTAAATGCAATTTTTTTCCCACCGCTAGGTGTCGCCTCGTCGTTTTCCCCGTCATCTATGCAAATTAGCTATTTACGCCGATTCCCGAACGTACGCGCGGACGACGCAGTAAATTTACGACGTTTCCGTAAGCGTAAACTTGCCCCTGCTATATGAGGGGCAAGTTTACGTAGGTCCGTCGTATGCCATGTTAAGTATGGCGTCGAGTCAGCGTCGTCTTTTTCCGTCGTTTACGTTGTTTTCATAAGTCGTTCGCGAATACGACTTTACATCAATGACGCTCACGTCGGCGATATTGACGTTTTCCGTCGTGAGCTGGAGCAATCGCACTGGGCTATTTTTATGCCCGGCGCATGCACAGTTCGATCATCGCAGAGCGCGCTTAATTTAAATACAAGCCGCCCCCTTTGAATTACGCGGCCTTATGGCGGGCCATTTACACTACGCCGCCGCAAATTACGGAGCAAGTGCTTGGAGAATACGGCACTTGCTCAAGTAATTTGCGGAGCCGTAGTGTAAATGCCTTACGCTACGCCGCCGCGGATTCTACCAGAATCTGGCCCATAGAGACTGATATGCACCATATTGTCCAGGACAGGACAGGTTGAGGCACGAGGCTGAGAGAGAGACAGTCTGGGCCAGACGTAGCAGCTTGGACACTGCACAAAAGACACAGAGCTGAGGTACAGCGGGTGTGCACGAGCACTGGATGTGTTTGATGGTCAGGAAGATCAAAACTACTAAAATTGGAGGAAGTCAGTTGTATACGCTCAATCCAGGTGACTTCACTTTCAACACTGCTCACCTCTGCACCTCCTGTTCCCATCTTCCAGCACTGCTTACCTCTGCACCTCCTGTACCCATCTTCCAGCACTGCTCACCTCTACACCTCCTGTACCCATCTTCCTGCACTGCTCACCTCTGCACCTCCTGTACCCATCTTCCAGCACTGCTCACCTCTACACCTCCTGTACCCACCTTCCAGCACTGCTTACCTCTGCATCTCCTGTTCCCATCTTCCAGCACTGCTCACCTCTGCACCTCCTGTATCCATCTTCCAGCACTGCTCACCTCTGCATCTCCTGTTCCCATCTTCCAGCACTGCTCATCTCTGCACCTCCTGTACCCATCTTCCAGCACTGCTCATCTCTGCACCTCCTGTACCCATCTTCCAGCACTGCTCACCTCTGCACCTCCTGTTCCCATCTTCCAGCACTGCTCACCTCTGCACCTCCTGTACCCATCTGCCAGCACTGCTCACCTCTGCACCTCCTGTTCCCATCTTCCAGCACTGCTTACCTCTGCATCTCCTGTTCCCATCTTCCAGCACTGCTCACCTCTGCACCTCCTGTATCCATCTTCCAGCACTGCTCACCTCTGCATCTCCTGTTCCCATCTTCCAGCACTGCTCATCTCTGCACCTCCTGTACCCATCTTCCAGCACTGCTCATCTCTGCACCTCCTGTACCCATCTTCCAGCACTGCTCACCTCTGCACCTCCTGTTCCCATCTTCCAGCACTGCTCACCTCTGCACCTCCTGTACCCATCTTCCAGCACTGCTCACCTCTGCACCTCCTGTTCCCATCTTCCAGCACTGCTCACCTCTGCACCTCCTGTACCCATCTTCCAGCACTGCTCACCTCTGCACCTCCTGTACCCATCTTCCAGCACTGCTCACCTCTACACCTCCTGGTCTCATCTTCCAGCACTGCTCACCTCTGCACCCCCTGTACCCATCTTCCAGTGCTGCTCACCTCTGCACCTCCTGTACCCATCTTCCAGCACTGCTCACCTCTGCACCTCCTGTATCCATCTTCCAGCACTGCTCACCTCTGCATCTCCTGTTTCCATCTTCCAGCACTGCTGACCTCTGCACCTCCTGTTCCCATCTTCCAGCACTGCTCACCTCTGCACCTCCTGTACCCATCTTCCAGCACTGCTCACCTCTGCACCTCCTGTTCCCATCTTCCAGCACTGCTCACCTCTGCACCTCCTGTACCCATCTTCCAGCACTGCTCACCTCTGCACCTCCTGTACCCATCTTCCAGCACCGCTCACCTCTGCACCTCCTGCACCCATCTTCCAGCACTGCTCACCTCTGCACCTCCTGTACCCATCTTCCAGCACCGCTCACCTCTGCACCTCCTGTACCCCTCTTCCAGCACTTCTCACCCCTGCACCTCCTGTACCCATCTTTCAGCACTGCTCACCTCTGCACCTCCTGTTCCCATCTTCCAGCACTGCTCACCTCTGCACCTCCTGTTCCCATCTTCCAGCACTGCTCACCTCTGCACCTCCTGTTCCCATCTTCCAGCACTGCTCACCTCTGCACCTCCTGTTCCCATCTTCCAGCATTGCTCACCTCTGCACCTCCTGTTCCCATCTTCCAGCGCTGCTCACCTCAGCACCTCCTGTACCCATCTTCCAGCACTGCTCACCTCTGCACCTCCTGTTCCCATCTTCCAGCACTGCTCACCTCTGCACCTCCTGTTCCCATCTTCCAGCACCGCTCACCTCAACACCTCCTGTTCCCATCTTCCAGCACTGCTCACCTCTGCACCTCCTGCACCCATCTTCCAGCACTGCTCACCTCTGCACCTCCTGTACCCATCTTCCAGCACTGCTCACCTCTGCACCTCCTGTACCCATCTTCCAGCACTTCTCACCTCTGCACCTCCTGTTCCCATCTTCCAGCACTGCTCACCTCTGCACCTCCTGTTCCCATCTTCCAGCACTGCTCACCTCTGCACCACCTGTACCCATCTTCCAGCACCGCTCACCTCTGCACCTCCTGCACCCATCTTCCAGCACTGCTCACCTCTACACCTCCTGTACCCATCTTCCAGCACCGCTCACCTCTGCACCTCCTGTACCCATCTTCCAGCACCGCTCACCTCTGCACCTCCTGTACCCATCTTCCAGCACCGCTCACCTCTGCACCTCCTGTACCCATCTTCCAGCACCGCTCACCTCTGCACCTCCTGCACCCATCTTCCAGCACTGCTCACCTCTACACCTCCTGTACCCATCTTCCAGCACTGCTCACCTCTGCACCTCCTGCACCCCTCTTACAGCACTGCTCACCTCTGCACCCCCAGGGCCTTGGGCAATAGAGATTTCCAAATTTAGAAAAGTTACCAAGTTTACCAGATATCATTATCAGTTTACTGATTGTAATTTATGTTTTCTGCAATTTCCTTTTAACTTTTAGTCATTATTGATTTCAATGAAATTGTTAGTTTTGTGGGATGTGGCCAAATTGGGATTTCAGAACTGTTATGTGTAGTTTGAAAACCTCTCAATATCTTGCAGTCCTGACATTGAAGAGTATAGAAGCGTCTTGGCGATGATCATTGCTGTAAATGAGTTAAATGAGAACCCCTATTTTCTGCCCAATATTACCCTGGGCTATCGTATATTTAGTACATGTAATGATCCAATGAAAACTTTGGGATATGCCGTAAAGATATTGTCTGGAGAAAAAGAAGCTCCTAACTATTACTGTAAAGGACATGGAGATGTAGCTGCTTTTATTGGTGACACCACATTCAGTTCAAATCAGGCGTTGGCCCGGTTACTCAGTCTGTATCGGTATACACAGGTAAGTGATCACTTCAGTATATTATATATGGAACATCAAGGGTCCAATAGATGGCTTAGTACAGTCTAGGTCAGTGGTTCTCAACCTTCTAGTGCCGTGACCCCTTGATAAAATGTCCCAAGTTGTGGGGACCCCTAACAGTAAAATTATTTGAGTAGCGTGGGTTGTCAGCACCCAAGGCAAGACAAGTAATTTGCGCCCCTAACCCACGGACATTTAGCGCTTCCTGATCTCTTCCTCTCATACATTATTAAAACCTCTTATGGTACATTTTAGGATGTACCACTCTTTGTTCTCCTTTTTTTCCCTTTCATCTCTCTCATTCCTAATTTCTTGTCCCCCCCCCCCCCCATCCCTCTCTCTAGCCGTCTTTCTTGTTCTTTCTCTCCCCTTTTCTTTGTTCCTCCCCCTCTTTTCCTCTTCCTTCCATGTATTCAATATTTTATTTATTCTCTTACTCCTTGGTGGGGGGATGGGGGGAATGGGATGAGAGGCAGTGCTGGTGGGGGGAATGGGATCAGTGGCAGTGCTGGTGGGGGGAATGGAATCAGTGGCAGTGCTGGTGGGGGAATGGAATCAGTGGCAGTGCTGGTGTGGGGTGGTATTAGTGGCAGTGCTGGTGGGGGGAATGGGATCAGTGGCAGTGCTGGTGGGGAGAATGGGATCAGTGGCAGTGCTGGTGAGGGGTGGGATCAGTGGCAGTGCTGGTGAGGGGTGGGATCAGTGGCAGTGCTGGTGAGGGGTGGGAACAGTGGCAGTGCTGGTGAGGGGTGGGATCAGTGGCAGTGCTGGTGGGGGGTGGGATGAGTGGCAGTGTTGGGGGAAGTTCTGATCAGCCAACTTAGGTTTTCTTGATTAAGGTCATCTGATCTGAGAGCTGTAGTGGGGACTTTTAATGGGCAACTATAATCACAGGTAGTGTTACTCACTGTGTCTCCGACTTGGTGGTGTCTCGTAGCCAGGGCAGGACTGGGACAAAAATTTGGCCCTGGACTTCATCCAGACTGGCCCACTTTGACAGGTCTCTCCCATGGCGGCCGGACAACTCCCGCACCCCCCCGCCCACCCAAGCCCCCTCACCCCCTTCACCAGCCACTAGCCGTTCTACTTTATTAGAGTAGAACAGCTGGTACTGGTACTCTTATAGGCAGTACCAGTGGGGAAGCTAGACATTATTTCACTCGGGGCAAAGAATCAGTTCGGTGCCCCCCCTTATGGGACAAGATTAGGCAGAAGTGAGAAACTCCCAGGCCATAGCTGTTGAGTCAGCTGTCTGTTCCCTCCCCCATGCTCCTCTGTCCTCCCCCCAATCCTCTGGTCCTCCCCCTGCTTCTCTGTTTCCCCAGGTGAGCGCTGCGGGGAGGGAGAGGAGGTGAGTGCTGCGGGACGGGAGAGACAGTGGAGCGGAGGGGGGCGGCAGTCCGCTGTCACTGAAGCCGACCCACTGAGCCATCGGCCCACCGGGAAACTCCCTGTAGTCCCAATGGTTAGTCCATCCCTGCTCGTAGCAGTGACACCTATGATGAAATCAGGAGATAGGGTCTCCTCCAGTCCCTAACACTTCACATTCCTCACCAGTCAGCTGACCTCTAGTCTCTGCCCCCCAGCCATGCTGCCGTGAACTGAATGGGTGGCTGCGGGCTCCAGGAACGGCAGCAAAAAGGCGGGCAGGGCGGTGTGGGCTTCAGGAACAGGCCAGGTGACCCCTGGCAAATCATCATTCGACCCCCAAGGGGGTCCCGACCCCCAGGTTGAGAACCACTCGTCTAGGTGGATATTTTGTTGCTTTCCTTTTCTAGAATGAGTGCAGGTCAAAACAGAAATCTGAATATTTCAGGTCCACAGAATATTATAACTTGGGGAATTATTCAGTGATCATTATCCACAAATCCCACTGGCTCCCAGTACTTTACTCAATCATTTTATTTGCTTGAATGAGAAAGCAATCCAGGCGGCTTGAACTCACCATGTTCCTTTGATAGGCTCTTAGAAATATCTTCTGGTGTTTTGGATCCAGTGACCAGAATATTACCCCAACAACCAGGAGCTGGAAGAAAACAAGCTGTGCCATGTGTTTAAGTCTCATTTAAGTGGATGCTTTTAAACTGGCCAGCTGTTCTGTCTCTCCAATCTAAGCATTAAGAGCCGGTTCACACTGGGGCGACCTGTCAGGTGACTCAGCCGCCTGACAAGTCGCGGTCCACAGTAGTTAATGGAACCGTTCTAATAGGAGCGACGCAAGTCGCTCCGACTTAGAAAAAGGTTCCTGTATGACTTTGAGGACGACTCGGGGTGACCTGCATTGACTTCAATACTGAAGTCATTTTGCAAGTTGCCTCTCAAGTCGCCTTGAGATCGCCTTCCCGAGTCGCCCCCAAAGTCGTGCCGCCTGTGTGTGAACCGGCTCTAAGGCTCCATGCACACTGGGCTTAAATAAACGTCTGTTCTTTTTGGAGTAAAAAACGTTCATGTAGAGCATTTTTTGTACAACGTTTAGACGAGTTTAGGAGAGTTTTAATTTTTTTCTGCCAGTGAGCTCCAATCAGAAACGCGAATGAGAAGGTTTTTTTTTTCCTGCCTCTAAACGTTGTTCTAAAAAATATGCCTGTAAATGTCCTAATGTGTATGGACACAAAGGATAACATTGAGTTTCTTCTACAGGCAGAACACAAAACTCCTGTAGAAGCAACGTTTTTTATTCCAGTGTGCATGGAGCCTGAAAGTGTGATCTCTGTAACTTACAGTTAGTTGTGTTGAGATGTCGATAACCCCAATCTTATTTGGATAAACAGACAGTGACTCGATCCAGACGACACCTTGTTGATCTTGTGAAGTTTAATCCATAAACTGTAAGGATCTTACAACAATGAGCATCGGATAGGTCAAAAAATCATAATGTGATGCAGTCCACATGTGCTGAGATGCATTACTGGGAAAAGGGGGTGGGGCTAACTATACAGGATAAGCTCAGATACAGGAAGGGGAGGAACCAGGGACAGAATAATACATATAACATTTAATGGCATATCACAAAGCATGTGAAACATGACACCAGCACTGTATGTATCTGGACACCTGCCAACAGTACTGTTTTATAGTTGGACGATCTGTACAGGAAATTGTTTAGCTCTATAGAGTAGTCAGTGACTACCTTCACAATTAAGTATCCTCACCAGGTGCCACCATCACTTCCAATTTGGACACTCACAATCAGTGGCGTCTCCAGCTTTCATATTTAGGGGGGGCACATGGGGGGACAGGGACAAAAGTAGGGGGGCCAACTATAAAATGCAATTATATATATATATATATATATATATATATATATATATATATATATATCCTGGGGCCATTTACTACGATCCCATTATGGGCCCTTTCACATGTTCTGCAGTGAGCTCCCTTCCTACTATACTGGGGCCCACCAGGGTGGCAGAAAACAAGAGATATATGTCACCAGCACACCAAGAAAATATAAGGGTCCAAAGCAGTGGGAGAACTATCATTGTTGCAAAGGTTGTCTTGCCACCGGGCCCTGGTGTTCTGCCACAGTGGGAATCCCCAGCTGTCCTGTCCCTGCTATTTACAGCGCTGGTCTGGCATCTGTCTCCTTGGCAGCGGCGGCAGTCTATTAGGACCTAGTGCTGGTGACATTATGGGTGCATGCAGGGGAAGGCTGGCACTATTGGTTAAAGAGAGCCGAGCCCCCAGCTGGTCACCTAGCAGCAGTAATGCTGTATAACCTTCTCTGTTGACATGCTGATCGGCATGTGATCCAGGTGATGCTCCCAGTCAGATCTAATAAACACAGTATTTATTAGCATCAAGAGTACAACCACATAAATATAATCAACCGTATGATCAGCAGCCATGTGGGCTCTATGCCTGTAAAGTGTGGGCTTTGATCAATAAAATCTCTGATATTTATGACTAGGATTTGACTAAGAGCATCACCTGGATTGCATCCCGATCAGCATATCAGAGAAGGGTCCACTGCTGCTAAGCAACCTGCAGGGAGCTCAACTGTCTACAACCAATAGAGATGGGCTCGGGTGTGTTTGAAATCCCACATCCCCGATTACGCCAGGAAGCCGACACTCCACAGTGCTAATCAATGTATGGGCTGCCTAAGAGCTAAGACCAGCCATAGACAGTTTAAATCTCAGCTGGTTCAGCAGAAACTGGCTGAGATTTGAACCATTAATGAGCAGATTCTCTTATAATTATCACTAGTGGTTGCTGTATAGCCACTGGTGATAATCACTGTTTGTCGGGAGAATATAATTGCTGGGCAGGAGGGATATTCCCCTGTCACCACTGTCTGTTGATGGGGGAATCATGCAAGTTTCTTTCCTGCAATCTGTGGATGCAGGAAAGAAATTTGCACCGTATATTATCTGCCTAACTGAAAGTGAAAGTAAATTGTGAATGTTTTGAAAGAACAGGAGAGGGGGAGGGAGACAGATGGGGGGAGAGAGAAGGGATGGAGATAATGTAGTTCAGTGATTACAGTGTACTGCAGTCTGCAGTGCATACACTTAAACACGGTCCAGGCTAGAATATCTGGTTGTGTGAGCGCTCGCATTATGCAGTGATGGCGAGCAGAGGGAGGGGGAGGAACCCCCCAGCAGAGCTGACTGGGGACGCTCTCCCTCTCGGGGAGCAAAATACAAAAATTGCAAAAAAATTTTTTTGGGGGGGGCACATGGTGGGGCACAGCATGATGTTGGGGGGGTCAGGGCCCCCTCTGGCCCCCCCCTAGGGACGCCCCTGCTCACAATCAATGGTTTATGTAGTTCAACCAATAAAAAAAAACACATAGGCCGGGATTCAGAAAGGACTTACGACGATGTATCTCCAGATACGCCGTCGTAAGTCTAAATGTGCGCCGTCGTATCTATACGCTTATTCAGGAAAGCAGACACGCCTGAATTTTGGCAAGATACGACCAAAGTAATTCTCCTACGCCGTCGTATCTTGGGTGCATATTTACTTATTTGCAAATATGTAAATGAGCTAGATACGCCAATTCACGAACGTACTGGCGCCCGTCGCAGTAAGCTACACCATTAATGTAAGGTGTACGTCCGGCGTAAGTTTACCCCTCATAAGGCAGGGGTAAGTCATGTTAAGGTATGGACGTCGGAAACGTCGGAACAGCCGTCGTATTTTACGTTGTTTACGTAAGTCGTATGTGAATGGGGCTGGGCGTAGGTTACGTTCACGTTGCATGAATAGACCCGGCGTATCTTAGGGAGTAAATTCAAAGTGATTCTGAGCATGCGCACGCAAGCGCCGTTCGTTCGGCCATGCATTTACATGGGGCCATGCTTCATTATAATACAACACGCCCACTGCCTTGCTACTTTGAATTACGCTGGCTTACGCCGGCCCATTTACGTTACGCCGGTGTAAATATGGGGGCAAGTGCTTTGTGAATGCTCAGCTTGCCTCTCAATGTTACGTCATCGTAGCGCATATGAGATGCGCTACGCCTATCTAAATATGCGCCGATCTCTCTGAATCCCGGCCATAAATCGGAAATCTCCATATACACTAACCTATACCCACAGTTGATCCAGAGGAAGTTAAAAAACAATAAAGCATGATCCACTTCACTCCAGTGGGGGGGAAAAATCCTTCCTAATGCCCCAGGAGACAATTACTCCCTGGATTAATTACCCCTGGTGTTGTTACCTCTAAAAATGAGTATCCAGTTATATTCTGTGCATTTAGGAATGCATCCAGCTATTTTAGACCAATTTACTGAGCTGGCCAGAACTAGTTCTTGAGGGAGTCTATTCCACATTTATATAGATCCTAATGCGAAGAAGCCTTTCCATGTGTGAAGGTCAAATCTCTCTTCTACCAGATGTAAGGCGTGTCCTTTGTATTCTGTAATGACCTGAAAGACACAATACAGCTGACCAGAGTTAGAATGTGTAAAATGAGCTACCAGTGATGTGAGCATAGCCATACATTTCCCTGTTATATGCACACATAATGACATCTCTAGGTTTGCAGCCTCGCTTTTTTAACATGCAATGGTGTTTGAGCACACTATGTAAGTTTTTGTCACATTGTAAAATGTGTTGGTGGTGTTGGGTAATCTTCCTGACTTTGTTGGATAAATCAATTAAATGACAGAAAAAAGGGACTCTGCCTGTCTAAACATTTCTAGGTAAAGTAGTTGTGGATTTATGATGGGCTTTGGCAAGCACCATATCAAATACATGAGCAGGGTATTTGCAGTTAAGAATTTGTGTGCATCTCACAGGCCACAGGATCAGAACAGTTTTGCAGAATTCTCTAAAAAAGTCAACTAAAGCCTCGTACACACAATCAGTCCATCCGATGAGAACGGTCCGAAGGACCGTTGTCATCGGTTAAGGAAAAAAGGGATCACCGTTTATTAGATTTTAAATGTATTAATATTTATTATGAATTAAAGGTTTCTGAAGCATTGATTTAAACATGGTAGCTTTTAAGGACAAGGTCAGTATAGGATGACAGAACAGCTGTTATAGCGTAGGCCACATCTATTCTTGAAACTCCTACGTCAAGAAAGAGGTTGGAGATGTTACTTAAAAATACATAAATGGGTGTTAACGATCATCACAACCTTCCATGGAGATAATCTATATATGAATTATCCTAAGTTTGGCTTTTAAATCAGTATATAAGAACACGTGGTGAGTGTAGTGAGCTAGGAACTTCAGGGTCACCCGACCCGACGGAAGCCTCAGGGTCATTGGACTCTGCAGAGAGATGGGGGTTGGAACCCAACCTGTTAGGAGGGACCCTCTCCCAGGAGAAAGATCAAACCATCGTAACATCTATTTGATCCTTCTGTAACTTTCTGAGATGCCTCTGCCATTGATGTTCTTACCAGCTGTAATGATGTAAGCATAGACTGTCTGTTTGCTGTCATATCTTTGGAAAAATAAACATTGTATAATGAAGGGAACCTATGTCTGTATTTTGGGAACCAAGAACGCCTGGAGAAGGAGAGTTTGAAATATCGCATGACACATGTTAGAGGAATATGTCCCCTCTGTCCTCTGTGTTCTATCTCTCTCATCTCTCCCCCTTCCCCCTACATTCAACACCGCTCCAGGTGGAACTTTGCAGACTGATGGTCCGTCGTGCGTACACACCATCAGTTAAAAAACGATCGTGTCAGAACGTGGTGACGTAAAACACAAGGACATGCTAAAAAAAATGAAGTTCAATGCTTCCAAGCATGCGTCGACTTGATTCTGAGCATGTGCGGGTTTTTAACCGATGGTTTTCCATACTAACGATCGGTTTTGACCTATCGGTTACTAGTCCATCGGTTCAATTTTAAAGCAAGTTCTCATTTTTTTGACCGAAGGTTAAATAACCTATGGGGCCTACACACGATCGGTTTGGACTGATGAAAACAGTCCTTCAGACGTGTGTACGAGGCCTAATTGTCAGGGACACAATGACTAAATCTAATGGATAGAAAAACTATTCAAAAAAGAAATAAATGTCATCTTTATATCTCCACTAGGGATGAGTGAATCTGCACAGGTTAAATTTCTTGAGTTTTCTGAATCCTGTTAGTGTTACTAAACCCAAAAATATGAAAATAGTTTATCCTCCCCCCCTGCAGTGCCCACAGCTTATAAAACTTTGGTTTACATTAAAATACTGCCACTATATACATCACATAATAAACTACAGAGTTTGCCTGATTGCTGAGTATTCAGGTAGGAGGAGATTTCTACTAAAGCCTCATGCTGCTATGAGAGGCCGATGATCCATCAATCAAGATTTGTTAACCACTTCCCGACCTCCTCATGTACATTTACGTCGGCAGAATGGCACGGACAGGCACAATCACGTACCTGTACGTCCTCTGCTAGACGTGGGTGGGGGGTCCGATCGGGACCCCCCCGGTACATGCGGAGGTCGGGTCCGCTCGGGGAGCGATCCGGGACGACGGCGCGGCTATTTGTTTATAGCCGCTCCGTCGCGATCGCTCCCCGGAGCTGAAGAACGGGGAGAGCCGTGTGTAAACACGGCTTCCCCGTGCTTCACTGTGGCGGCGCATCGATCGGGTGATCCCCTTTATAGGGGAGACTCGATCGATGACGTCATTCCTACAGCCACACCCCCCCTACACTAGTAAACACATACACAGTGATCCCTAAATGTTACAGCGCCCCCTGTGTTTAACTCCCAAACTGCAACTGTCATTTTCACAATAAACAATGCAATTTAAATGCATTTTTTGCTGTGAAAATTACAATGGTCCCAAAAATGTGTCAAAATTGTCCGATGTCGCAGTCACGAAAAAAATCGCTGATCGCCGCCATTACTAGTAAAAAAAATAAAAAAAAATAAAAATGCAAAAATACGATCCCCCTATTTTGTAAACGCTATAAATTTTGCGCAAACCAACCGATAAACGATTATTACGTGTTTTTTTTAACAAAAATAGGTAGAAGAATACGTATCGGCCTAAACTGAGGAAAAAAAAAATTTATATATGTTTTTGGGGGATATTTATTACAGCAAAAAGTAAAAAATATTGCATTTTTTTTTCAAAATTGTCGCTGTATTTTTGTTTATAGCGCAAAAAATTAAAACCGCAGAGGTGATCAAATACCACCAAAAGAAAGCTCTATTTGTGGGGGAAAAAGGACGCCAATTTTGTTTGGGAGCCACGTCGCACGACCGCGCAATTGTCTGTTAAAGCGACGCAGTCCCGAACTGTAAAAACCCCTTGGGTCTTTAGCCAGCATATTGGTCCGGGGCTTAAGTGGTTAATATCTCCTAAACTTGCAGGAGTGACGTAATCACGCCCCTGGGCACTCATGTGGCTGGAGGCCACAAACCTGTAAGGAAGACGATGCATACTAGGACATTTTGAAATGAATTTCTGTCAGTAGATTTGAGATACTTAGAAGTGACAAATTCGTCACCCCTGACAGAAATTTTGAGGTCTAAAAAATGAATCTCCCCACAATTTGCCTCATGGCTGAGGTAGATCCCCCTATTATTGGTATTCAGTGAGCACATGAATTCCAAAAGGTCCGCCTCACTGCCATCCCACATTCTGTCTCCAAGCATTATTTAACACACAATGGAGACCCCAGTAACGCTATATGTTTTGGGATAAACAAATATAGCCCCCATTGGAGGGGTATCATTTATAAGCTTGAGATGTCTTGGATCTATAGGATTAAATCCTACGTTCCACATGGGTTGAACGTTGATGTAGATATCAACGCATGCATTGATAATTCCTAATCGATATTATATGTGGTCAAAGGGCTTTGTAAACTTGATCTGAGTCGCAGGTATAATTTTACATCTTCCATATTTTTACAATTAAGCTATTAAGATCCAATAGTGGGTCTTTATTCACCATCTGGAGTCCAGGTAATATTTGGTACCACCACTAGGGTTCGCTCCATAGTGGTACCCCTTAATCACCTCAACCCCGTAAGAATTTACCACCTTTCTGACCAGAGCACTTTTTGCAATTTGGCACAGTTTAACGCTGTATAGTTCTGGGCATTACTGCAAGTTTAACGCCATATAGTTCTGTGCATTATGCCAAGTTTAACGCTGTATATTTCATTGCATTATTGCAAGTTTAACGCCATATAGTTCTGTGCAAGTTTAACGCCATATATTTAATCGCGTTACTTCACGTTAAACACCATAAAACTCAGTGCATTACTGCAAGTTTTTAACGCTGTATAGTACTTTCCATTACTGCAAGTTTAACGCCATATAGTTCTGTGCGTTATGCCAAGTTTAACTCTGTAAATTTCATTGCGTTACTGCAAGTTTAACGCCATATATTTAATTGCGTTAGTGCAAGTTTTTAACGCTGTATAGTTCTTTCCATTACTGCAAGTTTAACGCCATATAGTTCTGTGCGTTATGCCAAGTTTAACGCTGTATATTTCATTGCGTTACTGCAAGTTTAACGACATATATTTCATTGCGTTAGTGCAAGTTTAACGCCATATAGTTCTGTTCATTGCCGCAAGTTTAACACCATATAGTTCTGTAGATTCTTGCAAGTTTAACGCTGTATAGTTCTGTGCGTTACTGCAATATTATAGTGTATCCGTGGAGTGTGTCTGTGTCATGAATACTCAAAATAAAGTACATTAAACACCATTGATTAAATTTCATCCACGTTCACATTTACACATCTTTATTACCTTTGTTTAATAAGCACCCCCCCCCCCACTCCCCCATCATGTCTGGGAGGACAGCAAGGAGAGGCAGATGTTCCCTTGGCACTAAAAGGGGGCCAGCAGCGTATGTGTCCATAGGAAAAGGTGGACATGGTCAGTCCTCAGGCAGGTCATAATTTCCTCTGTTTAGTGATGTTGCCCGTGATATACAGCCACATCATGCAGAAAAGGTGGTGGACTGGCTTACTAAACCGTGGCAAAAGCTGCCTCCTTGTCCACAGCTCTGCCTGGGAAACACAGATAGTGCTGATCTGTGAGAGCAAGGAGGATATTACATGTAAGGCAGCTGTTGCCTGGGAGCCTCATAAACCTCTGTCCATTGAAACAATTACTGTGGCTCCACCAAAAGCCCATGAAGTTAGAATTAAGATTCTTGCCTCTGGTATTTGTGGATCAGACAGCAGTGTACTGAAAGAAATTATTCCTTCCAAATTTCCAGTGATTTTGGGCCATGAAGCAGTTGGAATTGTTGAAAGTATTGGGGCGGGAGTAACTTGTGTAAAACCAGGTGACAAAGTAATCCCACTTTTTGTGCCCCAGTGTGGATCTTGTAGAGCCTGTAAAAGTTCAAATAGCAACTTCTGTGAAAAAAATGATCTTCACTCCTGGGTTCAACGCATGAGTGTGTTCTGGCTAAGGACTACCCATTGTTTCCATCTGGTGTGGAAGAACCTAGCTGGGGAACGGAGGTTATCTATCAGATTCAGTACTACATGTGATTTATTAATTGGTGTTCGGTAAGCAGAATATTTACTTGAGGTGGAGGTGCTTCAATCAGCTGTCTTACACTTATTGTGGATTTTCTTTCCAACACAACTCGGTGCTTATATGAAGATTTGTTACGTTTTATCATCTTCTAGCTGATCACAGCTATATGGACTATATATATTTTTGTGCACTATCTCACTTTGTATTTTTTAGCACATAAGCACTTTTTTTCTTGTGATGTGTATAATGTTTACCTTATCATGTCAGTAATGATTTACACACACTTACCATATTAGCAGCGCAGCAGTTATTCTCTTTACACTCTATATTATTTGTTCATCTAACACTTTTTTTTGCTGCAGCAGCCGCACACATTAATATATTTTTTGACATCACGTCATTATTTATTATATTCATAGACCTGCGCTGTATTCCTCACATATATTCCTGATATAGCCCCAGCATCAGGCATGAAGGAGTAAACACAGCGTCAGCCACTTGCTCCTTGACGATGCACAGCCATTACTCGATTCAGATGTTGGTTCTGAGTCTGAGGTTGAGGAAGGCAGGGACATAAGCCTACAGAGAGAGAACACTGGTACACAAATTGGCAGTTATGTTCCCCCAGCCGCAGCATATTGCTAAGTTGTCTCCAGTGGTAATGATGAGGATGGAGGAGATGATGATGATGAGGTCACTGACACAACTTGGGTGCCAGATAGAGCATAGGAGGAAAGTGAGGGGGAGGCACAACCCCAACGAGACAGCCATTATGGAAGAGTACAGAACAGCCACCCTATTCCATCACATTGTGGAGCTGTTATCTAACGGCCCACTTCCAACAGCTCAGCTGCCTGGGCCTTTTTTAGTATATGTTCAGCCGATCGCACTGTTGCTGTTTGCAAACTTTGTCTAAAGCGCATCAAGCATGCCAAATACACAAACCATTTGGGTTCCACATGCTTGATAAGGCATTTAACCTTCCACCACTCAGCCCATTGGCAACAGCACCTAAAAGCCACACAAAAGGGGCACAAATCTGTCCCTCCTCCTTACTCACCTCAGTCTATCCCTGCTATACCTCATGACCTCTCAGCAGCCTCCACTGACAGGGACGATGGTATAGCACAGGGTGTCCCAGGTAGTTGCAGCACATCTGCCAGCAGCACACCACCAGCTGTAGACTATAGCCTGTAATACTGCAGATGCACATGCAGAAGAGGACCGTCAACGTGTACCTGTGTGAGTATGGGACAACGGCAGGCTCAGGCTGGCTTGGCTTTTTTCCCTACACCAATGGCTGCTCATAAAGGATGCATGCACTGTACTGTCACCATTTGAGGAGGCTGCAAGGATGGTGAGCTGTGACAATGCATGCATCAGTAACACAATCCCTGTTGAGTTCCTGCTGGAGCAGGCTCTGTGTGGCATTATGGACAGGGCACTCGAGGCTGAGCAGTGGGAGGAAGAGGAGGACTTCCTTTCCTCTCAAGGCCCACTTTATGCAGACACCATTATTCCTATGCCACAGAACACACAAGAGGAGAGAGAGGAGGAGGAGGAGGATTCCGGCAGTTTTTGAGGCATTGAAGCAGAAGAAGACATACATCAAACAGTAAGATATGGTTTTCCTTCAGCAGAACCCTTGGGAGTAGTATGTGGTTAGGAGGAGGCAGTTCCAGATACTCTAATCCTCAGTGATCCCGAGGACTCTGCTTCTCATGCCTCGCAGATTTGCAGTGCATGGGCTCCCTTATTCTTCAAAGCCTGCAAAAGGAATATGTGCTGTAAAGGTGAAGGAGAAATATTGGGGCGCGGTTCACACTGATATGACAATCGCTCAGACTTTGGAGAATTTGTTGCATAGAAGTTGGTCCCCATTCTGTGCAATGGAACCACTCAAATCAGTACAACTACTTTTGGTCTGACTTTGTTACGACTTGCATTGACTTCTGTTACAGAAGTCGCATGCAAGTCATGCCAACTTTTCACTGCTGTCCGACTTCAAAGGCCCTCAAAAGCCATATGACTTTGAAGTCAGGTGCAGTGTGAACCCAGCCTTAAAGGGGTTGTAAAGGTTCATTTTTTATTTTCTAAATAGGTTCCTTTAAGCTAGTGCATTGTTGGTTCACTTACCTTTTCCTTCCATTACCCTTCTAAATGATTTTTTTTTCCTTGTCTGAATTTCTCACTTCCTGTTTCTCCTCAGTAAGCTTTCCACCATCATCCGAGCTGTTCTGGCTGGGGGTTAGTCAGCTAGAACAGATTACTGAGGAGGAACAGGAAGTGAGAAATTTAGACAAAGAAAACAAAGAAAAAAAACATTGAGAAGGGAAATCGAAGGAACAATGCACTAGCTTAAAGGAACCTATTTAGAAAATAAAAAACAAACCTTTACAACCCCTTTAAAGACTGGATACGAGGCTGGAGAAGGTAAGTAGGCATTGTGTGCTGTCATAGACTTAGATCTCTGTGATAAGAATTCTGACAAGATAAGAAAGAAAGAAATGACCAGATAAGATTGTGTGACATTTATATATTACATTTCTCATATTTTTATGTGAATAATAACATCTTATCCAGTAGACATGTGCATTTGTTTTTTGTCCGAATGCATTTTCGTCCGAACAAACAAAAACGAACGCACATAATACGAAAACTGAAAGATACGACATAAACAAATGCTTTATTTTCGTTTTTTCGCCGGTCGAACGTGCCTAACCTTAAATCTATTAGTCCAAGATTATTCTACATTATAGAGAGAAAAGATTCAACATTATAGCGAGAAAAGATTCGACATTATAGAGAGAAAAGATTTGACATTATAGAGAGAAAAGATTTGACATTATAGAGAGGAAAGATTTAACATTATAGAGAGGAAAGATACGACATTATAGAGAGAAAAGATTTGACATTATAGAGAGGAAAGATTTTCTGCTAGAATTGGGTGGGGCAAGTAAAATAAAAATAATGATGATGATGAATGTTATTGGCTCTATTAGTCCAAGATTATTCTACATTATAGAGAGAAAAGATTCGACACAGAGAGAAAAGATTCAACATTATAGAGAGAAAAGATTTGACATCATAGAGAGAAAAGATTTGACATTATAAAGAGAAAAGATTCGACATTATAGAGAGAAAAGATTTGACATAGAGAGAAAAGATTCGACATTATAGAGAGAAAAGATTCAATGTTATATAGAGAGAAAAGATTCAACATTATAGAGAGGAAAGATACGACATTATAGAGAGGAAAGATTCAACATTATAGAGAGGAAAGATACGACATTATAGAGAGAAAAGATTCAACATTATAGAGAGGAAAGATTCGCTGCTGGAATTGGGTGGGGGAAGTAAAATAAATATAATGATGATGATGAATGTTATTGGCTCTATTAGTCCAAGATTATTCTACATTATAGAGAGAAAAAAATTGACATTATAGAGAGAAAAGATTTGACAAAGAGAGAAAAGATTAGACATTATAGAGAGAAAAGATTTGACAAAGAGAGAAAAGATTAGACATTATAGAGAGAAAAGATTCAAAATTATAGAGATATGAAGATTCGACATTATAGAGAGAAAAGATTCGACATTATAGAGAGGAAAGATTTGATATTATAGAGAGAAAAGATTCGACATAGAGAGAGGAAAGATATGACATTATAGAGAGAAAAGATTCGACATAGAGAGAAAATATTCAACATTATAGAGAGAAAAGATTCAACATTATAGAGAGGAAAGATTCAACATTATAGAGAGAAAAGATTCAACATTATAGAGAAGAAAGATAGGACATTATAGAGAGAAAAGATTCGACATTATAGAGAGAAAAGATTCGACATTATAGAGAGAAAAGATTCGACATTATAGAGAGAAAAGATTCGACATTATAGAGAGAAAAGATTTGACATTATAGAGAGAAAAGATTCGACATTATAGAGAGAAAAGATTTGACATTATAGAGAGATAAGATCGCTGCTGGAATTGGGTGGGGGAAGTTAAATAAAAATAATGATGGTGATGAATGTTATTGGCTGATTGTAACCAAAGAGGAGGAGCAGTAAAATAGCTAGAACTAACTTGACATTTTAACATGAACAACGAAGATTCAGCAAAGCATCGAAAAACGTCAAATCTGTCATTGAAGGCTTATTGTGTCTGTTGATAGTTCTAAGAAGATTCGACGGAGCAGCTAAACTGTACAACACCACAATCATACATTTCCGGTCAAATGCTCGGCCCATAGGCTATAGAAAAATTCTATTGTTGGTTGACTAGTAATAATAATTAATAAATATAATTATTACTAGTGTCATACAACATTAGAATTCTACTATAGCTTGTAGGCGGAACATTGAACCGGAAAAGTATGATTGTGGCGTCGTACAGTTTCGCTGCTCCGTCGAATCTTCTTTGAACATTCGACAGGCAGTTAGACACCATAAGCCGTCGAAGACAGATTCAACCTTAATTCGTTGGGATTTTCGGACTAATGCAATTTCCAACGAAAAACTAAATGAATAAAAATGATTTTCGGGAGTAACTAAATACATTTAATTTTTCGGACGAAAACGAAAATCCAAAACAAAATATTTCAGAGTGCACATGTCTATTATGCAGATCTGTTATCAAACCATTCACACTCCCCTGAGTGATGGGAAAATGCATCCAACTTTCTTCCGTATGACACCAGACAACCGGGCCCGTTATGCAGCTATTTTTAAATTATTGCAGCATTTAGGGTGGAATTGGGTTGGAATATTATCCTCGGATGATGACAGCGGGGTTGAGGAGTCCCAAGAACTGAGTAAGATGATGAGCCAACATGGGATCTGCACAGAATATATCATTCCACTCATTAGGAATATTAAAACAGATATTCAGAAACTTAGGATCATTTGTGAATCCACATCTAAAGTTGTCATAGTGTGTGGAACTTACACATACTTATTTTTTGAGCTTGTTTCTCGTATACGCTCTGTTACAGAAAATATCACATTTATTTTTCCACCATCGTGGAGTAGAATATTTGCTCTGTATGACATTGACCATTCAATAATCAACTGCAGCTTCATATTTTTATGGTCATCAGTAGCGATGGTAAACTATGATGATTATGGTCACGGCAACATCTCTAGCTGCTTATATGACCCGATACTGGAAGATATTTGGATTGTATGGTTTTGGTGCCGATCCCCAAACCAATACAAAAATGTACTTTTTGAACAAATTCTTGAGAAGTCTTTACCTCCTTGTCCAGATTTAACAGATTGGTCATCCATATTTAATATTCCTACACCTATACCTTCTTATGCATACATGGCTGTACATTTTCTGGCCAGTGCTGTACATGACATGTACATGATGAAGAATAAACCTGAACAAGATAGATTCCAGCACATAGTAAGTAGTATAATAAGTGTTTATATTGCTATGATCCTATCCTATATTATATAAGGATTATGTGAATGAGGTGAGATCACTCGTAATATCCGGGAGATCAGGAAAACGGCAATCACTTTTTCTGGGAATTTTTTATTTTACTAATTGCTTTTTATACACCATGTTAGAAGACACATTCAAATAGTCCAGATTCACGTGTACTTTATATGCATTATATATATTTATTATACAGTATATTCTTCATGACAGTGTTTATAGTTTTGTAGCTGCTCTATGGTGAACTCTATGTCTTTTCTCTGAATAAAGCGTCCTGTTTGCAGAAAAGCAGTAGTTAAAACATGTAGACTGTACACCTATCCGTAATTCTACACAGTATTCCTACTGCGATTTCTCCTGTGAGATCCATCCTCCAGTACACACATTAGATCTGATCACCGGAACACAGAATGATCTCCCTGGTGAGATCCCACCTCCAGTACACACATTAGATCTGATCACCGGAACACAGATTTATCTCTCCAGGTGTCCCGTACCTGGTTATGGAGCCCAACGTGCAGGGAGCGGCCTCTCGTAAGCCTCCGACTCAGGAACCCCTGGTAGAGTGGACAGAGGGTCAAGAGTCCGGAGGGGCACAAGTGCCTGATGGTAAGCTGGGTAGCGGACCAGAAGTGGCAGCAGGCAGGTGTAAGCAGGTCCAGGTGGAGTACCAGCAGCAGGCAGAAGCGGAGGTGTGGCACTTGTGGGCACAGGAATCAGGCAGGCGTGTAAGCCGGGCAAAGCACCGGTAAGAGGTTCGGACAGTAACAGAGCCGGGGGTTGAGCAGAGGCGGTAGTCAGACGAAGCCGGGGTCAAAGGCAGGTTGCAGACAAGGAGGGTCACAGGAAGCTGGGTCAGGTAAACAGGAGATCAAACAGGTAACAGGTGCAGATTCTCAGGGTAAACGCTGTAGACTGGTCAGCAAGATGGAGAAGCACCAGGCTGTTTAAATAGCGTCCTTTGGCGGCAAACGCTCCCACCGCGCGCGCGCTTCCGCTGCGCGCACCAGGCACATTGATGCACGCATGCGCGCGCAAACGCGCGCCAGCGCTCATGCGTCGGGGCAAGATTTCGCTGCTGCTACTATTGGTAGCAAGACTTCTGGATCGTCTTTCGTGACATTGCCCCCCCTCTACGGGCAGCCTCCGGAAACCCAACTGGGCCAACTTCCTTGGGTGAGTTCTCTTAAAAGCCAGGATCAGTCTTTCTGCATGAATATTGGTCTCTGGCTCCCAGGAATTCTCTTCCGGGCCATAGCCCTTCCATTTCACCAGGTATTGGACCTGGTTACGTCTCTTCCTACAATCCAGAATGGATTCCACTTCGAATTCTTCTTTACCGTTAATAAGTACCGGTTTAGGAGGACCGGTATTCCGGTTGATGAAGGGATCCGGGACAGTGGTTCTGAGCAATGCCACGTGAAAAACTGGGTGAATCCGATAGGAGGCAGGTAGCTTCAACTCGTAGGCCACTTCGTTGATCTTCCTGAGTATCGGGAAGGGACCCACAAACTTGGGACCTAGTTTCTTGCATGGACAAGCCAATTTTAAATTTAAGGTGGACAACCAAACTTGGTCTCCTGGTGCAAGGTCAAGTTCCCCCCTCCTCCTCCTGTCAAACACCTCCTTATTGCGTTCTTGGGTCTTTGCCATTGTCTCCTGAAGTAACTTATTATTAGTAGAGAAGAAGTCCAGAGTTTCTTGGACAGCCGGTACTGAGCATTCTGGTATGTTATCGGATAGGAACAGAGGGTGAAAACCATAGTTAGCAAAGAATGGAGACTGCTTGGTAGCGGAATGGACAGAGTTATTGTAGGCAAATTCTGCAAGGGGCAATAGAGAGGCCCAATCGTCCTGAGCAAAACTAGAGAAGCAGCGCAGATATTGCTCCAGCGTCTGGTTAGTGCGCTCGGTCTGACCGTTGGACTGCGGATGGTATGCGGATGAGAAGGACAGACCAATTTCCAGGGCTCCACAGAGTGCTTTCCAAAATCTTGAGGTGAATTGCACCCCCCGGTCAGACACAACATTTGCGGGTACACCATGGAGTCTCACTATCTCCTTGATAAAGATTGTTGCCGTCTCAGAAGCGGAAGGTGTTCCTATCATAGGTAGAAAGTGGGCCATCTTGGTCAGTCTATCCACCACCACGAAGATGGTGGTGTAATCTTCTGATGGCGGTAGCTCGACAATAAAATCCATGGATATTATCCTCCATGGTTTCTCTGGAACAGGCAATGGTTTTAGTAACCCCCAAGCTCTGGTTCTACTGCCCTTGTTTTGGATACAGGTGGTGCAAGATTCCACATAGCTTCTGCAGTCCCGAAGTAACTGTGGCCACCAGAAGGTACGCTGGAGGAGGTCTGACGTCTTGTGTATCCCGAAGTGTCCGGCTAATTTGTGGTCGTGACAGGATTTGAGAACCGCTACCCGTAGTTGCTGGGGCACAAAGTTCCTATCCTTATTCCACAACAGTTCGTCTTTTAGCTGTAAAGCTGGATCCGATGATAGAGGGAAATCTGAGGAAGCCTGTTTAATCTGGGACAGGAGGTCCTCCTGTAGCATGAGGAAATTGCCGGGAGCTAGGATGGTGTCTGGAGATGAAGAGGCTTCAGGCCCATTAAACATCCGGGAAAGTGCGTCCGGTTTAGTGTTCTTAGATCCAGGTCTATAGGTGATATGAAAGGAAAACCTGGTGAAAAAGAGTGCCCACCGGGCCTTCCGTGGCTTCAGTCCTTTAGCAACCTTCAGGTACTCTAAATTTTTATGATCTGTATAGATCAAAATAGGAAGTGTCGCGCCCTCTAGGAGGTACCACCACTCCTCAAGGGTGGCTTTAATTGCCAAAAGCTCTCTGTCTCCGACATCGTAGTTTCTCTCAGCTTCCGATAATTTGCGTGAGAAGAACGCAACTGGATGTAATAAGGACTTGGGTCCCTGTCTCTGAGAAAGCACCGCTCCGACAGCTACCTCGGAGGCATCAACTTCCAGGATGTAAGGTAAGGCCGGGTCGGGGTGTTTCAGGATAGAGGCCGAGATGAACAGACCCTTCAGAGTAGCAAAAGCAGCTTGGGCTTCAAGGGACCACTGGAACCGAGTACCCTGTTTGGTCAGACTTGTGATGGGAGCGATGATGGAGGAAAATGAACTTGCGGTAAAAATTTGCAAAACCCACAAAGCGTTGAACCACTTTCTTGTCGGTGGGAGCAGGCCAGTCCTTAATAGCTGTGACCTTTTGGGGGTCCATTCTGACGCCTTCTACTGAAATTATTAGTCCTAGGACAAATTCGCATTTTTCGGCTTTGGCGTATAGGCTGTGTTGGCGGAGTCGGGCTAATACCTTTTGGACATGCTTCTGATGGTCTGACAGAGAGGAAGAGAAGATCAAGATGTCGTCTAAGTAGATTATAACGAACAAGTCAAGGTAGTCTCTGAATATGTTGTTTACAAAATGTTGAAACGTGGCCGGGGCGTTGCAAAGGCCGAAGGGCATAACTAGATACTCAAAATGTCCGAATCGAGTGCGGAACGCAGTTTTCCACTCGTCGCCATCTCTAATACGGACAAGGTTGTAGGCCCCGCGGAGGTCAAGCTTGGTGAAAATAACAGCGGTTCCAAGTCTCTGGAACAGTTCGGGAACCAAAGGAAGTGGGTACCTATTTTTGATCGTGATTTTGTTCACATCCCGGTAGTCTACGCAGGGGCGTAGAGAATGGTCCTTTTTCTCCACTAAAAATATTCCAGCTCCAGCGGGGGATGTGGAAGGTCGTATGAAGCCCTTTTCTAGATTTTCATCTATATAAGACTTAAGGGTGCCTAGTTCCAGTTCGGTTAACGGAAATATTTTCCCAAATGGGATTTCTGCCCGGGGGAGAAGTTCAATTGGGCAGTCATAGGGCCTATGTGGTGGTAAAGTCTTGGCGCCCTTTTGACTAAACACGCCCAAGAAGTTATGGTATGACTCCGGGACTAACTGGCGGCTTTCGGTTTCGGTCTCCAGGCATAGCAAAGGGGAAGAAGAGGCTGCAGATTCTTGGAGACAATGTTGGTGGCAATAGGAAGAAGAGAAGTGGATCTTTCCAGACTCCCATTCAATCTGAGGGTTATGAACCCTCAACCAGGGCATGCCCAAAATGATGGGAAACATTGGGGATTCAATAATGTCCAGGCATAGTAACTCCCAATGGTTGTTGAGGATGAGGGCGTAGAACGGAACCGTCTCTTGAGTAACAGGGCCAGATCTAATGGCGGATCCATCGGCTAGATGGACGGCGAGTTCCTGATGCCTGGGTCGAAGAGGAACTCCATGTCTGATGGCAAAGGATGCGTCCATGAAACCGCTGCAGGCACCTGAATCAATGATAGCGGGGGCCCGGACGTTCCTTCCTGGGAGCTGCAGAGAAATGGAAATAGCCAGGTGAGTATTATTGTTACACAAAGTGGAAGAGAGAGCAGATGGGAGGATTGAAGACTTACGGAAATTGGCGGGGCAAGTCCTTACGTAATGTCCGGATTCCCCGCAGTACAGGCAAAGGTTATTGGCTCGGCGCCGTTGGCACTCTTCCGGGGTCAGTGATGGCCGAAATACGCCCAGTTGCATGGGCTCTGAGGTATCGGCAGAGGCTGGTACAGGATTTGGAGGAGGCGGATAAGGAGAATTTGATACTCGTGGCATCATCCATACTGGGCGTGCGGGGCCGGATGTGCGCTCAGCCCGCCATTCCCTTAAACGTCTGTCGATCTGAACCGATAGGAGAATTAAGGCTTCCAGTGTTGCGGGGATGCCCACTCGGGCCAGTTCATCTTTTAGTGGTTCTGACAGACCCATACGGAACTGGTGGCGCAGGGCAGCATCATTCCAGTTAGTATCGGAACTCCATTGTCTGAATTCTGCCACATAGTCCTCCACTGCCCTGCGCCCCTGTTGCAGCGCGCACAAAGCTGCTTCTGCGGAGGCCGCTAACTGGGTATCCTCATAGATGAGGTCCATGGCCTGGAAGAATGTACTCAGCAGGTTAAGGCTTTCTTCCTTACGTTCCAGGAGACGGTGTGCCCAAGTTTGGGGCTCGCTGGATAGCAGGGAAATGACGAAGCCCACTTTTGTGGATTCCAGTGAAAAAGTCCTGGGTTGCAGGGCAAAGAACAGTTGGCAGGCATTGCGAAAGGCCCTGTACTCGCTGCGGTCCCCAGAAAATCTTTCTGGAGTGGGGACCCTGGGTTCTGGTGGCAACATTACTACTGATGGAGAAGCGGAGGATCCGGATGCTGCGGGGCTGCCGCAGCCAGGGTCTGGACACGTCCTTCCAGACGGGTATATCCCTCCTGCAGGTTCCTTACGGCAGCGGTGAGGCCATCCAGATGGCGGCATAAGTCCTCCATGGGAGACGCTCCCTGCGTGGGCTCAGACATGGCTGACCAGTACTGTCACGTACCTGGTTATGGAGCCCAACGTGCAGGGAGCGGCCTCTCGTAAGCCTCCGACTCAGGAACCCCTGGTAGAGTGGACAGAGGGTCAAGAGTCCGGAGGGGCACAAGTGCCTGATGGTAAGCTGGGTAGCGGACCGGAAGTGGCAGCAGGCAGGTGTAAGCAGGTCCAGGTGGAGTACCAGCAGCAGGCAGAAGCGGAGGTGTGGCACTTGTGGGCACAGGCGTGCACAGGCAGGCGTGTAAGCTGGGCAAAGCACCGGTAAGAGGTTCAGGAACCAGGGCAAGTCCAGAGAGTAGTCAAAAGTCCAAGCTGGGTCGGTATCACAGGCGGACAGTAACAGAGCCGGGGGTTGAGCAGAGGCGGTAGTCAGACAAAGCCGGGGTCAAAGGCAGGTTGCAGACAAGGAGGGTCACAGAAAGCCGGGTCAGGTAAACAGGAGATCAAACAGGTAACAGGTGCAGATTCTCAGGGTAAACGCTGTAGACTGGTCAGCAAGATGGAGAAGCACCACGCTGTTTAAATAGCGTCCTTTGGCGCCAAACGCTCCCACCGCACGCCACGCACGACGCCGCGCACGCCACGCACGCCGCCGCGCACACCAGGCACATTGATGCGCGCATGCGCGCTCAAACACGCGCCAACGCGCATGCGTCGGGGCAAGATTTCCCTGCTGCTACTATTGGTAGCAAGACTTCTGGATCGTCTTTCGTGACACCAGGTGAGATCCCTCCTCCAGTACACACATTAGATCTGACCACCAGCACACAGATTGATCTCCCCGGTGAGATCCCTCCTCCAGTACACACATTAGATCTGACCACCAGCACACAGATTGTTCTCCCCGGTGAGATCCCACCTCCAGTACACACATTAGATCTGACCACCGGAACATAGATTTATCTCTCCAGGTGAGATCCCTTCTCCAGTACACACATTAGATCTGACCACCGGAACACAGATTTATCTCTCCCGGTGAGATCCCTCCTCCAGTACACACATTAGATCTGATCACCGGAACATAGATTTATCTCTCCCGGTGAGATCCCACCTCCAGTACACACATTAGATCTGACCACCAGCACCCAGATTGTTCTCCCCGGTGAGATCCGTCCTCCAGTACACACATTAGATCTTATCACCAGAACACAGATTTATCTTCCCGGTGAGATCCCACCTCCAGTACACACATTAGATCTGACCACCAGCACCCAGATTGTTCTCCCCGGTGAGATCCGTCCTCCAGTACACACATTAGATCTTATCACCAGAACACAGATTTATCTTCCCCGGTGAGATCCCTCCTCCAGTACACACATTAGATCTGACCACCAGCACCCAGATTGTTCTCCCCGGTGAGATCCGTCCTCCAGTACACACATTAGATCTTATCACCAGAACACAGATTTATCTTCCCCGGTGAGATCCCTCCTCCAGTACACACATTAGATCTGACCACCAGCACACAGATTTATCTTCCCCAGTGAGATCCCTCCTCCAGTACACACATTAGATCTGATCACCGGAACACAGATTTATCTCTCCCGGTGAGATCCCTCCTCCAGTACACACATTAGATCTGATCACCAGAACACAGATTTATCTTCCCCGGTGAGATCCCACCTCCAGTACACACATTAGATCTGATGACCAGAACACAGATTTATCTTCCCCGGTGAGATCCCTCCTCCAGTACACATATTAGATCTGACCACCAGCACACAGATTGATCTTCCCCGGTGAGATCCCTCCTCCAGGATACACTGATTGGTCTTTCCATAATGAGAGCCCACCCCCCACACACACCTCCAGTACAAATACTTTGGTCTTCTCATGTATGTTTTCCACAGCTTATGATCTCCAGTTCCCCCATTATATGCTCCTCACTGTGTACCCACAATCCACCACAATATTTGTCCATGTCTTCCCCATAGAAATTGCTCAATGAGAAGGTACACAAAGTCTAGGGGCTTAGCACCAGTCTATGCCCCCCTCCGCCCCTCTGCAGAAAGAAAGTTTCGTATTGCTTTTTCTTGGAAGGCTTTTATTCCTTCTGGCCGACTTCAATGTAATCTGTTAGCTTTCATAAAGAAAAAATATTACTGTATATGTTTTAATAAAGTTTAAATAACAATTTTAAATGCTAATATTAGTTTAATGACAGGCCCCTTGCTACAATGACTTTGCTGAAAACATTGGTGGAACAATGTCCCCAGAATGTGTTGTTAGAATTCCTTGGAAGGTCATCCAGTACAGACAATCCATCACCTAGTATTGGACAGAGAAGCATTTCAAGCTGATAAGATGTTCCATACTTTCTTGTAATACGTGTGGCTTGTGCAAATTCTTAATGAGTAATGTGTAAAATGTTGAGTTTTATGGAGGTCCTGTGTGACAATTGCTTTGGAAGCTTGTGCTTCTGTAAGGATGGGTGGTCCTGATCCACTGTCTATGCCAGATCTCCAGGGCCAAGCTAATCTAGTCTGTAAATGACTCCAATGTCCTCACGAGATGTAAAACCATAAAAGGTTTTATTTTTCTCTTAAATTGCAGGAAAGTAGAAGGATGAAGCCGGAAACTGTAATGATGGAATACTACACAATGGAATTTCTATAATGGATGTTTTTTTTAATGATATTTTAATAATTTTTTTTGCAGCAATCCTTCGACTTTTTTCTATATACAGTTGCAAGAAAGAGTATGTGAACCCTTTTGGAATGATATGGATTTCTGCACAAATTGGTCATAAAATGTGATCTGATCTTCATCTAAGTCACAACAATAGACAATCACAGTCTGCTTTAACTAATAACACGCAAAGATTTAAATGTTACCATGTTTTTATTGAACACACCATGTAAACATTCACAGTGCAGGTGGAATTAGTATGTGAACCCCTAGACTAATGACATCTCCAAGAGCTAATTGGAGTGAGGTGTCAGCCAACTGAAGTCCAATCAATGAGATGAGATTGGAGGTGTTGATTACAGCTGCCCTGTCCTATAAAAAACACGCACCAGTTCTGGGTTTGCTTTTCACAAGAAGCATTGCCTGATGTGAATGATGCCTCGCACAAAAGAGCTCTCAGAAGACCTACGATTAAGAATTGTTGACTTGCATAAAGCTTGAAAGGGTTATAAAAGTATCTCCAAAAGCCTTGCTGTTCATCAGTCCATGGTAAGACAAATTGTCTATAAATGGAGAAAGTTCAGCACTGCTGCTACTCTCCCTAGGAGTGGCCATCCTGTAAAGATGACTGCAAGAGCACAGCGCAGACTGCTCAATGAGGTGAAGAAGAATCCTAGAGAGTCAGCTAAAGACTTACAAAAGACTCCCTGTTAGCAAATCTACGATATGTAAAACACTAAACAAGAATGGATTTCATGGGAGGATAGCACAGAGGAATCCACTGCTGTCCAAAAAAAAACATTGCTGCACATTTACAGTTTGCACAAGAGCACCTGGATGTTCCACAGCAGTACTGGCAAAATATTTTGTGGACAGATGAAACCAAAGTTGAGTTGTTTGGAAGAAGCACACAACACTATGTGTGGAGAAAAAGAGGCACAGCACACCAACATCAAAACCTCACCCCAACTGTGAAGTATGGTGGTGGGGGGGCATCATGGTTTGGGGCTGCTTTGCTGCGTCAGGGCCTGGACGGATTGCTATCATCAAAGGAAAAATGAATTCCCAAGTTTATCAAGACATTTTGCAGGAGAACTTAAGGCCATCTGTCCACCAGCTGAAGCTCAACAGAAGATGGGTGTTGCAACAGGACAACGACCCAAAGCATAGAAGTAAATCAACAACAGAATGGCTTAAACAGCAGAAAATATACACCTTCTGGAGTGGCCCAGTCAGAGTCCTGACCTCAACCCGATTGAGATGCTGTGGCATGACCTCAAGAAAATGATTCGCACCAGACATCCCAAGAATATTACTGAACTGAAACAGTTCTGTAAAGAGGAATGGTCAAGAATTACTCCTGACCATTGTGCACGTCTGATCTGCAACTACAGGAAACGTTTGGTTGAAGTTATTGCTGCCAAAGGAGGTTCAACCAGTTATTAAATCCAAGGGTTCACATGCTTTTCCACCTGCACTGTGAATGTTTACATGGTGTGTTCAATAAAAACATGGTAACATTTAATTCTTTGGCTTTCTAGAAAGCCATCTAGTACATTAAATCTCATAACTGTATTTTTTGCAGCAGACTTTTATTTCAGAACTCTTATAACTGTATATAATAATGTGTGTATTTCTGTCTTCCATAAAAAGCTGCACAAATATGTGAGAAATATTGAATATGAGCCCCACGAGGGATACAAGATCCACTTTAATGAGAAGTTAGAAATGCAAATTAATCTTTATTTAGAAAGCTGGTTTTATCAAGATGATACAAGTTTTTCGCCTATCACAATTTCCGTTATCCAAGGCCCAGACTATGTGCCTAAAACATTTCCCAATATGAGTCATCCTCGCCTCTGGAAAACCGGCAAAGTAAGAAATGACTTGATGTTTTCTCTTTATATTGTTTGCTGAGGAGGTCCATCATTTGGATCTATATAGCCGGATTCACGTAGAGCGGCGCATCTTTAGACCGGCTTAGCGCATCTCATTTGCGCTACGCCAACGTAAATCAGTGAGGCAAGAACAGTATTCACAAAGCACTCGCTCCCAAACTTGCGCCCGCCTAATTCAAAGTAGGAAGGTAGTGGGCGTGATCTATTAAAATAAGCCGTGACCCATGTAAATGAAGGGGCGAACGAACGGCGCATGCGCGCGCATGCTCAGAATCACGTCACATATACTCCCTAAGATACGACGGCTCAATGCGTATGCTTACGGACGTACGCCTTACGTAAACGGCGTAGATTACTGCGACGGGAGTAAGTACGTTCGTGAATCGGCGTATCTTGCTCATTTACATATTCAACGCGTAAATCAATGGAAGCGCCCCTTGCGGCCAGCGTAAATATGCGCATAAGATACGATGGCGTAGGAGACTTACGTCGGTCGGATGGAGCCAAAATTCAGGCATATCTTATTTCAAGAATCAGGCGCAGAGATACGATGGCGCATCCATGAACTTATGCGGCGTATCAGAAGAGTCCTTCCTGAATCCGGCTAAACAGGATTTTTATCCGTGTTTTAAGATATAATAGCAAATGTGGAGGTTCATGAAAAGGGTCATTTTTGGAGTCGGTGAAGGTTGTTGATTGCGGCAATTATGTGCGTGTGGAGAATTTCTTATACGATGTGTATTTTCTATTTTGTGTATTTATGTGTTATGGAATAAAGTTGGCATAGAAGGTAATGGGGGTCGTAAATCTTTAATAATTATATCCCATGTCACATCTATCAAAGAAACACAGCAGCACTGAAATCAAGAGATTGTCAGTAATACAGCCAATGGGGCCCTCAAGAAGTTCAGAATATCTTCACAACATGTCCTTAGTCCTTTTTTAAATATAAAAAAGGAAATATAAATGAAAGAAAATAAATTTAAATGGGTGCCTCTTTGTGTTGTCCATGTCTGAGGTTGGACTTGATGGACTTTTGTCTTTTTTAAACCTTCTATGTAACTATGTATAATGTTGCTGGTCATCATAAGTCTTGTAGGAACCTGCAGAACTCCTAGAGGTGTCTTCTGAGTAAATCCTGCCTGATCTAATGTGACCATACAGGAATACTTTGCGACTTAGGCCCTGTACAGATGACCGAACATGTCTGCTGAAACTGGTCCGCGGACCAGTTTCAGCAGACATGTTCGGTTGTCTGTACAGCCGAGCGGACAGGATTCCAGCGTACATTTGCCCGCCGGGCCTTTTTCGAGCGGGCAAATATTTCTAAACATGTTTAGAAACATGCCTGCTGGAATCCTGTCCGTCGGACATGTTCGGTCGTCTGTACAGACCTACCGTACATGTCCGAGCGGCCGCCATCCCTCGCATGCGTCAAATTACTTTGACGCATGCGTGGAAGCATTGAACTGCCAGGGCCGCGCACGTCGCCGCGTCATCGTCGCGGCGACGGCGCGGCCTCGTCGCCACGTATCGAGTACGTATCTGTATGATGGTGTGTACAGCCATCATACAGAAATCTCCGGGCAGACATGTACGCTGAAAACGGTCCGGCGGACCGGTTTCATCGTACATGTTTGCCCGTCTGTATGAGGCCTCAGTGACAGATAACATAAGTGACATTATTAGGTGTGATTTACTAAAACTGGAATTTAGTGCAGCTGTACATGGAAGGCTGTCATGTGCCTGGGTGATTTTGAACCTAGATCTGGTTTTGGTCCTGCAGCTTTTCTCACACTGCCATGGTAAGATCGGAGTCTTTGCAGCATATACTGTTCTTAGTGATTCTGATCCTTGGACTCTTTAGCTCTTTAGCTGACCCAGACTGCCTGACTATGCTAACGCCTCAACCCTCAGACTAAGCGCCACTTCAGACTCTACCCTTCTACAGGTACCTTACAGTAACCAATCAGCTTTTAACTTCAGCTTGTTCAATTAAGCTTAGACAAAAAACCTGGAAGATGATTGCAAAATCTTGTGCAGTTCTGCATAGAAACCACTTTCCATTTTAGTAAATCAACACCATTGTATTCAGTGACATCAGTTATTATTATTATACAGGATTTATAAAGTGCTAACCGTTTGTGCAGCTCTTTACAACATGGGGAGTCAACTAACTCTCAGACTACCCTCTAAATTTAAAGCAGTGCCGGCTAGAAAGTAGCAGACCGCTACACAATCTAGAATGACAGTTCATGGGAGATTCTGAGCAGTGACTGGTGCTATTATGGGATAGATTGAGATACAGTGACCCCAGACACTTGTGAGAGCCAACCTGTCATGAACCTAGTGCCACCAACACTAATTTCCCCTCTAATTGCAGACTGAAGGAAAGCCACGACATTGCACCACAGTTTCGCTTTATTTCCTCCACCATGCACAACTAACTTCACATCTCTGGTGCCTTCCGGCCGATCACCGCATATTATGCCAGCCCACCTCCTTTGAGCAGATCTGCCTAGATGGACAACTGCTGTTGCACTCCTTATCTTATTTTTTATGCTCTTTTAATTGACTCAAGCGGTACACCGGAACTCTCTTTCTTACATCAATGGGAATGGGATCTCAACATCTCCTTTTTGCAGGATCAGAAGGAGAAAATCATTTGCTTCTCCCATTAAGCTTTCCTGGCCAGTAGATACCAGGAGGGGGTCTATAAGATCCTTACATGGTGGTATACAACTCCAGCAAAACTGAACCATGTGTTTCCCTGAGGGGACTCTTCTTCATATCTTCTAGGAGTGCCCAAAATTAAAGGACTTCTGGGATGAAGAGTAAAGGACTTCTCTCCTCGACTACTACAACTCCCTTCTCATTGGATTACCTTTACATACACTACCCCCCCCCTTCAGTCCATAATGAATGCTGCTCTAAGACTTATCCACCTTACCAACCATTCAGTGTCCTCCACCCCTCTCTGCCAATCCCTCCATTGGCTTCCACTCACCCAACAAATAAAATTCAAAGTACTAACAATAATTTACAAAGCCATCCATAATGCTGCCCCAGCTACATCACTAACATAGTCCCAAAATACCAACCAAGTCGCTCTCTTCAGTCCTCCCACGACCTCCTGCTCTCTAGCTCCCTTGTCACTTCCTCCCATGGAACTCCCTACTCCAATCTGTCGGGCTGTCCCCTAATCTATCCATCTTTAGACAATCCTTGAAAACCCTTCTCTTTAAAGAAGCCCATCCTGCTTCTAATTAACACTGTTTTACTTCCTCCATCAGCTCATCCTCCACAGCTATTACCTTTTGTATTAATTGACCCTCCCTTTTTAGATTGTAAGCTCTAATGATCAGGGCCCTCTGATTCCTCTTGTACCAAATTGTAATGTAACTGTAATGTCTGCCTTCATTTTGTGTTAGCGCTGCGCAAACTGTTGGCACTATATAAATAAAAAATAAGGTAGAAAATGTGATTCAGACACTAACGGCAATGACTCTTAACAAAAAGCCGACTGTCGGGGGCGTGGTGACCGGACTCCAAGATGGATGCTTAAACCTGGAGCTCCGCTTGTTCTGAGATAACTGCAGCCACCAGAGCCCACCGGCACCCCACACACCACCATACGAGCCCTGAACCTCCGCTGCCTGGACCGGAGATGACCAGGAACCGCCACACGCACCCGGACCAGCTGAACAGCATAGAGGCAGCGGATCACCTCCTAACACAACCCGCCAGGCTGCGGCGCCCAGCGAATCCTCCTCCAGGACATCCAGCCCCACAATGCAGAGCCCGGCCAAATCCAGGCCATGGAGAGACTCCACAGCTAGGCCCCGGATGGATCCCAGCATGGAGGGGAGCGGGCTGCACTCTGACACTGATAACCAGCACACCCAGGGAGGAGACCCGATCTCAGAATTCCCCACGGCAGACAGACCAGTGTCTGTTACTGTCTTGAAGGACATGCTCCTCTCTCTCAGAACCTCCCTACAAAATGGCATGTTTAGAGGGATCACTGAATGCCAAAAAGAAGTACAGGCCATGTGGCACAGGGTTCACAATATAGAATCCAAAATGAAAGAACACACATCTGCATACAATCTGATGGTGGAGGCCCACACAGGGGGAGGATATAGCTTGGATCAAGGACAAATTAGCAGACCTTGAGGACAGATCCAGGAGGAATAACCTCAAACTGAGGAGGGTCCCCGAATCTGTCCCCCCTAATCAGCTCCTATAATTTGCCCAGACTCTGTTCTCCACTTTGCTGCCAGAGGTGACGGCTCAGGATCTCCTCATCGACAGAATCCACAGAGTCCCCAAACCCTCGTTCCTCCCTGAGGAGGTTCCCAGATATATACTGATGAGGGTACATTTTTACCACATCAAGGATCGCATCTTACAAGCGTCACACATGCCAGGGAACATTCCACCACAATACTGCCTGACTTGTCCCGGCACACTCTACAACGCCGACGCAACCTACTGACGATTACTAAAGCTTTGCAGAACCATAACATACCACACAAGTGGAAGTACCCGGCTACCCTTTCCATCACCCATAACGGAGTCACCATTTCAGTCTCCAAACTGGTGCAAGGGCTGGGAGCCTTGCGCCAATGGGGTATACTCCCCGATCAAGTCACTCAACCACACCAACCCGTGGGCTTGCAACTAATGAAAAATGAATGGCAGGTGGTATCCCACAAGAGATCTGGTAAGAAAAAAAACAGTGGAGCTCAATAACCATGCACCAATATCACCCACGATTATCTCAGGCGTACAAGGTATTACTGTTGGATACTCTTCTACACCCTTCACTTGCATTAACAGCTACGACTGCACGAGGATCAGTTTTAGGATCCATTTATTGTGATGAACCTATCCGTTTTTGTTCTTTTACCCCTGTTTTTTTTTTTTTTGTTCTCTGTGTTCATTTTCTCGACATACACAGCTGCGATCGATGCAAACTGTCTTCCACCACTGAGGAAGATAAACAACAGCTGATGACTAGGGTTGAGCTTTACAGTTCGGGTTCGGTACGGACTTTGTTTTTTTTTTGCTCTCGAACCCGAACCCGAATAATTGGAAAAAGTTTGGGTTCGGGTTCGGAGTTCGGCTATTTTATGGCGCGCTGCATGGCAGCCAATCGCTATTTGTTATACTAGAGTTACTAGGAAGCCATCACAGCCATGCTTACTAATGGCATGGCTGTGATTGGCCAGTGCAGCATGTGACCCAGCATGTGACCAGCCTCTATATTAGATAGAGGCACACAGCACAGATCGTCACTCTGCTTTAGTGTTGATAGGAGAGGTTGCTGCCTAGCTGCTTTAGGGAACAGTGTCAGAGAGGTGTATTCCTGCTTTCAGAAATCTAAACAAGGCACTTCTTATTTTCTTGGAGATCTGACATCATCTATGGTTTTATGGCTCGCACTCTGCTTTAGCTATGGTAGGGACAGAGCTCCTGTTTATTGAGGGACAGTGTCAGAGAGGTGTATCCTGCTTCAGAAATCTAAACAAGCACTCTTATTTCTGTGACATCTGTTTCATATAGTTTAGGAATTTTGTTCAGCTATAGGGACCAGCAATCTCTAGGTGACTTTTCAACAGTACTGCACTGCCACCACCTGTGCACCTGTGATATACTGTGTGTGTCCAGTACATAGTTCAGGGACAGGTTCCAGAAATGTTCCTATAGGGACAGCAATCTATAGGGTGACTCTGTATATTTCAACAGCACTGCACCTGCCACACCTGTGCACCTGTGATATACTGTGTGTGGTCCAGTACATAGTTCAGGACAGGTTCCAAATTTTTCCTATAGGGTACAGCAATCTATAGGTGACTCTGTATATTTCAACAGCACTGCACCTGCCACCACCTGTGCACCTGTGATATACTGTGTGTGTCCAGTACATAGTTCAGGGACAGGTTCCAGAAATTTTCCTATAGGGACAGCAATCTATAGGTTTACTCCTGTATATTTCAACAGCACTGTACCTGCCATCACCTGTGCACCTGTGATATACTGTGTGTTGTCCAGTACATAGTTCAGGGACAGGATCCAGAAATGTTCCTATAGGGACAGCAATCTATAGGTGACTCTGTATAATTTAACAGCACTGCACCTGCCACCACTGTGCACCTGTGATATACTGTGTGTGTCCAGTACATAGTTTCAGGGACAGGTTCCAGAAATTTTCCTATAGGACAACAATCTATAGGTGACTCTGTATATTTCAACAGCACTGCACCTGCCACCCCCTGTGCACCTGTGATATACTGGTGTGTGTCCAGTACATAGGTTCAGGGACAGGGTCCAAAAAGTTTCCTATAGGGACAGCAATCTATAGGTGACTCTGTATATTTCAACAGCACTGCACCTGCCACCACCTGTGCACCTGTGATATACTGTGTGTGTCCAGTACATAGTTCAGGGACAGGTTCCAGAAATGTTCCTATAGGGACAGCAATCTATAGGTGACTCTGTATATTTTAACAGCACTGCACCTGCCACCACCTGTGCACCTGTGATATACTGTGTGTGTCCAGTACATAGTTCAGGGACAGGTTCCAGAAATTGTCCTATAGGGACAGCAATCTATAGGTGACTCTGTATATTTCAACAGCACTGCACCTGCACCACCTGTGCACCTGTGATATACTGTGTGTGTCCAGTACATAGTTCAGGGACAGGTTCCAGAAATTGTCCTATAGGGACAGCAATCTATAGGTGACTCTGTATATTTCAACAGCACTGCACCTGCCACCACCTGTGCACATCTGATATACTGTGTGTGTCCAGTACATAGTTGAGGGACAGGTTCCAGATATTTGCTATAGGGACAGCAATCTATGGTGACTCTCTGCCTATTTCACCAGCACTCTACCTGTCCCCTGTGATATACTTTCTGTGCAGTACATTGTTTAGGGCTGGGTTCCTGCTTCTTGCTATAGGTAGAGAAATATATAGGTGAATCTCTGCCTATTTCACCAGCACTCTACCTGTCCCCTGTGATATACTGTCTGTGCAGTACATTGTTTAGGGCTGGGTTCCTGCTTCTTGCTATAGGTAGAGAAATATATAGGTGAATCTCTGCCTATTTCACCAGCACTCTACCTGTCCCCTGTGATATACTGTCTGTGCAGTACATTGTTTAGGGCTGGGTTCCTGCTATTTGCTATAGGTAGAGAATATATAGGTGAATCTCTGCCTATTTCACCAGCACTCTACCTGTCCCCTGTGATATACTGTCTGTGCAGTACATTGTTTAGGGCTGGGTTCCTGCTTCTTGCTATAGGTAGAGAAATATATAGGTGAATCTCTGCCTATTACACTTGCCATGCTGTTCCCGACAAAATGATTTTTTTAATGTTATTTTGAGTTATTTCCCTATCCACATTTTTTTCAGAGTACTTGCCTTGCTCTTCCTGACATTTTGCTGCCATTGCAGCCTCCAGCCCTTTCCCTTAGTTTTTTAGAGACATTTTTGTAGTCAAAAATCCGGGTCCCCATTGACTTCAATGGGGTTCGGGTTCGGGTAAAAGTTTGGTTTGGGTCCCGAACCCGAACTTTTTTTTCAAAGTTCGGGTTCGGGTCCGAACCCGAACATTCAGGTGTCTGCTCAACTCTACTGATGACCCCTCACAATGCCGACGCACCAGTGGAACCCCCTATGGAACTGTAAGTACATGCACCGCTTCACCATACTTCAAACTGCAACTCCAATAAAATGACAATTAAAGTCTTATCCATAAACGCCCGGGGACTGAATCACCCAGCTAAACGATTCTCCTTGTGGAAGGAGGCTGGCGTGCAAAAAGCTGACATTTTGTGTGTGCAGGAAACACATTTCCAACTACACAAAGCACCACAATGCTCGCACAAAGATTACCCGTTCGTCTACATGGCTTGCACGCCTAACAACAAAAAAGGGGGGTCCTATTGGTCATCAAGACCTGTCTCTCATTCCAACCCAAGGACATTGCTCTTGATAAAGGAGGCAGATATGTAATTGTCACGGGTGACATCAATTCCAGACCGTACGCGATTGTTTCGGTGTACGCCCCAAACTCACACCAAATTTGCTTCCTCAAGAAAGTCTTTGCCAAAGCACAGGCTATGAAATATGGCAACCTCCTGAATTGCGTAGACTTTAACATAACGACAGATCCACTTCTGGATACATCCTTAGGCAAAGCCAAGGGATCCTTATCCTTGCAGTCGGTGCTACACAACGAGGAACTCTTTGACGCATGGAGATGTCTCCACGCTAACGAACAAGATTACATCTTCCTCTCTACTAGGCATGGCTCATATTCTCATATTCTCACATAGATATGTTCTTAACGGACCTAATGCTGGGCATACGCTTTCTTTTATTGTAACTGCGGATGGAGAAGTCTCCCCCTACAGCGCTGCAGGCACTGATGTATGTATTCTGACAGCAGCAGCACCCTGCTGCTGTCAGAATACACAGATCAGTGCTGTAGATGATTGGCGTTCCTGCAAAGCAAACATTAACAGTTAACAATAACACACAGTAATAATATAACATTAACTCAATGAAACAAAATCTTTTTTTTTTTTATTATTTACTGCGGCTGGTCGGCAAGCGGTTAAAGTGGAGGTTCACCCTAAAAACGATGTTTTAACATTAGAGCCAGCATATTAAGGGCATATACTTTTGGCAGTTTTTTTTTTCTCCGTACTTACCTTTATATTCTGATTTGGTCCAGGGCTTCCGCGTTCTGATGACTCCGGGACTGGACGTTCCTATCCCTGCCTCAGGGTTCCGATGACTACGGGACTGGGCGTTCCTATCCTTCGGTTCGATGATTGACGGCTTGAGAAACAGGTGACCTGTCGCACAATGCACGTCACCAGATTTCCGGAAATAGCCGAGCTGCGAGTCGGCACTATACGGCGCCTGCGCCCGCCGCGTAGAGCTGACTGCGCAGGCGCCGTATAGTCCCGACTTGCAGCTCGGCTATTTCCGACATCTGGTGACGCGCGTTGTGCGACAGGTCACCTGTTTCACAAGCCGTCAATCATCCAACAGAAGGATAGGAACGCCCAGTCCTGCAGTCATTGGAACCCGGAGCCCTGGACAAACACAGAATATAAAGGTATGTACAGAGAAAAAAAAAACGCCGAATGTAAATGCCCTTACTATTCTGGCTCTAATGTGTGTAAAATTAATTTTTTTTTTGTTTGGATGAACCCCCGCTTTAAGTTCAACTTCTCTATTTAAATGGATACCCCCCTTTTTCTCCAGTTACAATATTCTTAAAATGACCTTTCTCACCTATTTCACATATTAAAGAGAACTCTGCTAATTACTTTACACCTCAGAGGGATTATTATGATTTCTTCACATCTTAAAGGGACTTCATCCTTCAATATGTGGGCCCCAATTAGGCCGGCAGAAGAACCCAATACATAGTTTAGTTGTGTCGCATTGTTCCTTTGCTGTACTAACTCATTTATTAGAAGTTTTGGTGAACTGTGGACTTTGCCTGCCATACTATTCTTTGATCTTAATACAACCTAATCCTTTATTTTTTAAGTGTGTGCGTATTTTTCTTTGTGTGACAGTCGGGGAACTACCTAGCCGAGTTACTTTGCATCAAGGTTAGTGAACCCAAATATTCTGGCGGCTCATGCGGGGTAGTGCTACACAAAAATAAGAAAATTATTTCTGAAAACACCAAAGCACTACCCCTGAAACTAAAACCTTCTATTTTATCAAGGGAAGCCAGGCACTGAAAAAGTGTAACCTAAAATAGAGGCCCTATCAACATATAATGGAAATCAATAACCACCCCCAAATGAATGAAAACCCCAAATAACTGCCCTCTGAACGGATCTGCAGAATCACCTTGAACCCATGGGAGAGGAAAACCGATCCTCATTCCTATTTGTAACACTTAGGCCCCGTACACACGACCAAACATGTATGCTGAAACTGGTCCGCGGACCAGTTTTCAGCATACTGTTTGGTCGTGTGTAGGCGCGAGCGGGCCGAATTCAGCAAACATTTGCCCGCCGGCCTTTTCCCAGCAGACAAATATTCCTGGACGTGTTTTAAAACCGTCCGCTGGAATCCTGCCCGCTCGGACATGTACGGTCGTCAGTACAGACCTACCGTACATGTCCGAGCGCCCGCCGTCCCTCGCATGCGTCGAAGTCATTCGACGCATGCGTGGAAGCCTTTAAATGGCAGGCCCGCCCACGTCGCCGCGGCATCAACGCGGCAACGACGCGGACACGCCCCGCGTATTGTTTACCGCGCGGACTTCTGTACGATGGTTAGTACAGCCATCGTACAGAAGCCCTCTGGCAGACATGTACGGTGAAAACGGTCCGACGGACCGGTTTCATCGTACATGTTTGCCCGTTAGTACCCGGCCTTAGATTGTATAGTCTTGTATGTGGACATTTAACCACTTCCCGACCGACGCAACCGCCGATTTACCGCCAGCAGAATGGCACGGGCAGGCAAATGGATGTACCTGTACGTCCCTTTTAAATTTGTATTTCTGATCGCTGTATAAATGGTCCCAAAATAGTTTGAAAACTGTCCGATGTATCCGTCATAATGTCGCAGTCCCGATAAAAATAGCAGATCGCCGCATTACTAGAAAGAAAAAATAATATTAATAAAAATGCCATAAATCTATCCCCTATTTTGTAAACGCTATAACTTTTGGGCAAACCAATCAATATACGCTTATTGCAATTTTACCAAAAATATGTCGAGGAATATGTATCGGGCTAAATGAAGGAAAAAATAAATAAAAATGGGGTATTTATTATAGCAAAAAGCAAAAAATATATATTTTTTTCAAAATTGTCGCTCTTTTTTTGTTTATAGCGCAAAAAAATAAAAACCACAGAGGTGATCAAATACCACCGAAAGAAAGCTCTATTTGTTGGGAAAAAAGGACATTAATTTTGTTTGGGTACAACGTTGCACGAAAGCGATGCAGTGCCGAATCGCAAAAAATGCTCTGGTCAGGAAGGGGGTAAAATCTTCCGGGGCTGAAGTGGTTAAATAATAATAATGATAATATTAGACGACATCAATTTTATGACGAAACATACAACGGGAAGGTGATGTGCTGACGTATGACGTGACGATCCGAGTGGAACGGGCGTTCGAGTAAGCCCGGCCGGCTTTACAAGTTTTTATGCTCTATTCATCTGTTTTTCTGACATCAGAGTCAGCAGCTGGTCCATACAAAGGCCCTGGCTAGGGTGTATAGCCACAAGCTCATAACACTTGGCTTCTGGTAAGCCTTCAATTTACTAGGTGATCTGGTGGTGGTGGCACTCATTTCAGTGACAATTATATTTGTTTATGTTTGTTTTGCAATACTTCACTATGCATACCTATTTTTTGACACACATAACCTGCTGACGATCCATTTGGAGGTTCCCTCAACTGGTTCCTACCCGGTGCAGACTTCTTAAAGGCCCAGACTGGCGTTTACAGTCGCAGGCTCGTTATGCTTGCCTTCTGGTAAGCCTCCATCTTCTAAGGTGTTATCTTTGGTGGTGGTTGTTTATACTGGTTATTGGACCTCCAATCAACTTGGACTGGTTTCAACACATGATTTGTTTTCACAAAATCTTTTCAATTGGGAGCATAGCTGCAAACCTTATTGGCTTGCCTTTGCCACTTGAACTTTATTTTCACTATTGGACTTTTTTACATTTCTTTAAAAGGGGGATTTTGTTTACACATTGGGCCAAATCCACAGCCAGCGGCGGAAATTACGTTTTTCAAAACTTATGTCATTTAAGTTACGGCGCCCTAAGTTGGTGTCGTAAGTGCCGTATCCACAGCGCATTTGCGCACAAAATAGCGCTTACGTAACTTAAATTCCGAGGCGTAAGGCGGGGTTATTGCAAGTGGGAAGGAAGTGGGCGTGCTTCATTGTAATGAGCCGTGACCCCATGCAAATGAAGGGCCAGCCGTACTGCGCATGCACGCACAAATCTGCTGCTCACTGGGCATGTGCAGAACTTTGCTCGGCGCAATCAGTGAGATAGGTAAAAGGCCAAGCATACTTAGTTTGAGGATCGCCCTGTGTGTAAATAGCCCCAGTCAAACACACTTCCCTTGCAAAAGTATTTCCCTGTGTTCCCTTCCTAGAGCAAGTTGCTTCTGCTCTGAACGTTTGTCAGTGTTTGTTGGTGAGTTGTGTGTGATAGAGAAGTTTTGGAGGAGTATTAGATTGTAGTTGGTGTTTGTTTCTGATAAGTGTATTTTTTGTTTGATTGTTTCTGCTAAGTGTTTTTTTTTTTTTTTCTGCTTGGATTTTGTGTTTGTTTTGTGTGTGTTTGTTTTTGACTTTGTACTAGCTGTCTGCTTGTGTGTGTATTTTTGTTTGTTTGTTGTGTGTGTATTTTTGTTTGTTTGTTGTGTGTGTATTTTTGTTTGTTTGTCCTGTGAGTTTCTTGTTGCTGAGTGGTGTCTGTGATGGCACCCAAGCGCAGGAAGCTTAATTTTACACATGTGGAGAAGCAAATCCTTGCTAGGTCCATCGTCCTATATGGGCGCTATTACATGGGCCTGAGAGCCGGAACACTCCCCGGCCCAAAGGAAGAAGATATACCAAAAAATTACAGATCAGATAAATGCGGCGGGGGGGGGGAGACGAGGACCCCCGCTGGCATCCAGAAAAAGATTAATGATCTGAGGAGCGTGGTCCGCAATAAGGTGGCAAAGCTCACTGCCCATAGGAGGGGCACTGGAGGAGGGGGACCATGCCCCATCCGGCTGACTGAGGAGAATGGGCAGTGGCCCGGTGTTTCCAGCCAGAGCAGGTGGTGGGCCTGCGTGGCTTTGACTCTGATGTTCCTGTGAGGCCAGGTAAGTTTTTGTTTTTCTATCTGGTGATTAGCATGTGTGGGTGGGGGAAGGGAAGATGTGCCAAGTGTGTGGATCCTCAAACCTGTGATTGTTTGGTGTCCTCCACAGATGACCAGGAGATTGCTGGCCCATCAGGCCAGGAGGATGCTGGGCCCAAGCTGCTGAGGAGACCCCAGGGGAGGGGAGTGGCCAAACCTCCCCTCATGAGGAGGATGAGGGGGGAGGAGGATGAGGGGGAGGAAGATGAGGGGGAGGAGGATGAGGGGGTGGAAGAAGAAAATCTGCAGCTTGGCAGGGAAATCCTTCTGGCCTCTGAGCTAATGACATTTGAGGATACCCTTGAGGCTACCCCAGAGCCTACCCCAGAGGCTACCCCCAGAGGCTGGCAGCAGTCAGCCACCATCAGGGGTAGCCCCTCCCACTCCTCCCCCAACAGGCTGCAAACCACAAGGGTCACTCTCTCCCCTCCTCCAGAGCCACAAGCCTCAGGGGCAGGCAGGATGGCGACCCAGGAGACCAGGGGGGTGTTTGAGCGTCTGCCGGCCAGTCTGCAGAAGGACAATGCCCGGCAGACCCGCACTCTGGGTGAGATTCAAAAAAATCTGACCAAGATGGAGCACAGCCTGGGTGCAATGAGGGAGTCACTCGGTGATGTGGCCACAAACTCTTTGGGGGTCATCACATGTTTGTGGGACCTGAAGACCGCCACAACAGGTGTGGCCCAGGAGTTGACTGCCCTGACCCAGGCAAGATCCTCCAGTTGGCCGTGCCCGTGCCCTTGGGCAGCCCAGACGGAGCACTCGCCGCCGGAATTAATTAGCAGGGGTACTTTTGATTTTTTTTTTATGATTTTGTTTATTATACTGTACTTATGATTTGGTTTATGTGTGTGAATGATGTGTGAATGTGGGGGGGTGGCATTCCTGATAAAATAAGGGTGTCACCCTCAGTTTTGGTGGAGAAGGGATCCCCAGGACCAGGGAGAAGTGATCCCAGGTTCCTGAATGGTGTATGAATGCACAGTGACATAATTGGAGCCGTGGCGTGGCGTTACTGCTCCCAAGTACCAAAGGGGGGGGGGGGGGGGTACTTGGATCTAATCCAATTTGATGTGCATGTGATGTGTCTGTGCTAGGGACCACAGTGGTGTGCATTCATGCATTCTCATTGTGACATTATTCATGTGCGTTTACTGTGAAAAGAAACATTCTCATTGTGACATTATTCATGTGCGTTTACTGTGAAAAGATACATTCTCATTGTGACATTATTCATGTGCGTTTACTGTGAAAAGATGCCTTCTGCGAGGCGTCTCCTGGCTGCTGTGCCCTCAGCAGACCGGGTAGAGTGGGTTAGGGGGGGGATTGCCTGGGTCAGCACGTATGTCAATCTCCAGTCCCCTTCTCATGGCAAAGTTGTGCAGAATACAACATGCACCGATGATCTGGCACACAAAGTCTGGGGAATACAACAATGTACCCCCAGACTTATCCAGGCATCTGAAGCGGGACTTCAGCAGCCCAAATGTGCGTTCCACAACTGCCCGGGTGCGTATGTGAGCCTCGTTGTAGCGTTGCTCTCCTGGGGTTTGGGGTTCCTGAATGGGGTCATCATATGTGGTCCCAGGGCATATCCAGAGTCACCTGGAAGGGAAAAGACAGGAGGATATTAGTCATGCATGTGCCCCTCGTGATGTCTGCATCATGGGGGGGGGGACATACCTGACACCCATGTCACTCACCAATCAGCCAGCTGTCTCCATACATGTTCAGTTCCAAATCTCTGGAGATTTTGGTCTGCCGGAATATATAGCTGTCATGGCAGGATCCAGGGAATTTTGCACAGACGTGCCAGATGAGGCCATGGGCATCTACGATTACCTGGACATTTATGGAATGCCAGTGCTTCTGATTCCGGAACAGGTGCTCTGTCTCATGGGGGGGCTGTAGTGCCACATGGGTACAATCAATGGCCCCGATGGTCCGTGGGAATCGGGCAATGTGGTAAAAGTCCGTCATGGTTTGCAATCGCTGGTCCTCCTGGGTGGGTTTTTGAAATTGATTGGCCATGCATCTCAGTATTGCCAGGGACTACTTGATGGACACACCTGCTCATGGAGGATTGTGCCATCCCAGCCAGACCTCCACATGTGCGTTGGAAAGACCCAGTGGCAAGGAAATGGAGTGTTGCCATTACTTTGATGAGAGGTGGCAGGGCATGGGATCGTTGGGTTGGGGTGGTGAGATCATCCTGCAGGATTCGGGTTAATTCAAGGATGGCTTCCCAGTTAAAACGGAAGTTGCCATAGACCTCAGAAGCAGGCATGCCAAAGAGATCTCGGCGTGGGCGGTATACCCTCTCCTGTGCCCTCCTCCTTCTTTGCGCCTCTAAAGTAGCGAGTGCCGTTAGGATCATGGCTGGGCCGGGCAATGTTGCAAGACAGATTGAAGTCCAGCAAATATGTGTGCTCAGCTCTTCCTCAATGCTGTTGCTTCAGCAGACCTTTACACAGCATGTGTAAAATTAGGGCTGCTTTTATAACGTGTAAATTTGCGCAGGGAAACTAACAGGTGCGCACAGGGCGTAATCTATGGCGCACACACTTAATTATGTGGATCGCCCTATCTCCCTCATTTGCATCTTTGCCTATCAAAAACAGCGGCGTGACTAGCGTAATTTGCGTCCGAGGATGCGCCGGTGTAATAATTTTAGGTAGGACGGAAAATCCGGATTTTAATGCGTAACTCGTTTTGAGGATCGGGCGCAAAGACACGCGCGGAGTAAAATTAGAAATCTCAAGTTAAGTCGGCGCATCTGCTTTGTGGATTTGGCCCAATGTTCCTTAATAAATTTCTTAGTAGTTTAGTATCGTTATTACTTAATCACAGCGCAACTCCATTTCCCATTTCAATGATAATATCTGATTTCAGGTTCCGGTATCTCGGTGCTCAGATCCTTGTCTACCTGGCAGCAGAAAAAATGTTGGATCATCAAAGCATAAATGCTGCTATGAGTGCGTCTCGTGTCCAGAAGGAGAGATCGCCAACATTTCTGGTACAGTTTGTATTCGTTAGTAAATTATTGTTGGACTGGTCGGAAGTTACCGCTGTAGTAAGTGTGTGTCAGGAAAAAAATATATGAAGTACCTCTCCGTAATGTGTGCACATTTCCTCATGTTTTATCACTTAAAAGACCCTGTAAGTTCAGAAAGATGTTTAAAAAGGAAAAAATTGTGCTAACCACGTGATAAACTGTCGAAAAGGGGCAGAGTTAAATGATGCCCCCCTCTGAAAAAAGTTCTGCGGTCTCCCATGAAGACACCCAATACTGGGGAAGAAACAACACCTCAGTCCTATCAACCACATTGCTAAAAAAATTTAAAACAGTAAAATATAAAAAACTTTATTTTTCTCCAGATATAAAGAGTGTCCTCTTGTCCTCTGTAATGACCTGAAAGTGAACAACTCAACACCAAGGTACCGTATTTTCCGGCGTATAGGACGACCCCCTATTTTTCCAGGAAAAATTTTGGTTTTGGGATATACTCACCATATAAGACTACCCCCTTCCTACTAGTCTTTCTGGAAGCTGAGGGGTAGCCAGAACAACCGCTGACAGGAACAACCAGTGACAGAAACAGGCTTTTTTCAGATCTCACTGTGCCATTCCATTCCATTACATGCCTCACTGTACCATTCCATTACATGCCCCACTGTGCCATTCCATTACATGCCTCACTGTGCCATTCCATTACATGCCTCACTGTGCCATTCCATTACATGCCCCACTGTGCCATTCCATGCCCCCACTGTGCATTCCATGCCTCCACTGTGCCATTCCATGCCCCCACTGTGCCATTCCATGCCTCCACTGTGCCATTCCATGCCCCCACTGTGCCATTCCATGCCTCCACTGTGCCATTCCATGCCCCCACTGTGACATTCCATGCCTCCACTGTCCATCACATGCCTCCACTGTGCCGGCCAAGATGATCTCCCTACCTTACTTTTTTGCTGCGGACATCCATGTTTCAGGCTGCGGGCATCCATGATTCAAAAGCCACGCCTCCTCCTCAGACTGTTCCGTGATAGGCGGAACACTAATTTTCCCAGCGGGGCCTCTGTTCAGTGTTCCGCCTATCACGGACGTCCTCTCGTCCGAGGATGAGAAGGAATCCGTGATAGGCGGAACACTGAACAGAGGCCCTGCTGGGAAAATAAGTGTTCCGCCTATCACGGAACAGTCTGAGGAGGAGGCGCGGCTTTTAAATCATGGATGCCTGCAGCCTGAAACATGGATGTCCGCAGCCTGCCGGAGACAGATCCGGCGTATAAGACGACCCCCGACTTTGGATGCATTTTTTTGCATCCAAAAGGTTGTTTTATACGCTGGCAAATATGGTAACTATATGGACCCCTTATGCATTTATATTCATATCCCACCTAACCACTTCAATACAGGGCACCTTTACCCCTTTTCTGCCCAGGACAATTTTCAGCTTTCAGTGCTGTCGACACTGATTTATTTCTTATTAAATATTTTCTTCTTTTTTTTTTTTTTACAATTTTTATTGAACACACTGACCAGAGTAGAGTGTTACCATGATAATATTGTACTACTCTGGGGAAATGTTCAGGATTTTTTTTTTTATACATTATGATTGGCTTATAAACCCAAAAGTACTGAATAGTGGCCCTGCCTATTAGTACAGCCTAGCGCTTATGCCACGTACACACGATCGGTTCGTCCGATGAAAACGGACCGATGGATTTTTTCATCAGATATCCGATGAAGCTGAATTTCATCAGTCTTGCCTACACACCATCAGTTAAAAATCCGTTTGTGTCAGAACGCGGTGACGTAAAACACAACGACGTGCTGAGAAAAAGGAAGTTCAATGCTTCCGAGCATGCGTCGACTTGATTCTGAGCATGCGTGGATTTTTAACTGATGGACTTGCCCACAGACGATTTTTTTTTCTATCGGTTTTTTAACCATCAGATAATTTTAAAACAGGTTCTAAGTTTTTTCACCGATGGGACAAAAAAAAAAACGATGGGGTCCACACACGATCGGTTCGTCCGATGAAAACGGTCCATTGGACCGTTTTCATCAGACGAACCGGTCGTGTGTACGCGGCATTAGGAATATGCTACAAAGGTATCTTATCACAACTGGTCAGATGTCAATATCAAAACAAAGCAGCTGCACACGTCACTTCCGGTTTGGTTGATGGGGAGTCCCGCTCTGACGCGTTTCGTCATTTCCTGACTTCGTCTGACGGTGTCACCATAGACGGTGGAAACGGATGTGTAAATTAATGCTTTTTGGGATCTGGTGAGTGGATCACCTGAAGGGGACTTATCCCCCCACGTGGTGAACATCCCTTGGTGAAAGGAGCACTTATCATAAGACCATTGAACAATCACACTGTCATTGCATGTGGACTCTACATGGGAGTTTTTAATATTTCTGCGTTTTTTTGGATATGATTGGCTTATACCAGTGAATTTAATTAGTATAAGCAACCCTTTTAATTGATTCATCCAGGTTGCATTTTTGTGATTGGCTGCCCCAGGCCAATTTTCAGCTTTCAGCACTGTTGCATTGTGAATGACGATTACATGGAAATGCAACACTGTACCCATATGAAATTTGTATAATTTTTTCCATAGATTTCTTTTGGTGGCATTTTTTTTTTTTTTTAAAGCAAAAAAAGCCTGAATTTGTTTTTTTAAATCCTTTTTTCTTTAATTTCTTTTAAAATGTTGCAAATAAATAATCTTTCTCCGTGAATTTAGGCCAATGTATTGTGCTACATGAAAAAAGGAAGGGTTCCCCAGTGGGGTTTTTAGGCAGCAAAAATTATATAAACAATTATAAAGACGTACCAATTTGTTGTAAAAAAGTAAAAAAATGTATTTAATAAGTACAAAGTCGTAAAATAATGAACTCTGGTACAGTTTATGCTGAGGACACATACATATGAGAATATAGCACCAAAATTACATGACACTGATCAACATGAATGGCTGATCTTCAGGTCAAGTTGCTCCTGACGCGTTTCGACCCCCACATATGGGTCTTCTTCGGAGGAAAGGGTATATGATGCAAACTATAACAGAGAGTAAATATATGGTAATAAAATACATAGATACATAGTACAATTTAAGTAGAAAATTAATTTAAAGTATATAGTTATCAACTCACAGATTGTGTTTCTCAGTTCTATTTGGACCAGAGTAAGGTTATAATCCTGAGGATCCCTAGTTACTTTTCTCCATACGGGTGGTTAGCACCCCCAAAAAGGCCTCAACGATGCCCCACAAGAGTGGCCTGCAGGGACCCACAGTATAACTGGGAAAAAATCCAAAAGTCCAGTCAGAGAGTGCGGGCCGGACAGGTGGAGGGGGAGCCCAGCAAAGCAATTGCCAGAGTGATGCCTATTAAGAAATTCAAATATAAAGTAGTTTTAATACCAAAAACTATATGTTTAAAGTATAAAGATTGATTGACTTGTTGTACAAGTAGATGGCGCTAGACATGCACATTATGCTCATTATAATGATGCATATATAAAATGGGACTGTGATATGTCATAGGAATTTTAAATTAATATAAATATGCACAGGATATTTTAAATGTTATATGAAATCATGAATTAAGATTAATAACAATATCAAAATTATATAGAATGGTGAATTCAAAGAGAATTATATGTGTGACAGGGCGATAAAGATTACAATATAGGACTAATAGTGGGTTGAGGTGCCAAAAAATATATGATAATTATAATTGAATAGTGAAAGATATATATAATTAGTATAATATAGTGAATATAAATAGTTAATTCGTTGAATAAAAAAAAAAAAAAAAAAAAAAAATAATAATAATAGTGTGTAATGGATGGGTGTGAGTAAGCATGTGCTAAAATAATTAAATTCATGTGAGAATAATTGTATATAATGTGATAAAATAGTAAGAATATTGGGATTAGTGCCAATGGGGTGAATAATGTTAGAAAAAGACAATGTAAAGGATAGTAAAAAATACCTTATTAAATGTTTAGAATATGAGTATGGAAGCGATCTCCAGAGAGAGCAAGAAAAAGCGTATCTGGAGGGGAAATATTATTGTTGATTAGATTTAGTAGGCATAGGAAGGATAACTTTGTGCAGGATTTGAAAGTGCAGCCTTACCCTATGTGTGGTGTGTCCAGCATAGTATTAAGATAGGATCACAGGCAGGTGTCAGGTATACACCCAGTCTATTTAAATATGTGCATGTCAGGTGTCAAGGATTTGGCAATCACTAATTGGCAAATGAATGCTTTGCTTGGGACATCCCCTCCCACATCTAGAAGTCCGCCCCCCCTATCCCAGCTGGAGCAAAGAATTAAGGTCAGATGACCCTCCCAGCTGTGGGTTCCTCAGCGTCAGTGAAGAAAAAAAAAAAAAAAAAAAGAAAAAAAAAAAAAAAAAAAAAAAAAAAAAATATATAAACCCCCAGCCCTCTGCTGCGGTCGCGAGTGCCGCAGCAGCGTCACAAGCGCGCGCAATGCGCATGCACGCGCGGGACGCCCACGGCACCAGGGAACGTCACTGACGCCGTCAGTGGGGAGGAAACATCTCCACAGTGGCGAGAGTGTCGCCATCTTGTGGAGGGTAAAGAGAACACAGAGCCCTGAGTCTCCCCCTCCCCACTGAGAGGCCATAGAGGGAGCATGATAAAGAGGTACCTAGCGGGGAAGCGCCACCCAGCGGAGCTGTAACAAGGTCCTACAGGATAAAAGGATTAAACAAAAGATAAATAATAAAAATTGGTATATATAAAGGTGGAATATAAGTAATGCTAGAAATGGACATATATATGCCCATTAGAGCAAAAAGTGTATATATAATTGTTTATAACCAAGCAAACAATTGATAACAATAAATACCAAAAGGTATATATGGAACCCATGTTGGATATATGGTTATAGAGATTTCATGAGTATTTGGCAGTGCAGCAGTGGGTAGATACGCAATATGCTTAAATATTTTGTTACGGGCATTTGTCAAACCCGCATGAACAAAAACAAGCAAATGCTAAGTACAGCCACACAGTGCCAATGCTCATATATTATACTTTCCTATGTCCATAGGGGGGATAGAATAGGTGTTTAACCACCGGAAAATTATGTAAATGAAGGACGGACACAAAGGGGGTAGGGAAAGTGCTGCTCACCCCTGTAAAGGTAATGAAAAAAGGAAGGGTTCCCCAGTGGGGTTTTTAGGCAGCAAAAATTATATAAACAATTATAAAGACGTACCAATTTGTTGTAAAAAAGTAAAAAAATGTATTTAATAAGTACAAAGTCGTAAAATAATGAACTCTGGTACAGTTTATGCTGAGGACACATACATATGAGAATATAGCACCAAAATTACATGACACTGATCAACATGAATGGCTGATCTTCAGGTCAAGTTGCTCCTGACGCGTTTCGACCCCCACATATGGGTCTTCTTCGGAGGAAAGGGTATATGATGCAAACTATAACAGAGAGTAAATATATGGTAATAAAATACATAGATACATAGTACAATTTAAGTAGAAAATTAATTTAAAGTATATAGTTATCAACTCACAGATTGTGTTTCTCAGTTCTATTTGGACCAGAGTAAGGTTATAATCCTGAGGATCCCTAGTTACTTTTCTCCATACGGGTGGTTAGCACCCCCAAAAAGGCCTCAACGATGCCCCACAAGAGTGGCCTGCAGGGACCCACAGTATAACTGGGAAAAAATCTAACATTATTCACCCCATTGGCACTAATCCCAATATTCTTACTATTTTATCACATTATATCACATTATTATCACATTATATACAATTATTCTCACATGAATTTAATTATTTTAGCACATGCTTACTCACACCCATCCATTACACACTATTATTATTATTTTTTTTTTTTTTTTTATTTTTATTCAACGAATTAACTATTTATATTCACTATATTATACTAATTATATATATCTTTCACTATTCAATTATAATTATCATATATTTTTTGGCACCTCAACCCACTATTAGTCCTATATTGTAATCTTTATCGCCCTGTCACACATATAATTCTCTTTGAATTCACCATTCTATATAATTTTGATATTGTTATTAATCTTAATTCATGATTTCATATAACATTTAAAATATCCTGTGCATATTTATATTAATTTAAAATTCCTATGACATATCACAGTCCCATTTTATATATGCATCATTATAATGAGCATAATGTGCATGTCTAGCGCCATCTACTTGTACAACAAGTCAATCAATCTTTATACTTTAAACATATAGTTTTTGGTATTAAAACTACTTTATATTTGAATTTCTTAATAGGCATCACTCTGGCAATTGCTTTGCTGGGCTCCCCCTCCACCTGTCCGGCCCGCACTCTCTGACTGGACTTTTGGATTTTTTCCCAGTTATACTGTGGGTCCCTGCAGGCCACTCTTGTGGGGCATCGTTGAGGCCTTTTTGGGGGTGCTAACCACCCGTATGGAGAAAAGTAACTAGGGATCCTCAGGATTATAACCTTACTCTGGTCCAAATAGAACTGAGAAACACAATCTGTGAGTTGATAACTATATACTTTAAATTAATTTTCTACTTAAATTGTACTATGTATCTATGTATTTTATTACCATATATTTACTCTCTGTTATAGTTTGCATCATATACCCTTTCCTCCGAAGAAGACCCATATGTGGGGGTCGAAACGCGTCAGGAGCAACTTGACCTGAAGATCAGCCATTCATGTTGATCAGTGTCATGTAATTTTGGTGCTATATTCTCATATGTATGTGTCCTCAGCATAAACTGTACCAGAGTTCATTATTTTACGACTTTGTACTTATTAAATACATTTTTTTACTTTTTTACAACAAATTGGTACGTCTTTATAATTGTTTATATAATTTTTGCTGCCTAAAAACCCCACTGGGGAACCCTTCCTTTTTTCATTACCTTTACAGGGGTGAGCAGCACTTTCCCTACCCCCTTTGTGTCCGTCCTTCATTTACATAATTTTCCGGTGGTTAAACACCTATTCTATCCCCCCTATGGACATAGGAAAGTATAATATATGAGCATTGGCACTGTGTGGCTGTACTTAGCATTTGCTTGTTTTTGTTCATGCGGGTTTGACAAATGCCCGTAACAAAATATTTAAGCATATTGCGTATCTACCCACTGCTGCACTGCCAAATACTCATGAAATCTCTATAACCATATATCCAACATGGGTTCCATATATACCTTTTGGTATTTATTGTTATCAATTGTTTGCTTGGTTATAAACAATTATATATACACTTTTTGCTCTAATGGGCATATATATGTCCATTTCTAGCATTACTTATATTCCACCTTTATATATACCAATTTTTATTATTTATCTTTTGTTTAATCCTTTTATCCTGTAGGACCTTGTTACAGCTCCGCTGGGTGGCGCTTCCCCGCTAGGTACCTCTTTATCATGCTCCCTCTATGGCCTCTCAGTGGGGAGGGGGAGACTCAGGGCTCTGTGTTCTCTTTACCCTCCACAAGATGGCGACACTCTCGCCACTGTGGAGATGTTTCCTCCCCACTGACGGCGTCAGTGACGTTCCCTGGTGCCGTGGGCGTCCCGCGCGTGCATGCGCATTGCGCGCGCTTGTGACGCTGCTGCGGCACTCGCGACCGCAGCAGAGGGCTGGGGGTTTATATATTTTTTTTTTTTTTTTCTTTTTTTTTTTTTTTTTTTTTTTTTTTTTTCTTCACTGACGCTGAGGAACCCACAGCTGGGAGGGTCATCTGACCTTAATTCTTTGCTCCAGCTGGGATAGGGGGGGCGGACTTCTAGATGTGGGAGGGGATGTCCCAAGCAAAGCATTCATTTGCCAATTAGTGATTGCCAAATCCTTGACACCTGACATGCACATATTTAAATAGACTGGGTGTATACCTGACACCTGCCTGTGATCCTATCTTAATACTATGCTGGACACACCACACATAGGGTAAGGCTGCACTTTCAAATCCTGCACAAAGTTATCCTTCCTATGCCTACTAAATCTAATCAACAATAATATTTCCCCTCCAGATACGCTTTTTCTTGCTCTCTCTGGAGATCGCTTCCATACTCATATTCTAAACATTTAATAAGGTATTTTTTACTATCCTTTACATTGTCTTTTTCTAACATTATTCACCCCATTGGCACTAATCCCAATATTCTTACTATTTTATCACATTATATACAATTATTCTCACATGAATTTAATTATTTTAGCACATGCTTACTCACACCCATCCATTACACACTATTATTATTATTTTTTTTTTTTTTTTTTTTTTTTTATTCAACGAATTAACTATTTATATTCACTATATTATACTAATTATATATATCTTTCACTATTCAATTATAATTATCATATATTTTTTGGCACCTCAACCCACTATTAGTCCTATATTGTAATCTTTATCGCCCTGTCACACATATAATTCTCTTTGAATTCACCATTCTATATAATTTTGATATTGTTATTAATCTTAATTCATGATTTCATATAACATTTAAAATATCCTGTGCATATTTATATTAATTTAAAATTCCTATGACATATCACAGTCCCATTTTATATATGCATCATTATAATGAGCATAATGTGCATGTCTAGCGCCATCTACTTGTACAACAAGTCAATCAATCTTTATACTTTAAACATATAGTTTTTGGTATTAAAACTACTTTATATTTGAATTTCTTAATAGGCATCACTCTGGCAATTGCTTTGCTGGGCTCCCCCTCCACCTGTCCGGCCCGCACTCTCTGACTGGACTTTTGGATTTTTTCCCAGTTATACTGTGGGTCCCTGCAGGCCACTCTTGTGGGGCATCGTTGAGGCCTTTTTGGGGGTGCTAACCACCCGTATGGAGAAAAGTAACTAGGGATCCTCAGGATTATAACCTTACTCTGGTCCAAATAGAACTGAGAAACACAATCTGTGAGTTGATAACTATATACTTTAAATTAATTTTCTACTTAAATTGTACTATGTATCTATGTATTTTATTACCATATATTTACTCTCTGTTATAGTTTGCATCATATACCCTTTCCTCCGAAGAAGACCCATATGTGGGGGTCGAAACGCGTCAGGAGCAACTTGACCTGAAGATCAGCCATTCATGTTGATCAGTGTCATGTAATTTTGGTGCTATATTCTCATATGTATGTGTCCTCAGCATAAACTGTACCAGAGTTCATTATTTTACGACTTTGTACTTATTAAATACATTTTTTTACTTTTTTACAACAAATTGGTACGTCTTTATAATTGTTTATATAATTTTTGCTGCCTAAAAACCCCACTGGGGAACCCTTCCTTTTTTCATTACCTTTACAGGGGTGAGCAGCACTTTCCCTACCCCCTTTGTGTCCGTCCTTCATTTACATAATTTTCCGGTGGTTAAACACCTATTCTATCCCCCCTATGGACATAGGAAAGTATAATATATGAGCATTGGCACTGTGTGGCTGTACTTAGCATTTGCTTGTTTTTGTTCATGCGGGTTTGACAAATGCCCGTAACAAAATATTTAAGCATATTGCGTATCTACCCACTGCTGCACTGCCAAATACTCATGAAATCTCTATAACCATATATCCAACATGGGTTCCATATATACCTTTTGGTATTTATTGTTATCAATTGTTTGCTTGGTTATAAACAATTATATATACACTTTTTGCTCTAATGGGCATATATATGTCCATTTCTAGCATTACTTATATTCCACCTTTATATATACCAATTTTTATTATTTATCTTTTGTTTAATCCTTTTATCCTGTAGGACCTTGTTACAGCTCCGCTGGGTGGCGCTTCCCCGCTAGGTACCTCTTTATCATGCTCCCTCTATGGCCTCTCAGTGGGGAGGGGGAGACTCAGGGCTCTGTGTTCTCTTTACCCTCCACAAGATGGCGACACTCTCGCCACTGTGGAGATGTTTCCTCCCCACTGACGGCGTCAGTGACGTTCCCTGGTGCCGTGGGCGTCCCGCGCGTGCATGCGCATTGCGCGCGCTTGTGACGCTGCTGCGGCACTCGCGACCGCAGCAGAGGGCTGGGGGTTTATATATTTTTTTTTTTTTTTCTTTTTTTTTTTTTTTTTTTTTTTTTTTTTTCTTCACTGACGCTGAGGAACCCACAGCTGGGAGGGTCATCTGACCTTAATTCTTTGCTCCAGCTGGGATAGGGGGGGCGGACTTCTAGATGTGGGAGGGGATGTCCCAAGCAAAGCATTCATTTGCCAATTAGTGATTGCCAAATCCTTGACACCTGACATGCACATATTTAAATAGACTGGGTGTATACCTGACACCTGCCTGTGATCCTATCTTAATACTATGCTGGACACACCACACATAGGGTAAGGCTGCACTTTCAAATCCTGCACAAAGTTATCCTTCCTATGCCTACTAAATCTAATCAACAATAATATTTCCCCTCCAGATACGCTTTTTCTTGCTCTCTCTGGAGATCGCTTCCATACTCATATTCTAAACATTTAATAAGGTATTTTTTACTATCCTTTACATTGTCTTTTTCTAACATTATTCACCCCATTGGCACTAATCCCAATATTCTTACTATTTTATCACATTATATACAATTATTCTCACATGAATTTAATTATTTTAGCACATGCTTACTCACACCCATCCATTACACACTATTATTATTATTTTTTTTTTTTTTTTATTCAACGAATTAACTATTTATATTCACTATATTATACTAATTATATATATCTTTCACTATTCAATTATAATTATCATATATTTTTTGGCACCTCAACCCACTATTAGTCCTATATTGTAATCTTTATCGCCCTGTCACACATATAATTCTCTTTGAATTCACCATTCTATATAATTTTGATATTGTTATTAATCTTAATTCATGATTTCATATAACATTTAAAATATCCTGTGCATATTTATATTAATTTAAAATTCCTATGACATATCACAGTCCCATTTTATATATGCATCATTATAATGAGCATAATGTGCATGTCTAGCGCCATCTACTTGTACAACAAGTCAATCAATCTTTATACTTTAAACATATAGTTTTTGGTATTAAAACTACTTTATATTTGAATTTCTTAATAGGCATCACTCTGGCAATTGCTTTGCTGGGCTCCCCCTCCACCTGTCCGGCCCGCACTCTCTGACTGGACTTTTGGATTTTTTCCCAGTTATACTGTGGGTCCCTGCAGGCCACTCTTGTGGGGCATCGTTGAGGCCTTTTTGGGGGTGCTAACCACCCGTATGGAGAAAAGTAACTAGGGATCCTCAGGATTATAACCTTACTCTGGTCCAAATAGAACTGAGAAACACAATCTGTGAGTTGATAACTATATACTTTAAATTAATTTTCTACTTAAATTGTACTATGTATCTATGTATTTTATTACCATATATTTACTCTCTGTTATAGTTTGCATCATATACCCTTTCCTCCGAAGAAGACCCATATGTGGGGGTCGAAACGCGTCAGGAGCAACTTGACCTGAAGATCAGCCATTCATGTTGATCAGTGTCATGTAATTTTGGTGCTATATTCTCATATGTATGTGTCCTCAGCATAAACTGTACCAGAGTTCATTATTTTACGACTTTGTACTTATTAAATACATTTTTTTACTTTTTTACAACAAATTGGTACGTCTTTATAATTGTTTATATAATTTTTGCTGCCTAAAAACCCCACTGGGGAACCCTTCCTTTTTTCATTACCTTTACAGGGGTGAGCAGCACTTTCCCTACCCCCTTTGTGTCCGTCCTTCATTTACATGTATTGTGCTACATTTCCTTGGTGAAAAGAACCCAAATCAGTGTATCTTATTTAGTTTGTAGGAAAGTTAAAAAAGCCCACAAACGATGTTATATGCAGCATATATATGAAAATTGATCAATCCCGATCTACTGACGGCCTATCTCATTTCCTGAGGCCCAAAAATTCTAGGAAAGTACAAATACCCCCAAATGATCCCTTTTTGGAAAGTAGACATTATGATTTATTTAGTAAGATTCGTGGCAAGTTTTTTGAAGTTGGAATTTTTTGTTGCAATTGTTTGGAAAATAAGGAAAAAAAACAAAAAAAAATATGTAAAAAATGTAATTGTGAGGAAAAAAAGTCACCAGTGCATCATATATCTGTTGTGTCGGTGACCAGGGACACTGATTTATTTTTTATTACACATTTTCTTCTCTTTTTTTTACAATTTTGTTTTAACACACTGGGCCAGATTCATCAAGAGATACGACGGCGGATCTCCTGATCCGCCGTCGTATCTCTGAGATCCGACGATCGGATCTATGCGACTGATTCATAAGAATCAGTTCCGCATAGATCTCCCTTAGATCCGACTGGTGTAAGTGACTTACACCGTCGGATCTTAGGCTGCAATCTCCCGCCGGCCGCTAGGTGTCGCCTCGGTCTTTTACGCGTCGGATATGCAAATGAGGAGAACCGCCGATTCAGTAACGAACGCCCGCCCGTCGCTTTTTTTTCACGTCGTTTGCGTTCAGCTTTTTCCGGCCCATAGTTACCCCTGCTGTAGCAGGGGTAATTGCGCCGTTTCCTATGTTTAGTATGGCCGTCTTTCCCGCGCCGAGTTTTACATTTTAACGTCGTTTGCGTACGTCGATTCAGAATTCGGCCCGACGCAGGTTACGCTCACGCCAAAACCACTGACGTCCTAGCGACGTCAGTGTGAGCAATGCACGCTGGGAAATTTAGCCGGCGGCGCATGCGCATTTAATTCGGCGCAGGGACGCGCCTGATTTAAATACTACACTCCCCCTGGCCGCGGAATTTGAATTCCGCCGGGGGAGTTACGATCCGCCGGTGCAAGTTTCGAGGTAAGTGCTTTGTGAATACAGCACTAGCCTCGCAAAAGTGCACCGGCGGATCGTAAATCACATAGATTACGCGGATCTAAAGATCCGCTAATCTATGTGAATCTGGACCACTGTCACCAGAGTGATACAGTGTAACCATGATATTTTTGTACTACTCTGGGGAAGTGATCAGGATTTTATTTTGTTTTCACATTCTGATTGCTTATGCCAGTGAATTGAACTGGTATAAGCAATCCTTTTAACTGAATGAAACTGATTTGTGATTAGCTGCGATTGGTCCTGTCTGTACCTTTGATAACTGTGACCAATCACAGCTAGCAAAATAATTGTACACAATGGATGGCAGGAATCAATGCCATTCATTGTTTAAAATTGTCATGTGATCTGTTGTGATTGATCACAGTGATCACATGGTACTGGCAGCAGGCCGCTACTCATCAGATTGTGGCACCGTGCGGGCGTGCGGCGCATGCACGGTGCATTCCAGGAGGAAGTCCGTCCATCTGGAATGATGAAGGTCCTGCCCAGCCATCATTTGACAATAGACTGGACAGGAAGTGGTTAATCTGCTCTTCTCAATAGAGAATAAACTTGGTTCAGCTAATCTTTCCTCATAGCTGAGCTCCTCCATGCCTCAGTTTGGTTGCCTGTGTATTTTACTAGTTTTAAAGGGGTTGTGATGGTATTTTTTTTTAATAACAAACATGTTATATTTACCTCCACTGTGCAGCTTGTTTTGCACAGAGTGACCCCGCGCCTGGTCTTCTGGGGTCCCTCAGCAGCTGTCTCGGCTCCTCCCCGCAAGAACCAACCCCCTTTATGCGAGCTCTCTCCCATGGGGATAGTTCTTGCGGGCTCGCTCCCGTGATACAGCTGGCGGCCATAGCCACAGACTGTATCACTCGGCCCCACCCCCCGGCATGGCGCTTTATTGGAGGTGATTGACAGCAGCGCGAGCCAATGGCTGCACTGCTTTCCATCAACCAATGAATGAGCCGAGAACCCAGCCAAGAAGCCAGCGCGTTCACGGCGTGGGACTTTCGAGGGGTCAGGTAAGTAAACAAGGGGGCTGGGGGCCGCTAATCCTCGCATGTGCCTTTACAACCCCTTTAAAAATGATATATTGGCTTTGCATGTTGTTATTAAATCGATGATCCACCAGAACACCCAGATCCTTCTCCTCCATTGATTCCTCCAGCTGTTCTCCTCCTAGTACTGTATCTATGATGCATGAATATTCCTAGCCCCCAAGTGTAGAACTTTACATGTTTACAACATCAAACATAATTTGCCACATAGTTGCCCAATTATCTAATGCTTTGAGGTTGGCTTCCCAATCCCTCCACTGGCTTCTGATTGCCCAGAAAATAAAATTTATGCCAACAAAAAAATGGCAATAACATATAAGGCCATCCACAACTCTGCCCCAAGCTACATCATCAATCTTGTCTCACCAAAATTGTCATCTCCTCTGCTCCCATGACCTCCTGCTCCCATACTCATCTCCAGGATTTCTCCAGAGCCTCTCCCATACTCTGGAACTCTCTATCTCCATCTGTCTGACTATCTCCTTCTCTAGTCACCTTTAGGTGATCCCTGAAAATTCACCTCTTCTGGGAAGAGTATCCCACCTCCACCTAACAACTGAACTTTTACTTCTTCCATCAGTTCCTCCCTCACAGTTATTCGTTTTTGTTCCACTTGTCCCAAACTATTCGATTTTAAGCTCTTATGAGTAGGTCCCTCATAACCCTAAACTGTACTGTCTCCCTTTATATCAGTGGTTCTCAACCTTTTTAGTGCCGTGACCTTTGATAAAATTTCCCAAGTTCTGGGGACCCCTAACAGTAAAATTATTTTTGTAGCGTGGGTTGTCGGCACCCAAACCAAGACACGTCATTTGTGCCCCCTTACCCACAGACATTTAGCGCTCCCTGAGTCCCTTCCACTCGCACAGTATTAAAACCCGCTTATGGTACATTTTAGGATTAGGATTTAGGATCTTATGACTAAGGCCTTATAGGCTGAAACATGTCAACTGTTCTCATTTGCATTTGTTCATTGTGGCTTTTTTTAAAGAGCAACGACCGGAGTGCAGATCATTTTTCCTCATTACTATACTCAGCCAGCGACTGTGGATCAAGCACCTGGGAGCTCTGCTATCTATGTGGTGTATGGGTAGTAGCACTGACTTTTCTGTTTATACATTTTAGGATGTACCACTCTTTCTCTTTGTCCTTTTTCTTTGTTCCTCCTCCTTTTCGTCTCCCTTCCATGTATTCTCTACTTTTATTTATTCTCTTACTCCTTGGTGGGGGAATAGGATGAGTGGCAGTGCTGGGGGGAGTTCTGATCAGCCAACTTAGGTTCTCTTGGATCAAGGTCATCTGCTGATCTGAGAACTGTAGTGGGGACTTTTAATGACAACTATATTCACAGGTAGTGTTACTCACTGTGTCTCCAACTATGTGGTGTCTTGCAGCAGTGACACCTTTGCCAAAATCAGGAGATAGGATCTCCTCCAGACCCTCCCACTTCACATTCCTCACCAGTCAGCTGACCTCTAGACTCTGTCCCCCAGCCATGCCGTGAATTGAATGGGCGGCTCCAGTTACAACCCTGCTGGGTGGCAGTAAAAAGGCTGGGAGAGCAGTGCAGGCTTCAGGAATAGCCTAGGGTTTGGTGACCCCTGGCAAATCCTCATTTGACCCCAAAGGGAGTCCCGACCCCCAGGTTGAGAACCACTGCTTTATATTGTAAAACGCTGCACTAGACACAACACAAGACAATTTATTTCCTCAGAAGCTCTGACCCAGATACTCATTGTGTTTGTATTCTTCTTCCTGCAGACAGTGAAAACTGCGTAAAATGTCCTGATGATGAATGGCCAAATGAGAAGAAGGATCGGTGTGTTCCAAAATTTGTGGAATTTCTCTCCTATACGGATGATCCAATTGTTGCAGCATTTTCAACTGTCTCCATCCTCTCTTGTCTTCTGACTGGTTTAATATTGGGGATATTTATACATTACCGGGACACCCCCATTGTTAAAGCTAATAACCGGAACCTGAGCTATCTTCTCCTGGTCTCCATCATGCTGAGCTTCCTCTGTGTCTTCTTGTTCCTCGGACGTCCAGTAGATGTGACCTGCATGCTGCGTGTAACCTCTTTTGGACTCATCTTCTCAGTTGCTGTCTCTTCTCTACTTGCCAAAAGTATCATGGTGTGTATTGCTTTTAAAGCCACCAAACCTGGGAGTCCCTGGAGGAAATGGATGGGAGGCAAACTGCCCAATTGTATCATTTGTGTCTTCTCACTGGTTCAAGTAATAATCTGTGTCTCTTGGATGTCTATTTCTCCCCCCTTCCAGGATCAGGACACTCACTCTTATCAGGGAAAGATCATCATTCAGTGTAATGAGGGTTCAGTTATCGGCTTCTACTCTGTCCTGGGATATATGGGGCTTCTGGCAGCTGTGAGCTTCATTATAGCTTTTTTAGCCAGGACATTACCGGACAGTTTTAATGAGGCCAAGTACATCACCTTCAGCATGCTGGTGTTCTGCAGTGTCTGGATTGCCATGATCCCGGCCTATCTGAGCACCAGAGGGAAATACATGGTGGCTGTGGAGGTCTTTGCTATAATGGCATCAAGTACTGGACTTCTTGGCTGTATATTTTTCTACAAATGTTACATAATTCTGTTCAGACCTGACCTGAATACAAAAATAGTTATCCGCTAATATTTATGGAGGAACACTGGGTTACCAGAAGTTATATCTTTATCTCTATTATTGTTAATTTTAGTATTTTGTGAGCTTATTCAGAATGAAGATTGTTACCACTAAACTTTTAATAATTACCTCTCCGGTAGATGGTGAGTCTAATTTTCGTTCTTTTGAAGAACTAAGGACACCGCCAGTATCTGACACTTTGAGTTTGATGGAAACCTCGTCCCCTGCTGGGTGTAGTGGTTCCTCCCACCGACTGTTACATCACTACAGAACAAAGTCGTCACTTAGTAAGGAGGAACCACAGAGTCCAGAGGGGAACAAAACCATCACAAAGTGTCAGATACCAGCACCACCCATCACTCTTGAAGATGGTAAAACAACTCACTCACCTTCCAGGAAGGTAAATACTATTCATGTTCTTTTATAAGCTGCTTGTAATTGTCATTTTTTGTGTCAGTGTCACTTGGATTAATATAGCTGGATACATCTGCATACAATAATAAATATAACTTATTTGGCTTGGGGTATTCCATAATAATTTGTAACATTAGTTGAAGTTGATGAGATCATGTTCTCAGTAAGTTCACATTTTAAGTGGTAAGTTGTCTTCATTTTCTTTCCAATAGTTTTTATTGACTTTATAAAACAGTAGAGGGGTACAGAAGGATGAAGCCGTACAAATTACAGCACTACAGAACAAAGTAGTCACTTAGTGAGGAGGAACCTCGGAGCCCAGAGGAAAACAAAACCATCACAAAGTGTCAGATACCAGCACCATCCATCACTCTTCAAGATGGAAAAAAATCTTACTCACCTACCAGAAAAGTAAATATTAAACATGTTTGTAACAGCAATCCAAGGATGCAAGGGGTTAACGTTGTTTAGGATATTCCATTCCCGAACACCAAGGCAGCTACTGACAATCCAGTCAGGCGAACAAGACCCATAAGAATAATTCTCCCTCAATAATGAGACAACACTCTGTCTTGAGGTTTAAGCAGGACTGACAATCTTTATTGAAAAACTAAAAATGTTATACACCAAAAGAGTAAGTTCTTACATTCTCCTCATTTTACTCTGAAAATACAACTTTGACCAGACCTAATTTACATGAGTTAATTAACTAATCCCCCTTACAGCAGCTGAGTGAGTGAGTGAATGCGAACTGAATCGCCTCAAGGCACTTGGCATTCATTTTCCTTCTATATACCCTTCTGAAAAGATGGGTCTTGAGTTTTTTCTCTTCCGTTTGTATATGAGATGGTAATGCGTTCCAAAGTCGAGGTCCTTGGACTGCAAATCTTCGTTTTCCTTTGCTCTTGTAGCGGGCCTGGGGGATTTGTAGTAGATTTTGGTTAGCTGATCAGAAAACGCGATTGGGGTTGTGGTATTTTATTTTCTCACATAGATATTGGGGGGCGATGCCTTGTACACATTTGTGTGTCAGGCAGAGGGCCTTGAATGTGATTCGGTCCTTGACGGGCAGCCAATGGAGGGACCTCAGGGTGGGGGAAATTGATTCCCAGGGTTTTTTAGCCTGTTACCAGTCGGCTGCCGTGTTCTGGACGACTTGCAGACGGGCAATCTGGTATTTTGGGAGACCTAGGTATAGGGAGTTAGCATATTCGAGCTTGGAGTTTATTAGTGTTCCTACTACTACTGCGGTGTCTTTTTTCGGAATGAGGGGCACGAGTCTTCTTAGTAGACGCAGGAGATGGTGAGACCCGCTGACTACTGACCCAATTTGAGCAGCCATTGTCTGATGACATTAGCTGATGACTCAGAGACCTGACCTTTAGGCTAGACTTGGTGTCTGTGTCAGAAGACACAATCAACATTATCACAAATACACCTTCACACAATTGCAGGGTTCCTTACCACAAGTAACAATGAAAAGATCTTTAGAAGTTAGTCTGGATTCATTAACATTACATAGGCAGACAGGTGGTGGAAGTTGAAAATTGACCTGTTGAGTTCAGAATCAACAAACAGTAAATAGTCTTTACAGATATCCTGGAGTATTGTGGATACATATTACTGTCCCATTTTAGGTAGTCCAAGATATATTTTCTCAGTCACCCTGTGCCCCTATTAGAGACACAGGGTACATTTTAGACATAAGAGGTGCATGAGGAGCTGAAGCAAGCGTATCTCATACTTTCTAAAGCCCTGTACACACGATCGGTTTGTCTGATGAAAACAGACCGATGGACTGTTTTCATCGGTCAAACCGATCGTGTGTGGGCCCCATCGGTTTGTTTTCCATCGGTGAAGAAAAATAGAACATGTTTTAAATTTTTCCTATAGATAAAAAACCGATAGAAAAAAACGATCGTCTGTGTGGAAGTCCATCGGTCAAAAATCTACGCATGCTCAGAATCAAGTCGACGCATGCTCGGAAGCATTGAACTTAATTTTTCTCAGCACGTCGTAGTGTTTTACGTCACTGCGCTTGGACACAGTCGGATTTTTGACCGATGGTGTGGAGGCAAGACTGATAAAAGTCAGCTTCATCGGATATCTGACGAAAAAATCTATTGGATTAGATTCCATCAGATATCCGATCGTGTGTACAGGGCTTCAGGGATTCTGGGTTCCATGGGCCCTCCCGTTACAATGTTCTTTTATAAGCTGCATATATTGTCATGTTTTGTGTGTCAGTGTCACTTGAATTAATATAGCTGGATACATCTGCATACAATAATAAATATAATTTATTCGGCTTGGGGTATTCCATAATAATTGTTAATATTAGTTGAAGTTGATGAGTCGTGTTCTCAGTAGCAATTCTGTCCTTTACTGGCAACTAGTGAAGAGTTCTCAACGAAGGTGAGATTGATTCCCATGTTTTTTTCCCAGTCACAAGTCTGGCAGCCTTATTTTGAACGACTTGCAGACGAGAGATTTGGTACTTTGGGAGTCCGAGGTAAAGGGCATTTGCATAGTCCAGTCTGAAGTTCACAATTGTTCCCACCACGACTGCTACGTCTTCTTTGGGAATAAATGGAATAAGTCTGCGTAGTAGGCGCAACAGATGGTGAGATCCGCTGACTACTGACCCTATTTGTGCATCCATTGTCATGTAGGTGTCGAAGATGACCCCGAGACTTTTGACTTTGGAGCTAGGGTGATGATTTGGCCCAGAATGGGCGGGGGTGTCCAGGTTGGTGCCAGTTGACTCTTGCGGCTGGTGTGAAACATGAGAAGTTCTGTTTTAGAGCTATTGAGTTTAAGATAACTCTTAGTCATCCAGTTTTCTATCAAAGAGAGACATTTCTCTAAACTGAGATGATGATCCTTTTTGTTGCAGATGTGGAAATACAATTGCGTATCGTCTGCATATGAGGTGATAAAGTAGTTGTTGGCTACTGATGATTTCAAAGAGAGGGCGAAGATAGATGTTGAAAAGCACCGGCGACAGGGGGGACCCTTGGGGGACTCCACATGACACCGTGCGTTTTTCAGACGTGAAAGATCCCAGTTTCACTGTTTGTGATCGGTTTTCTAGAAAGGAGGAAAACCATGGTAAATCACCTTCTGCGACTCTGGCTACCTCAGCCAGCCGCGTCAGTAACAGTTTATGGTCTACCGTGTCAAAGGCTGCGCTTAGGTCCAGCAGAACCAGGAGACAGGATTCTCCTTCGTCTGCGGCCTCAAGAGCGTCGTCCCATATTTTAAGTAATGCTGTTTCCGTCCCGTGACTGGGACGGAAACCTGATTGAAATGGATCGAGTAGATTATGGGTATCTAGATGCTGTTGCAGCTGTTGTACCACTACTTTTTAGAATTAGTAGACTGGAAATAAGCTTACAGCCAGTAGTGTTGGTATACAAATGTCTTCATCCTGGGGATGTAGGAGAAAAGGGGGAAGGGGGTATACTGTAGGTGTTGTGGACATTTTATGAAGATGTATTTAATATGTATTGTCATAGTGTCACCCAGTGTTAGTACTCCTGCAGCCCGCTCTAAAGATCTGACTGGGCAGACTGACACTGGTTGAGTCCCGTCTGGTAGTGGAAACCTTCCCGGGGTTGGAGAGAGGTATTTGCAAAGAGGGAATATGTCTGCCAGAGAAAGGGCCCCTGTGTGTCAGCACAGACATTCATCTGGAGGGGATATGTTCACTCTGCAAGGATATTATCGGTTATAGGAGAATGTACGCTCTTGTCTCTACTGTGTCTGATCAGCACAGGTCAAGATTTGTAGCATACACCTGCCTCCCATCCCCAGGAACGGTAGTATAATCCGGGTTTGCGTTGTTCACTGAAATAACGCAAAATAAGGATTCCTATCAGCGGTAATACGGGAGCTTATGAATTGTCATGGTCAGGGAGATCGTCCATGTTGAAAGCCAGGTGGCTTATTTTGTTAAAAACATACAGACACGCTAAAAACGACATTCAGAGGCAGTTGAGAAGGAAGGGTTTCACCATGTCAGATATGCCCAGTGTCGTGGCCACATCCCTGGGTTGAATAGAACAAGAAAGGATCCCCCTAGAGTGGGACTTTAAAAGCCACAGACACTGGTGTGTATCAAAAAAATATATATCGTTTATTAATACATATAGGGATAAAAAACAAGCGTTTGGTACAATGTAAATGTGACAAAAAAAAACATAAAACAAAGTATAACAATTCATAAAATTTACAATGTTACTCTCGGATAGATGATGGTCCCAAATTTCTGACGCATTTCCAGTTTCACACCTTTGTCAGGGGTATATAGGATGGGGAACAGTGTAGTCATAAATTGTTTCGCTCGGTTAGAGTAATATCACAGAGAATGTGGCAAAGGCAGTTGTCAAAAAACGAAATTCTAGAGGACGCCAGCCCAAAAGTATAGCCCATATATATGTGGGTATATTCCTGTATGTGGCGTTTCTCCTCTTGGGAAGCCTGTTCAAAGGCAGTTGGACACTTTTTCAACTGCCCCTGAACTCATTCAATGGTATCTTATGTGTACATGTACACAGGTTTGTTTACTGTTGTTTTTAGACAGTTACGTTTTATAGGCCTTTTTTGAAGGCAAAAAAATCAGATGCCGAAAGTTTCCGATGTTTCAGATGCCAAAGGAACACTTTGAAAACATATCAGATCTCAACGGGCAAAAATCTCATGCTCAATATCTATACTGATATGGACTGGGTAATGTGTTAGGAATGAAAGGATGGCACATCATTTGATGGAAATGAAAATGATCCACCTACAGAGGGCTGAATTCAAAGACATCCCGAAAATCAAAGTGAAAAAATTATGCAACAAGCTCGTCCATTTTGATGAAATTTCATTGCAACAACTCAAAATGGTCCTCAGTAGTTTGTATGGCACCACAAGTGCTTGTATGCATGCCTGACAACATCAGGGCATGCTCCTAATGAGACGGCAGATGGTATGCTGGGGTATTTCCTCCCAGATCTGGACCAGGGCATCACTGAGCTCCTGAACAGACTGAGGTGCAACCTGGCGGCACCAGATAGACCGAAACATAATGTCCCAGAGGTGTTCTTTTGGATTTGGGTCAGGAGAGCGTGGGGGCCATTCAATGGTATCAATTTCTTCATCCTCCAGGAACTGGCTGCATGCTCTCGCCACATGAGGCTGGGCATTGTCGTGCACCAGGAGGAACCCAGGACCCACTGCACCAGCGTAGGGTCTGACAATGGGTCCAAGGATTTCATCCCAATACCTAATGGCAATCAGGGTGCCTTTGTGTAGCCTGTAGAGGTCTGTGCGTCCCTCCATGGATATGCCTCCCCAGACCATCACTGACCCACCACCAAACCGGTCATGCTGAACGATGTTACAGGCAGCATAAAGTTCTCTGCGGCTTCTCCAGACCCTTTCAAGTCTGCCACATTATGCTCAGGGTGAACCTGCTCTCATCTGTGAAAAGCACAGGGGGGCACCAGTGGTGGACCTGCCAATTCTGGTGTTCAATGGAAAATGCCAATCGAGCTCCACAGTGTCTGGCAGTGAGCAGAGAGCACACTAGAGGACGTCGTTCCCTCAGGCCACCCCCATGAAGTCTGTTTCTGATTGTTTGGTCAGAGACATTCACAATCGTGGCCTGCTCTAGGAAGAGGAGACTTAAAGGATCTAATAGACCCCCTGATATCTCCATAAAGAGAACCTAAAATATAAGAGTGTAAATAAATAAATAAAGAGTGCTGCGTTGCTGTGATATACCAGTGTGTGCAATGAAAAATACTATATACCCAGCCAAAAAGTTAGAAGAAATTAACTATTTAAATAAAGTACTTGTAGCGCCCCCTTACTTTCAGTATGGGCACTACGCTAAAGTTAGTGGGGAATGGGAGAGTTTTTTTGCTAACATTCACAATTTGGTAAATTGCAGGGCTGCTGTCCTTTCAGAGTCACTTTTGCCCAGCAGCCAATTAGAGGAGTTTTTCCCTCGCTAGGCATGCTGGGGAAGGGTATATCTAGGGCAGACGCCATTGATTCTAGGTCCTTTTCGCGGGGTCCGAGTTCCAGGTGCAGCATCCACCTTTAGGGTGCACGCATCCATGGACCCCGCCACCGTGGCCTACCTGGCCGGAGTTGCGCACCATGCGCAGCTTCATCCTGATGATGAGAGGGGCCCCAGCGACTCGCTGGGTCCCAACCTTTGCTAAGAGGATCCTAAGCTGAGAGCTGTGCGGTGGGGAATCGGCTCAGGGAGAACCCAGAGAGAGGTTATTCAGGAGGCCTGAACGAACCATCGGGGATCTGGTCACCACGATACTGACAGGTACATTGCAGCTGTCAACCGGTGACCTTAACTGAAGTTTACTGGGAGGATTCGCTCAATCCAATTATTGCACCCTAAATCGCTAGGCCTGTGGCAGAGGTCCAGAGTCAGGCCTGTGGCAGAGGTCTGTTCCTCCCAGCGATTTACAAGTGACACTTCGGCTGCCAGGCTTGTGGCAGAAGTCTGTCCGGGGGCACTTTACCCACTCTGGCTGGAGTGGTGATGAACTGATCTCATTATTACTAAGAGCAGGACTGCTCTTTTCATACCCAAGGCCTGATACTAAAGTTGTTCTCATGCTTCATCAACCTTTCCTATCTTGTCTTATGTTGATGTTGGCCATGTTGGGCCTTTGAATAAAGCATTGAAGAAAACCCAATTGATGACTGGACCTACGCTCATTGCCTCAACTCACTAGTATCACCCCTAGACACCCTGCAAGGTAACTCAATACGCCGATCCCACAAACAACCAGCGGCTCCTGCGGGGGTAGCGCTACATACTAATACTCCTAAAAAACTCCAATGAGTTTCTCAACACACACAGACTAGCCAAAATGTTTACCAAGCTCATCATTTTGCTGGCATGGATGCGGCGCCATGGGTAACATCATGCACATCCTATGGTCTTGTAAAAACATCCGCAGTCTTTGGTGTAAAACGTTTCAAATAATATCAGAAATCACTGGCATCTTAACCCCCACCAACCCTGCATCTACACACAGATCACACAGAGTGCAGCGATCTGTGAACAGTGCACCAAGCACCAGCTGACACAGTGGGCCAGATTCATGAAGCACTTACACCGTTTTTTTGGTAGATGCACGGCGTAAGTGCAGATTTGCGCCGGCGGATCGCTGCGCCTTACCCAGAGAACCAGATTACGCCTCCAAATAGACTTCATCGCCTCGGTGTAACCTTTCCACGCCGGCGCGGCGTTGGCGCAGATTTACGCTGGTCGGATCTGGCGTGGCCATGGTTTTTGTGTTTTAAATATGCAAATGAGGTTTTTGGGCCGATTCATCAACTTAAGCTTGACCGGCGCAGGCTACTCCCGGTGAGCGGAGCTGAAATTTCCGGTGCAAAGTTACACCTCATAAAAGCAGGGGTAACTTTGCACCAAACTTGCAGAGGTCAGCTGGAGAGCAGCTAAAGCAGCAGCGTTACAAACGAACTGAGCAACAACACTTGCTGGACAACACATAGAGGCGGTCCCCATGTTGGGAGAGGCCCTCAATAATTACAGCCCTCTTCTCTGGGCTGAAATTGGTCATCCGCCCACCTGAGGATTCCTCATCAGCCATAACTGCCCCACCACAATGCAAACGACCTAGCTTAGAAAAAAAAAAACTTCAGTACATTTGCACCTGCAGGGCGGAAGTCTGGGCTGATTCATGGACTGGGCTTTGGTAGTGGGTCGGCGTAGCTCAAGGATCACGCCGGGGCGCAGTTCTGAGCATGTGCAGATTGGGGCATTTACCCCTGGATCTCACTGAGCATGTGCGGTCTAAGATGCGCCCCGGTGTGACCCCTGCGCCACGGTTGGCACTTCATTAGCATAGGGTGACTCCCAGTTGGCCTTACCCCGCCTTACGCCGTCTAAAATCCGCCCCGCTGGGGCATCGTAGACAAAAAAAGTTTCTTGAATCACCTAACTGCCTCTCCGCGCTGGACCGGTGTAGTCTAAAAATGATGCACCACGCCGGTGCAAATCTGCACCATTGTACATGAATCTGGCCCACTGTCCCAGTGTCCCATCAACGTCTGTCACAATGTACCAGTGTCCCATCAACATCTGTCACAGTGTCCCATTGCAACATCAACATATGTTGGTGTCCCTAGTGGACCGTCAACATCTGTCAGTGTCCACCAGTGGATGATAAACATCTATAACAGAGTACCAGTTCACAAATAAATGTCTCAGTGTACCAGTGTCCCATAAACATCTGTCACAGTGTACCAGTGTCCCATAAACATCTGTCACAGTGTACCAGTGTCCCATCAACATCTGCAATAGTGTCTCATTGCAACATCATTTGTCAGTGTCCAAATGCATTTGTCAATGTCCCAAGTGGATCTTTAGCATCTTTCCCACTGGACCATAAACATCGGTCAGTGTCCCAGTGGACCATCAACATCTATCAGTGTCCTCAGTGAACTGTCAACATCTGTCAGTGTCCAAGTGGACAATCAACATCTGTCAGTTGCCCTAGTGAACTATCAACTTCTATTGGTGTCCTTAGAGGACCATCAACATCTGTCACAGTGTCCCAGGCCTGGTACTAATAATGGGGTGTCCGCCATGAACTATGGCCCATACCACACATGTATCACCATATTCGGGAGGAGTAGCAGAATGCGTTTTGAGGTGTAATTCTAAGTATGCCTGTGCTGTGTGATAGAAACATCTTAGGAATTGACAACTTTGTGTAAAAAAAAAAAATCAAATTCCCTAAAAGCTTGTGGAATGACTTGTTCAAAAGTATCATATCTCATAGAAAATATGTTGGGATGTTTGCTGTGCAAAATATGATAATTTTGTTAGTGTTTCCACTGTCTCCAGATCCTCCAAAAATGTGACAGGTAGTTAGAAAATTAAATGTGTAATTTATGCCCCTATAACCACTTCAGGACCCGCTAATGTACATCTGAGTGGATGGCTACCCCTATTATCAAAACCTTCTTCAAGGCCTCTAACTTTTCAACACTAAACGCTAAACAACTTAAGGGAATTATCTCAACCATTTACAATACAGGAAACTCAATCCATTAATAAGTTACTACCAAATCATAAAACCCCAGGCTGCAATTGCTTTTCAAATGAGTATTATGACCATTGTGAAGGCTTACAGTGCCTTAAAAAAGTGCCAAGCATAATAGGTGAGTTTGAAGCTCTGGTGCATCAGGAGAGCTATGATGTAATCGGTATTGCTGAAACTCGGCTTCATTCCTCACATGACTGGGCTATTAATATTCCTGGCTATGCACTCTTTCGGAGAGACAGGGTAAAAAGAAATGGTGGTGAGTTCTGTCTCTATGTGAGAAGTGACCTCAAAGCAAGCGTGAAAGAGGACCTGGTTGATGGAGATTGTGACGAAGCAGTATGGGGGGAACTGCATACAGATGTGTGTAGTTCAAAATTAATCATTGGAGTTTGTTATAGACCACCCAATGTTAATGAGGAGGTGGAGACTCAGCTCCTTGCACAGATAGAAAGGGCTGCAAGGGCTGGGACGGTGATAATAATGGGGGATTTTAACTACCCAGAAATTGACTGGAGTAATGGCCCTGCTGGGACAGTTAAAGGGCAACAATTTACAAACCTATTGCAGGACAATTTTATGGTCCAGCTTATTGAGGCCCAACTAGGAATGATGCTCTGTTGGATCTGATAATCTCAAACCATGCAGAGCTTATTACTGATGTTCAGATAAAGGAACACCTGGGTAGCAGTGATCATAACATGATTTAATTTGATGTTAGCTGTAAGCAAGTAATACATACGGGAAAGATAAAAACACTCAATTTCAAGAGAGCAAATTTTCCAAGGATGAGGGCTGCTCTCCAGGGAATATTGGCATCAATGGGCACAGAACAGAAATGTGAATTCTTCAAAAAGACTGAAAAAAATAAATAAAGTGACTGCACCCTCTTAAAAGTGTCAACAGTATTAACAGCGCTAAATGAGCATGTATATACTCCTCTAAACAATAATCATAAACAATGAATCACAAAGTGCAAATAATAGTGCAACATTATAAACACAAAATATGCAAAGTGATTAATGAATACATTTCTATAAATGAACCTGTGAAAAACTAAATGTGAAAAGCAAAAAAAGTTTATGAATATTGAGCGATCCTGTGATCTTCAAAGTCTTCCACCACACCACAAGTGTTCAGTGATTTCCTTCACCCATCAAATTGGCCACTCTCCAGATCAATGGGCCAGATCCACAGCCAGGCGGCGCTGCGGAACGTAACCTGTTTAGGTTACACTGCCGCAAATTTTCGGGCAAAGTGCCCGATCCACAAAGCACTTACCTTGAAATTTGCGGCAGTGTATCCTAAATCCGGCCTGCGCAGGGCGGGCCAATTCAAATGGGGCGAGTCCCATTTAAATTAAGCGCGCTCCCGTGCCGGACGTACTGCGCATGCTCCGTTTCCGAACTCCCGCCGTGCTTTGAGCGCCGTGACGTCATTTTTTCGAACGGCGACGCGCGTAGCGTAATTCCGTATTCCCGTACGGCTTACGCAAACGACGTTGATTTTTACATTTCGACGCGGGAACGATGGCCATACTTTAGACAGAAATACGCTTGCTGACTAAAGTTAGGGCAGCAAAAAAAAAGTGTAAATTTGCGACGGGAAACTATACTAGCGGCGATGTAGCGAATGCGAAAAACCGTTGTGGATCGCCATAACTCCTAATTTGCATACCCGACGCTGGTTTACGACGTGAAATCCTCCCAGCGGCGGCCGCGGTACTGCATCCTAAGATCCGACAGTGTAAAACTATTACACCTGTCGGATCTTCTGCCTATCTATGCGTAACTGATTTTGTGGATCAGTCGCATAGATAGAAACAGAGATACGACGGCGTATCAGTAGATACGCCGTCGTATCCCTTTTGTGGATCTGGCCCAATATGCCAAACACTCGCGTGCTTTGGCAAACAAGCTTAGTAAAACCTCTCCAATGAGTATATACAGGATTCCGTTTTCAATAGAGTGATCCAAATGACTGCCAGACCCCCCTCCTCTCTGCCAGACCCCCCCTCCTCTCTGCCAGACCCCCCTCCTCTCTGCCAGACCCCCCTCCTCTCTGCCAGACCCCCCTCCTCTCTGCCAGACCCCCCTCCTCTCTGCCAGACCTCCCTGTTCTCTGCCAGACCCCCCTTATCTCTGCCAGACCCCCCTTATGTCTGCCAGACCCCTCTCCTCTCACAAATAAAGCTTTCTTTTGGTGGTATTTGGTCACCTCTGCGGTTTTTATTTTTTGCGCTATAAACAAAAATAGAGCAACAATTTTGAAAAAAAAAACAATATTTTTTACTTTTTGCTATAATAAATATCCCCCAAAAATATATAAAAAAACATTATTTTTCTTCAGTTTAGGCCGATACGTATTCTTCTACCTATTTTTGGTAAAAAAAAAAAATCGCAATAAGCGTTTAACGATTGGGTGCGTTTATAAAATAAGGGATAGTTTTATGGCATTTTTATTAATAATTGTTTTTTTACTACTAATGGTGGCGATCAGTGATTTTTTTTCGTGACTGCGACATTATGGCGGACACATCGGACAATTTTGACCCATTTTTTGGGACACTTGTCATTTTCACAGCAAAAAGTGCTAAAAAGACTGAAAATGCATTGTTTACTGTGAAAATGACAATTGCAGTTTAGGAGTTAACCACTAGGGGGCACTGTAGGGGTTAAGTGTGACGTCATGTGTGTTTCTAACTGTAGGGGGGCGGGGCTGGATGTGTGACATCATTGTCTGTTCCCTGATATAGGGAAAGACAATCAATCAATGACACTGCCACTGTGAAGAACGGGAAAGGTGTGTTTACACTCACCTCTCCCCGTTCTTCAGCTCCTGTGACTGATCGCGGCAGTGGTCACAGAGCTTCGGATCGGGTCGCGGGCGCGCGCCCCATGGCTGGGCTCTTAAAGGCGACGTACCTGTACGTGCCTGTGCCCAGCCGTGCCATTCTGCCGACGTATATGTGCAGGAGGCGGTCCTTAAGTGGTTAAACTTCAGAAAAAAAATCAAAACCCATCTTTTCTGAGGGCAAAAGTACAGTAGGGAAGGGATACTAAGCGCCCAGAGGCGATTAATTTTGCATGTGTTGCGCTATGTAAGTTTCTCACTCACTCACTCACTCAAACTAGGATTACTTCCCACCAGGTCAGAAAACCCAACAGTTACTATATCACACAAAAGTTTGGTGCCAAAATTAATTTATTTAAATTTAATTAAATTAACCTAATACCTATTCATCTCTGCAGAGGATCAACTTCCATATTGACCTACTGCAACAATTCATCGCTAAGCTGCACCTTTCCATTGGAAACACCAAGAGTCTCACTTTATTAAGACAACTATTCTGGGAAACGACTTGCGACTGGGAAAAAAACATGGGAATCAATCTCGCCCTCCCTGAGATCCCTTCATTGGTTGCCAGTAAAAGACAGAATTACATTTAAGGCACTTTGTCTGACACCTAAGTGTGTTCAAGGAAGTGCCCCCCAATATCTGTGCGAAAAATTAAAATGCCACAACCCCCATCGCGGTTCTCCGATCCACCAACCAAAAACTCCTCCAGATACCCAAGGCTAGATATAAGTCCAAAGGAGAACGAAGATTTGCAGTCCAAGGACCTAGACTGTGGAACGCTCTACCAACCAGCATCCGAATGGAGGTGAATCACCTGGCCTTCAGAAAAAAACTCAAAACCCATCCATTCTGAAGGCAAAAATACAGTAGGCAATGGATACTAAGCGCCCAGAGGCGATTCAGTTTGCATGTGCTGCGCTATATAAGTTTTCTCACTCACTCACTCATTCTCTATCTAAGCATTTAACACGTTGAAAACATTATCCGCCAAATATAATTTACTAACATGAGACTATTTTTTCATAAAAACCCTCTCCCTCCATACATTAAACCACCTTCCTCGGTATATTCATTGTTCTATGATCATAAGCGTCACAAAAGAAAGTACCGTATTTATCGGCATATACCGCACACTTTTTTCCCCTTAAAATAAGGGGGAAAACGTGGGTGCGCGATATACGCTGATACCCGCTTCCCGCGCTCAGTTTGAATGCCTGCAGTACACTCGGCTACATTCGGCCAGGCTCGGCTTCACTCGTGCTCACACATACACGTCACAGAGCGTGAGCACGAGCGAAGCCGAGCCTGGCCGAATGTAGCCGAGTGTACTGCACTTGGTATACGTCGGCGGAGGCGTTCAAACTGAGCGCGGGAATCGGCGATTCGATGGGGAGACAGCGCGGGAGAAGCCAGGAGGACACCACCGAAGCCGCAGACGGACGCCGGACCCAACGAGGCCGCCGATGGACTCCATGCAAAAGACACCAAAACTGTAAGTACTAAAATGTTTTTTTTTACAGGAATTGCGGGTCCACATTAGGGGTGCGCGCTATACGCCGGAGCGCGCAATACCCCGATAAATACGGTAATAGCGCTCTTTTACAGTCTTTTGAACTAAAATACCTCTTTTTCCAAACCGATACTATGCAAAATTGGAAATCGAAGTAGGAGGTCAGCTCAAATACATTACCAAAAAGCATTCCATCATTGGTACCTCACCCCCTTCAAGTTAACTCAATTCTAACCGACATGATTCCCTATATATCGAAGACTATGTGGAGAAACGGGATCCCTTTTCCATATTTTATGGCTCACTTACTGGACCTCCATCTAATATTATAGGCACTCTTACCTCAGACCTTACCTGACCCTACCTTTGCATTACTGCATTTATGTATTAAACAAATAACCCCTAATGCTAAAATCAGGGTTCTGTACCTACATTTTAATGCTAAGTATTGTTAGACTTTGGAATTCCCTTTCAAAACCCAGTGTAGTTAGTTGACACTCTTAGAAACTTAAACTACCCGTGTGAAATAGTAAATAAAATATGAGAATAAACCAAATTACTAGTACAAAAAAAGATGCTCATAGCCCATATGGTTAAATAACCAAAAATGTACTGTATACGATTGATGACATGTACTTACAATGCCTTCTTGTTGCTGATTGGATCTTTTTCCTTGTTTCATTAGTTCACCCCCTTGTTTGATTACCCTCCCCCCCTTCTATCCAGCCTTACCCCCAATCCTCTATCCTCCCTCTCTATACCCACTTCCCCCTTTCCTCCTACATCCCCAGGATGAAGACATTGGTTTTACACCAACACTAAGGCCTTGTACACACGATAGGTTAACCGGAGGACAACGGTCTGATGGACCGCTTTCATCGGTCAAAACCGATCGTGTGTGGGCCCCATAGGTTATTTAACCATTGGTTAAAAAAAAGCCAACTTTCTTTAAATTTAACTGATGGATTCCTAACCGATAGGACAAAACCGATCGTTAGTAGGCACGACCATCGGTTAAAAATCCACGCATGCTCAGAATCAAGTCGACTCATGCTTGGAAGCATTGAACATCGTTTTTTTCAACACGTCGTTGTGTTTTACGTCACCATGTTTTGACACGATCGTTTTTTAACCTATGGTGGGTAGGCGCGACGGACCATCAGTCAGCTTCATCGGTTAACCGATGAAAACGGTCCATCGGTCCGTTCTCATCGGATGGACCAATCGTGTGTACGCGGCTTTATGGCTGTAAGTTTATTTTCAGTCTATTAATTCTATCTGACCTCACCTGCTGATTGAATGATTGTTTTTCTTCATAATTCTGCTCTTGTCATTCATTCTGCTGTAATTTGTACGACTTCATCCTTCTGTACCCCTCTACTGTTTTATAAAGTCAATAAAAACTATTGGAAATAAAATCAAGTCAACTCATCACTTAAAATGTGAATTTACTGAGTACACGATCTCATCAACTTCAACTAATATTACAAATTATTATGGAATACACCAAGCCAAATAAATTATATTTATTATTGTATGCAGATGTATCCAGCTATATTAATTCAAGGGACACTGACACAAAAAAATGACATTATACGCAGCTTATAAAAGAACATGATTAATATTTACCTTTCTGGAGGGTGGTGGGTGAATTTTTTTCCATCTTGAAGAGTGATGGGTGTTGCTGGTATCTGACACTTTGTGATGGTTTTGTTCCCCTCTGGACTCTGTGGTTCCTCCTCACTAAGTGACTACTTTGTTCTGTAGTGATGTAACAGCCGGTGTGAGGAACCACTACACCCAGCAGGGGACGAGGTTTCCAACAAACTAAAAGTGTCAGATACCGGCGGAGTCCTTAGTTCTTCGAAAAAGCAAAAATTAGACTCACCATCTATCAGAGAGGTAATTATTAAAAGTTTAGTGGTAACAATGTTCATTCCCAATAAGCTAACAAAACACTAAAATTAACAATAATAGAGATAAGGCTAAAACCCAGTGTTCCTCCATGAATATTAGTGGATAACTATTTTTGTATTCAGGTCAGGTCTGAACAGAATTATGTAACATTTGTGGAAAAATATACAGCCAAGAAGTCCAGTACTTGATGCTATTATAGCAAAGACCTCCACAGCCACCATGTATTTCCCTCTGGTGCTCAGATAGGCCGGGATCATGGCAATCCAGACACTGCAGAACACCAGCATGCTAAAGGTGATGTACTTGGCCTCATTAAAACTGTCCGGTAATGTCCTGGCTAAAAAAGCTATAATGAAGCTCACAGCTGCCAGAAGCCCCATATATGCCAGGACAGAGTAGAAGCCGATAACTGAACCCTCATTACACTGAATGATGATCTTCCCCTGATAAGAGTGAGTGTCCTGATCCTGGAAGGGGGGAGAAATAGACAACCAAGTGACACAGATTATGACTTGAACCAGTGAGAAGACACAAATGATACCATAGGGCAGTTTGGCTCCCATCCATTTCCTCCAGGGACTCCCAGGTTTGATGGCTTTAAAAGCAATACACACCATGATACTTTTGGCAAGTAGAGAAGAGACAGCAACTGAGAAGATGACACCAAAAGAGGTGACACGCAGGATGCAGGTTATATCTACTGGACGTCCGAGGAACAAGAAGACACAGAGGAAGCTCAGCATGATGGAGACCAGGAGAAGATAGCTCAGGTTTCGGTTATTAGCTTTAACAATGGGGGTGTCCCGGTAATGTATAAATATCCCCAATATTAAACCAGTCAGAAGACAAGAGAGAATGGAGACAGTTGAAAATGCTGCAACAATTGTATCATCGGTATAGGAGAGAAATTCTACCAATTTTGCAACACACCGATCCTTCTTCTCATTTGGCCATTCATCATCAGGACATATCATGCAGTTTTCACTGTCTGCAGGAAGAAGAATACAAACACAATAAGTATCTGGGTCAGAGCTTCTGAGGAAATAAATTGTCTTGTGTTGTGTCTAGTGCAGCGCTTTACAATAGAAAGGGAGACAGTACAGTTTTAATACCATAAAATGCAAGAGTGTTATGAGGGACCTACTTATTAGTGTTGCTCACGAATATTCGCATTGCGAATATTCGACTCGAATATAGCATATTCGAGAAATCGCGCTATATTTCGAAATTCGCGGTGAATATTCGCAATTCCGAATATTCGATTTTTTACAATTTTTTTTTTGAATCAGATCACATCCTAGATATCTCCATCGACGTCTAAAAGCATTGCTGGTATAATTAGAGACCCTGGGCCGAGTAGCTGAAGCGTTCATTGAATTTTCCAGAAAGATCGCAATGCGATTATTCGGCAAACGCAATATCGCGCGATTATTTTCCTCGCCCCGATCTTCCGCATCAGAGCGATTTTTACAGTTTCATTTTTAAAACAGATCACATCCTAGTGATCTCCATAGACGTCTGAAAGCATTGCTGGTATGATTAGAGCCATTGGGCCGAGTAGCTGAAGCGATCATTTTATATTGCCGAATATTCGCATTGCGAATATTCGGCAATAGGAATATTGCGCGATTATTTGCTCCGCCCTTTTGCATCAGAGCCAATCAGAGTTCTCCTTCCACACTCGTCACAGGTTAGCAACCAATAGGAACCTGCCTGCATGGACATTATATAAGCTCACTCCCAGCACCATTTCATTGCAGATTCAGAAGCTTGCTATAGAGTGTGGAGGCTGTTTCTGTGTTCCTGGTTTCCTGGTTTCCTGTGTCTTTGTTCTTGATTGATTTAGATCATCACCAGCATTGCTATTTAGTGATTCCAGTGGATCTTTTCCAGTATATCAACTGCTTTTTTCAAAGCAATAGACCCAAGAGCTTTTTTCAAAGCTACGTTTTGTGCTGTTTTGTGCTGTTTTTTTCATTTGTGTTACTGTTTGATCCTGCAATCCTCCCTGTTCAGTTATATTTGCAAGAGATTTCAGAACACATATTGATCTGAGCTTTATAAAAGAGCTTTTCTAAAAGCTAAGTTTTGTTCATCTTGTGTTACTGTCAGATCTTGCAGGTTCACTGTTCAGTGATATTTGATAGGCATCTCAGTTCAAATTTTGTTTAGTTTTCCCTAAAGAGCTTTTATAAAAGCTAAGTTTTGTGTTCAGTTTAGTTAAATTTTGTGTAGTAAGTGTACACACTGTTAGTGTACATTTATTTCATCTAGCTTAGCTTAGTGTGTGTTTAGTGTCTGTGTTTAAAAAAAAAAAAAAAAAAAAAGTTAGTGTTTGTTTAGTGCTTTTTTTTTTTTTCTTTAATTTTGTAGTCCTTGTCTGGTGTACTACTTTTCTTATAGTTTAGTAGCTGTCTGTGTACGTCTTTGTCTGCGTGCCTGTCTTGTAAAAAAAACACAAAAACACATTTTGTTCACATTTTCCCCCCCAATAAAGTTTAACCCCCCCACACACATATCAGCAATTATGAGCGGCATCCGTGGCCGTGGCAGTAGGGGTAGGGGAGTTACTCCCAGTGCTGGATCGCTGCCAGCACGGGGTACCTCTCGTGCCCCTACTAGTGGTAGAGGATCGGGTGCAAGGGGAGTACGCCTGATCCGGGAGTTCTTCCCATCGGGCAGCCGCCCGATATTGCCATCTCAGGCTCAAGTAGTGGTGGACTACATGGGGCACAGCAGTGCCACTGAGTCGTCGGTCCCGACTCACAGTAGTACCACCATTACACCGTTGCCTGTACTACCCCCCCCCAGCCCCCAAGAGTCCAGCATCTTACTGTTCGACAGCGACAGTGATAGGGATCTCTTGGGGGAGGCCATGCATCAGGCAGACCTCCAGCTCTGTCCTGATGGTCAGGACCTTTTTGAAGGGATGGATGAGGAGGATGGGATACCTGCTGGCAGTATCCCAGAGACATCCCTTCAAACTGGTGCTGCTGTTTTGGTGCAGGAAACAGCAGCACCTAGTCAGACCCAGGCGTGGGTGAGGGGACAGCGGAGCCAGGCTAGAGGCTCCATGTCACGTGGTTCCCTCAGACCAACACATCTCAGCCCTTGGTCTGACATCTCTGGGGGCGAAGAGGGTGACCCATCATGGTTGCCATCTGACGCGTCGGCTCACTACGTCAGTGACGACGGGGAAGGTAGGCACCCTGGTGAAACGGTGCGCCAGGTCACCACCAGGGAGACCATCGTCAGGGTCTCCACTGGTGGTGGCAGCAGGAGGTGTCAGGAGGAGGAGCAGCAGCAGCAGCAGCAGCAGCAGGCAGCTCCACCTGTGCGCACCGAATCCCAGCAGGTGCAAGTAAGCGTCACCCCATCTGACAGGAGGGCGGTGCTGAAGTCACCTGTCTGGAATTTCTTTACCCTGGTGGCAGACAACCCTACCGTGGCCATCTGCCGGATTTGTAAAGTGAGGGTGAAGAGAGGGAAGTGTTTGGCTCGGGTGGGTACCACAGCCCTGAACCAGCACCTCAGGATAAACCACTGGGCGTTGTATGAGGAGATGAAGCGTGGTGGTGGTAGCAGCGCCACCACCACAAGTGAGCAGGGTACAGCAGCCCCTGCCACATCTTCATCTGTTTCCAGCAGGTCATGCCCCCCCGCTCCCTCTAGTAGAGGTACTGGTACCGGCAGCCAGACCTCTACTTCCACAGCACCCTCCACGTCTGTGTCCCGCACTGCCGTCCGGCGCCAGGCGTCGATTTCAGACGCCTTTGACCGCACCACTCCCTTCCCCCCTGGAGACCGACGTGTGCGTTCCCTCAATGGGCTCCTGGCAAGGGTTATTGCCCAACATCTGCTGCCCTTCAACATAGTTGACAGCAACCCCTTCAGGCAGATGTTGGAGCAGGCCCAACCCCAATGGCGTGTCCCCAGCCGCCATTTCTTTGCCAGGACTGGTGTCCCTGCCCTACACCAGCACATTGTTCAGAATGTAACCCTGTCGCTGGATCACGCTGTCAGCGACAGGGTTCATCTGACAATGGATGGCTGGACCAGCAGGCATGGGCAGGGACGCTACATCAGCTTCACGGCCCATTGGGTTTCCCTCCGAGGCGTCGGTGAGGGATCGTCGGCAACCGATCTTGTGGTGCCGCCCCGGGGTGTCCAGGGGAGAACTGCTGGTCTCCCTCAAGCCACTGTCTCCGCAGCTGCTGAGCCTCCCAGCAAGCGCCCCCGTAGCTACTCAAGTGTGGGGCACGTGCGCTGTCAGGCCGTGCTCCAGCTTGTTAGTTTAGGGGACCGGAGACACACTGCAGAAGAAGTGCTGAAAGCACTTCAAGCTCAGGTCCAGAAGTGGCTGACACCCCGAAGGCTCCAGCCAGGTATGGTTGTCTGCGATAACGGCAGCAACCTACTCGCCGCCCTCCATGCTGGCAGTCTGACGCACGTGCCCTGTCTGGCACATGTCCTCAACCTGGTGGTGCAGAAGTTCCTGCGCACTTATCCAGGGTTGAGTGACATTGTGGCAAAGGCGCGTAGGATTGCCAGCCACTTCAGGCGCTCCCCAACCGCTACCGCGTCCCTGTCCAAATTGCAGCGGAAGTACAATCTGCCCCTTCACAGGCTGATTGTGGACAGTGTGACGCGGTGGAACTCCACCCTCCACATGCTGAAGAGGTTGTGGGAGCAGCAAAGGGCGGTGAGGGAGTACCTGATGGAACTAGGCACTCAGAGGGCTTCACCACAACTCCCTTTCATCGCCTGTGCGCAGTGGGGGCAGATAAACCAGGTCTGCCAAGTGTTGTCCTCCTTCGAGCAGGCGACCAAGATGGTCAGCAGTGAGCAAATTGGCCTCAATAGCGTGCTGCCAATACTGTTCATGCTGGAGAGGACACTAGATCGCCTGCTCGAGGCTGGGGAGAGTGCCTTGGTGGAGCAGGAGGAGTCAGCAATGCTCCACCGAGACCAGGGCCAGGACCAGGAGGAGGAGGAGGAGGAGGAGGATGATGATGAAGAGGAGGAGGAGGTGGTTGCTGGTGTCGTCCCGGAGTCAGGGCCTGGTCAGGAGGGAGAGCCGGTGTTGGGGGCACCGATAGTCCGGGGGTTGGGCATGTCTGAGTTTGACCAGCAGCGCCTCAGGGAAGAAGAGTCGCACCTCATTCACCTGGCCAGCATTGAGGAGTCACAGCGGGCTGTGCTCTTCCCCATGGCTGCCCACATGCTCAGATGCCTCAGGAGGGACCCCCGGGTTAAGACCATCAAGACGAGGGATGATTTCTGGATGGCCACCCTTTTGGATCCCAGGTGCAAGGGGAAACTGGAGCAGTTCATCCCAGCCAGCCGGAGGCAGCACCGGATGGAGGAACTGCAGGCAGCCATTGTCAGACGGTTGGAGCAGGCAACTCCCCGGCCTCCAGTTGTCCCCCCTCATCTCACCCAGCAGGTGGCTGCACCCAGCTGCAGCCGAGCAGGGGACCTAATGGAAGAGATGAGGATGTTCTTCCAAACCGAGCGACCCAGTACCACCACCAGCAGCAGCAGCAGCAGTCACCACCAGCGGCTGGCCCACATGGTGGCAGACTACATGGCGTCCGTCGGTGCTTCTGACAGTATGAGCACCGACGACCCCATGGAGTACTGGGTTGCCAGATTGGACACCTGCCGCGAGCTCGCTCAGTATGCGCTGGAGTTATTGTCTTGCCCCCCCTCCAGCGTACTATCTGAGCGGACATTCAGCGCGGCAGGTGGGGTGGTCACGGACAAGAGGACCCGTCTGTCCACAGAGTCCGTGGACAGACTCACATTCATAAAGATGAATGAGTCCTGGATCGGCGGTGACTTTCTGGCACCCGTCGTCGGTTCAGGGCGCTGAAGGGTCCCTTGCCATGCATTCCCTGATGAAGCCCCGGACCTGATGTATTTACAGTGCTGAATATAACTATTTCAACATCAGAGAAAATCAATGTTAATATTTGGTACAGTAGGCTTTCTTTGCAATTACAGCGGTCAAAAATTTCTTTTATTTTTACACCAGCTTTGCACACACTGGAGGAGGGATTTTGGCCCACTCCTCCACACAGATCTTCTCTACATCAGTCATGTTTCTGGGCTATCGCTGAGAAACACGGAGTTTGAGCTCCCTCCAAAGATTCTCTATTGGGTTTAGGTCTGGAGACTGGCTAGGCCACGCCAGAACCTTGATATGCTCCTTACAGAGCCAATCCTTGGTTATCCTGGCTGTGTGCTTTGGGTCATTCTCATGTTGGAAGACCCAGCCTCGACCCATCTTCAAAGCTCTAACTCAGGGAAGGAGGTTGTTGCCCAAAATCTTGCAATACATGGCCCCGGTCATCCTCTCCTTAATACAGTGCAGTCACCCTGTCCCATGTGCAGAAAAACACCACCAAAGCATGATGCTACCACCCCCATGCTTCACATTAGGGATGGCGTTCTTGGCATGGTACTCATCATTATTCTTCCTCCGAACACGGTTAGTGAAATTATGATCAAAAAATTATATTATAGTCTCATCTGACCACATGATTTTCTCCCATGACTCCTTTGGATCAGTCAAGACAATTATGTCAGCAGTTATTTCACACCCTATATACTCTTATTAAGACTGCTGTACATCATGGCAACTCCTGCCCATGTGATATGACTCTGTATCAACTACTACTGTTAATACTACTACTGATGCTTCTGCTGCTGCTGCCGCCCAGTCAATACACCTATGTCAGCAGTTATTTCACACTCTATATACTCTTATTAAGACTGCTGTACATCATGGCAACTCCTGCCCATGTGATATGACTCTGTATCAACTACTACTGTTAATACTACTACTGCTGCTTCTGCTGCTGCTGCCGCCCAGTCAATACACCTATGTCAGCAGTTATTTCACACTCTATATACTCTTATTAAGACTGCTGTACATCATGGCAACTCCTGCCCATGTGATATGACTCTGTATCAACTACTACTGTTAATACTACTACTGCTGCTTCTGCTGCTGCTGCTGCCGCCCAGTCAATACACCTATGTCAGCAGTTATTTCACACTCTATATACTCTTATTAAGACTGCTGTACATCATGGCAACTCCTGCCCATGTGATATGACTCTGTATCAACTACTACTGTTAATACTACTACTGCTGCTTCTGCTGCTGCTGCCGCCCAGTCAATACACCTATGTCAGCAGTTATTTCACACTCTATATACTCTTATTAAGACTGCTGTACATCATGGCAACTCCTGCCCATGTGATATGACTCTGTATCAACTACTACTGTTAATACTACTACTGCTGCTTCTGCTGCTGCTGCTGCCGCCCAGTCAATACACCTATGTCAGCAGTTATTTCACACTCTATATACTCTTATTAAGACTGCTGTACATCATGGCAACTCCTGCCCATGTGATATGACTCTGTATCAACTACTACTGTTAATACTACTACTGCTGCTTCTGCTGCTGCTGCTGCCGCCCAGTCAATACACCTATGTCAGCAGTTATTTCACACTCTATATACTCTTATTAAGACTGCTGTACATCATGGCAACTCCTGCCCATGTGATATGACTCTGTATCAACTACTACTGTTAATACTACTACTGCTGCTTCTGCTGCTGCTGCCGCCCAGTCAATACACCTATGTCAGCAGTTATTTCACACTCTATATACTCTTATTAAGACTGCTGTACATCATGGCAACTCCTGCCCATGTGATATGACTCTGTATCAACTACTACTGTTAATACTACTACTGATGCTTCTGCTGCTGCTGCCGCCCAGTCAATACACCTATGTCAGCAGTTATTTCACACTCTATATACTCTTATTAAGACTGCTGTACATCATGGCAACTCCTGCCCATGTGATATGACTCTGTATCAACTACTACTGTTAATACTACTACTGCTGCTTCTGCTGCTGCTGCTGCCGCCCAGTCAATACACCTATGTCAGCAGTTATTTCACACTCTATATACTCTTATTAAGACTGCTGTACATCATGGCAACTCCTGCCCATGTGATATGACTCTGTATCAACTACTACTGTTAATACTACTACTGCTGCTTCTGCTGCTGCTGCTGCCGCCCAGTCAATACACCTATGTCAGCAGTTATTTCACACTCTATATACTCTTATTAAGACTGCTGTACATCATGGCAACTCCTGCCCATGTGATATGACTCTGTATCAACTACTACTGTTAATACTACTACTGCTGCTTCTGCTGTTGCTGCTGCCGCCCAGTCAATACACCTATGTCAGCAGTTGTTTCACACTCTATATACTCTTATTCCTACTGCTGTTCATCATGGCAACTCCTGCCCAAGTGATATGACTCTGTATCAACTACTACTGCTAATACTACTACTGCTGCTGCTGCTGCTGCTGCTGCTCAGTCAAGACAACTATGTCAAAAGTAATTTCCCACTCTATATACTCCTATTACCACTGCTGTTCATCATGGCACCTCCTGCCCAAGTGATATGACTCTGTATCTACTACTACTACTACTACTGCTGCTGCTGCTGCTCTGTCAAGACACCTATGTAAAAAGTTAATTCCCACTCTATATATACTCCTATTACCACTGCTGTTCACTGATACCACTGATAGTTAATTTATCCCTTAACTACCCCCATTTGTGAGGGTCGGGGTTTTCCTTTAAAGTCCCATGCAAATCAATGGAAAATGTATGTTCCCACATAACTTCTGTACGCCTGGAGATATTTCAATAATACCCGCTATACATATTACTTATATGCCAAATAAAAATATATAACAGTTAAATTAACCCTTACCAACACCCTTATATAAAAGATGGGTATATTTATATTACTATGATTTTCCTCCCCAAAAGGTTAAGATAGGAAGACCGGGCAACGCCGGGTATTCAGCTAGTAATAGTATAAAATGTTTTCGGTTATTATTAAGCTAGATGTGTTGATGTTGATGTTGATGTGTTAGATGTGAAGTTAGATGTGAAGTTAGATGTGTTTAAAAAACTAACAATTTCAATAAGAAATGAAACCTTTGCAAAATATAACATTTTTTATTAAAAAAAAAAAAAAAAAATTAGGACATTAACTTCTGAAGCTCTGTCACCTCATCCATGTTTTTCGCCAGTTGTTGCACCAGTTGTTGATTTTGGCGCATCAAAAACAGTATCTGATGCTCATTTGCCATTACTCTCTTCGTGAGGTTTTTCATGGCAGCTTGCTTCACCTCTAGCTTTTTTAGAACTGTTAGGATATAAGAAAAAAACATTTGGATTTCAAAGACCGTTACGAAAGATTATTTTCAGCCATAAAAATAATAAAGTCTGACTTAAGAGACTCTATGAAAGAGGATCTGGCAGAGGCAATTCTCTTCCTTAGAACTCTACATTGCATTTATTTGCATTTGCTAAGCCTAGAACTACATTTCAAGATTAATATAAACCATTTCTAGGTTTTTCATATTTTTTTTTTTGGGTTCATTATAGATAAGCTTTGTTTTGGTTCTAAAACAGCCAAATAATGTGGTCTGTATTTTTGAACTGTTAAAGATCATGTTCCTGATGTTTAAGCCTGCTGCTACTATCCAGTCACTTGATTGTTTTCATTGTGTTTGTCTTTTGCTTAAACTGTGCAATACAGTAGACTGTTGGCTTCCCAGCCAGTAGTCCTGTGGTAGTTTGCGTTTCTTTCCCTCAAGGAATCTATAAAATACATTCGCATATTAATACAGAGGAGTCGGAGTCGGGGAGTCGGGGAGTCGGAGTCTGAAGTACATAAAACTGAGGAGTCGGAGTCGAAAAATGTATCTACCGACTCCACAGCCCTGCTTTAAATGCTGTCCATTTTTAGAGCTACATTTTATTGTTGAAATTTTATTAATATATGTGCACATATTTACCCTCCTGATTGACGGTATAATTAACCGTCTCATCCTGCTCCTCTTCCTCGTCACCCACTACTCCACCAGAAGTTTCGGGGGGGGGGTGCAGCTCCTCCTCTTGCTCCTCCACAGGAACTGGGGGTGGTGATGTGGATGGCCCTGGCTGCTCCTCCTCATCCCTCTCCTCCTCTTCCACATCCTCCTCCTGCTCCTCCTCTGCGGCCTGTCGCCTTGTGCGCTTGGGGCGCACAGTTGGTAGCGGAGCTCCTATAATAACACAATGTTCATATATTATAAAAATGTTTTCTAATGACGTATGCAAATTCTGTGTACTCTACTGTATTGTATATGAATACAAATTAATTTATATAGACAGTTAACCAATGGGACAATGTTATATTAAAGGGTCTTGTGGGCACTACAGGGGACTGAGCGTGAGCTGGGCTGCCACCATGGTAAAATGAGCTGTTTTTGTCTCCTTTGTTTTGTTCAGACGATCTCATGTTAAAAAAAAGTACTTGATGGAGTACACAGGATTACTATAACAACCCCACGCCTAACACAGGAATTTAGTGGGAATCTATATATATAAAACTCAACGTGTGTGTGCATGTATGTATGTATGTTCCACCATCACGTCCAAACGGCTAAAGATATTTACATGAAACTTGGCACACAGGTTACTTATATGTCAGCCACAAATATAGGATTGGTGGTTTAACCCATACCCACCCCCATTTGCCTTGGTCAGGGTTTTTCTTTAAAGTCCCATTCAACTCTATGGGAAATACATGTTATTTCATAACAGCTGTAGATATTTCGATAACACTTGGTCACATGTTATCTATACGTCCACTTAAAGTATAGGATCGTTAATTTATCCCTTAACTAACCCCATTGGTGAGGGTCGGGCTTTTTGTTTAAAGTCCCATGCAAAGCAATGGGAAAAGTATGTTCCCACATAACTTCTGTGTTCCTGTCTGCTGTCCCATGTTTTTTTCCAACAGTACTATGAATACCTTGGCTGGTGGTGATATATGTTACAACAACATGGCGTCTTGGTTAACAACATCTGACCTTACATTAATTACATATGACCTTCCATAACTGTCCCCAAGGGACCCGGGCTGGCTCAACGCGATTGCCACTGCGCTGACAAGCCATTCACCTCTGCAGCTAGGGGTTCGGATCCCGCTCTCGGCTACATGTGAATTGAGTTTGGTGGTCTCAGCTCGGCCCCCGGTGGGTGTGCTATGCGAGGTAAGCCTGCGCTTAGTATGCCCACCTCCCTCCCACAAAAACCACCACACTTACACACGCACTCGCAATTGGGTTAACATGCACGCACTCTGACCATGCGGTCTCTAAAAAGAGAGGCGAAGGACTAACGGGGCTGGTTGAGCGGGCAAATCCTCTCACTCCCTTATAGGGAGTCCCTCTGCCCCGTGGGGCTTCGAAGCGGAGCAGGTAGGACGGTCTGTGTGGGAGGACCCCCTCACACCCGCCATTGCCACCCGGGGCATGGAGAAAGGTGGCAGATTACCTCTGGGGGAGGCCTGCCTACTCCCAACTCCTGCAGTCCGGCTCCTCTCTCGAGTACACGCACAAAATACACTTTAGGGAAAAAAAAACATAACTGTGACCAATAACTTACCAGGATGATATTTATTCCGGATACGCCTGACCCGGTTCATCTGGCGCCTCTTCAGGTCGGACCACTTTTTGAGGATCGCCATGCGAGTGTGTTCTTCGCCTAGTTCCTCAATCAGGGAGCTTATAACTCCCTGTTTTTCTTGCTGCCTCCGCAGCTCATCGTATCCTGTTTCCAGGAACTTCTGCAAGATGAAGAACAAAGTATATTGTAATACTTTTGTTGACAGCCTTATGGATATATGACATAAATGTATGCTATTCAACAATTGGAAGCATTCTCGCCTTATTAATCAATGACAGGGGTAACATGACAGATTTTATATACTGCCATTTCCGTCGCCACCTTTTTTACATAAATATAGCAGCCATTATCATTTGCATAATTATGAATATATACTAACTTTTAAACTAGACTAAAATGCAGTTGAAGATAATGAAATAACAGTGGTCAAAATACTTACACAAATCAGCAACTTTTCCTCAGATACAGTGAAATTACTTCCAACCATCTTGCTCTGCGATTGCGTTGCGATCATAAAGTTGGAAACTGGCAAGGGTCCAGGAAATGGTCGCGTGTTGTTCGCGTGTTGATTGCGCTGCTTGGACCGAGATGGGTCCATATGGCTTCGGCTGTATGGACCACAGTAACTCTTTTCCCTGTCAGGAGCCTAACGCCCCGGGGGGTCAGAGACGGGACCTTTTCGGAGGACCACTGACGTATGCAACCGTCGCAGTTTTTTGTGATGTCACTCTTTAGGTGTGTGCAAATTTTTCCTTGCACCGGGTGGAGTTTTTGGGTTGTGTTTTGCACGCCACAGGCTTTTCAACAGAAAATAACCAGCTGGAGGCAGAATGGTTGCAAAACACTACGGGTTTGTTACCTAACTCTGGGTTTCAAGACCAGTCCACCTCCAGCTGTTGCAAAACTACTACTCCCATCAGCCACGGTCTGTCAGTGCATGCTAAGAATTTTACTTTTGCTGCATCTAGGGTGCCACAGTTTAGAGACCCGTGCATAAAGGCCTGAAAAATGTGGGCCTGCAGAACTTACAATACTAGAAGTGCCAGCATTCCCAGGCATGCTGGAAGTTGTAGTTCTGCAACATCTAAAGGGCAATATGTATTCGAACGTCCTTGGGCCTTGAGGACACTGAAGTCAGGACGTTCGCATACGTCCTATGTCCAAAAAAATTTTAAATTCATTATGCTAAATAACAAGGAAAAGTGCCTAAATACACATTTGCCAACCAGGGTGTCTGCAGCTGTCCAGGCATGCTGGGACTTGTAGTTTTGTAAAAGCAGGAGACACATTTTTGGTTAAATACTAATATCTGATCATATATACTAACTTTTAAACTAGACTTAAATGCAGTTGAAGATGATGAAATAACAGTGGTCAAAATACTTACACAAATCAGCAACTTTTCCTCAGACTTTGAGAAATTGCTTCCCACCATGTTGCTGTAATATTGGGAAACTGGCAAGGCTCCAGGAAATGGTCGCGTGTTGTTCGCGCAATTGCGCATGCGCGATCGAAAAATCGCAATCGCAATATGTATTTTGGTTAAAATATCATACATATTCGATTTCAGAGTGCTGCTACAGCAGTTTTCGAAATATCTGCAATAAATTTCGCATTCGCATGTTGCGATATTTCGATAAAATATCAGGAATATTCTGAGCCAATCAGAGCGCTCCTCCAGCATATCTCGAAATTGCGCAATAAATATCGCATTCGCATGTTGCGATATTTCGATAAAATATCAGGAATATTCTGAGCCAATCAGAGCGCTCCTCCAGCATATCTCGAAATTGCGCAATAAATATCGCAATCGCATGTTGCGATATTTCGATAAAATATCACGAATATTCTGAGCCAATCAGAGCGCTCCTCCAGCATATCTCGAAATTGCGCAATAAATATCGCATTCGCATGTTGCGATATTTCGATAAAATATCACGAATATTCTGAGCCAATCAGAGCGCTCCTCCAGCATATCTCGAAATTGCGCAATAAATATCGCATTCGCATGTTGCGATATTTCGATAAAATATCACGAATATTCTAAGCCAATCAGAGCGCTCCTACCGCAGTTATTAAAAAATCGCAATTATTTTCGCATTCGCAATAGCGAAAAATCGCATTCAATTAATTTCGATAAAATATCACGAATATTCGAATTTAGCGAATATATCTCGAATATTCGAATATATATTCGAGATATATCGCGAAATCGAATATGGCATATTCTGCTCAACACTACTACTTATACAGTACGTGCTTAAAATCGAATAATTTGGGACAAGTGGAACAAAAACTAATAACTGTGAGGGAGGAACTGATGGAAGAATTAAAAGTTCAGTTGTTAGAAGAGGTGAGTTTTTAGGGATCACCTAAAGGTGGCTAGAGTAGGAAATTGTCAGACAGATGGAGATAGAGAGTTCCAGAAGATGGGAAAGGCTCTTGAGAAGTCCTGGAGACGAGCATGGGAGCAGGAGGTCTTGGGAGCAGAGGAGATGACAAATTTGGTGAGACAAGATTGGTGATGTTGATTGGGGCAGAGTTGTGGATGGCCTTATATGTTGTTGGCATTTTTTTGTTGGCATCAATTTTATTTGCTGGGCAATCAGAAGCCAGTAGAGGGATTGGGAAGCCAACCTCAAAACATTAGATAATTGGACAACTATGTGGCAAATTATGTTTGATGTTGTAAACATGTAAATTTCTACACTTGGGGGCTATGTATATGCATGCATCATAGATACAGTACTAGGAGTAGAACAGCTGGAGGAATCAATGGAGGAGAAGGATCGGGGTGTTCTGGTAGATCATAGATTTAAAAACAACATGCAAAGCCAATATGTCATTTTTAAAACTAGTAAAATACAAGGGCAACTAAACTGAGGCATGGAGGATCTCAGCTATGAGGAAAGATTAGCTGAACCAAGTTTATTCTCTGTTGAGAAGAGGAGATTAACCACTTCCTGTCCAGTCTATTGTCAAATGATGGCTGGCCAGGGGCCTTCGTCATTTCAAGTGGACGGCAAATGGCTTCCCCGAAATGCACCTCACATGCGCCGCACGGCCGCACTGTGCCACAATCTGATCAGTGTAGCGGCCCGCTGCCAGTACCATGTGATCACTGACTTTTCAATGGGGTTAAACCCATATGCTAAAGATGGTTTGCACTTGAATGGAAGGGGGTCTGCTGTGCTGGGGGAGAGGTTTATGGGAAGGGGTCAGACATTTATAGAGAGTGGAATGGGGATAGATGGGGTTATGGCAGGTGACAAGAAAGTTCCCATGTTGCAAACAGCCATTGGAAACTATAGTGCCATTTGTACTACTAAAAATGATATGAAAAACACTAGAGAAAAATGTAATAATACATTAAAGTGTTTGTTCAGCAATGCCAGAAGTCTGCCAGGCAAAATAGGTGAGTTGGAAGCTCTGGTGCATGAGGAGAGCTATGATGTAATCGGTATTGCTGAAACTTGGCTTCAATCCTCACATGACTGGGCTATTAATATTCCTGGCTATGCACTCTTTCGGAGAGACAGGGTAAAAAGGAAGGGTGGCGGGGTCTGTCTCTATGTGAGAAGTGATCTTAAAGCAAGCGTGAAAGAGAACCTGGTTGATGGAGATTGTGATGAGGCATTATGGGTGGAACTGCATACAGATGTGCGTAGTTCAAAGTTAATCATTGGAGTTTGTTATAGACCACCCAATGTTAACGAGGAGGTGGAGACTCAGCTCCTTGCACAGATGGAAAGGGCTGGTGATAATAATGGGGGATTTTAACTACCCAGAAATTGACTGGAGTAATGGCGCTGCTGGGACAGTTAAAGGGCAACAATGTACAAACCTATTGCAGGACAATTTTATGGTCCAGTTTATTGAGGCCCAACTAGGAATGATGCTCTGTTGGATCTGGTAATCTCAAATCATGCAGAGCGTATTACTAATGTTCAGATAAAGGAACACTTGGGTAGCAGTGATCATAACATGATTTCATTTGATGTTAGCTGAATGAATGAATGAATGAATGACTTGAATGACTACACATGCGAATTGAATCGCCTCTAGATGCTTTTTGACATGCTAGGGACACACAGTCGTACACACATATATACATATATATACTGGGCCAATTTGGCCAGGATCCAATTAGCCTACCAGCATGTCTTTGGAGTGTGGGAGGAAACCGGAGTAACCGGAGGAAACCCACGCAGACACAGGGAGAACATGCAAACTCCAAGCAGATGGTGTCATGGTCGGGATTCAAACCAGCGATCCTTTTGCTGCTAGGTGAATGTGATAACCACTACACCACTGTGCTACAAGCAAGAAATACATACAGGAAAGATAAAAACACTTAATTTCAAGAGAGCAAATTTTCCAAGGATGAGGGCTGCTCTCCATGACTTGGACTGGGAGAGAATATTGGCATCGATAAACACAGAACAGACATGGGAATTCTTCAAAAAGACTGTTTGTGAACTCACCGCAAAGTATATTCCCATGGGCAATACGTTTAAAAGTCTAAGAATAAAACCTATCAAAGTTAAAAAAGCTATAAACAATAAGTAAAGAGCTTTTAAAAAATATAAAAATGAAGGAACACTAGTGTCGTTTAAATGTTACAAAGAATATAACAGAATATGTAAAAAGGAAATCAAGGATGCAAAAATTCAAAACGAACGACAGAGTGCAATAGATAGTAGGACAAACCCCCAAAAAAATCTTTAAATACATTAATAGTAAAAAGGTCAAGTCTGAGCATGTCGGCCCTTTACAAAATAATCTAGAGTGGGTGACTGGGGACAAAGAGAAGGCTAATTTATTAACTACTTTCTTCAGCTCTGTGTATACAATGGAGCATGGGGGAGGGGCTCATGTCCATAATGGGTGTGGTAGTGACAAAGCCCCAAATCCACAATGGCTCAAAAGTGATATGGTCCAGAAATATTTAGACAGAATAAAGGTGGATAAAGCACCTGGATCAGATGGCATCCACCCACGGATCCTAAAATAATTGAGCTCTGTAATTTCAAAGCCACTGTATCTAATATTTAGGGACTCATTAAAGACAGGAATAGTACCACTGTATTGGCGCAGGGCCAATGTGGTGCCCATATTTAAAAAGGGAACACAGTCTTTACCAAGTAACTATAGATCAGTTAGTTTAACTTCTATAGTTGGGAAGATATTGGAACGTTTAAGAAAAGACCACATGGATGAGTTCTTGCTGGAAAAAAACTATTTAAGCAGCAGACAGCATGGATTCATGAAAGACAGAAGTTGTCAGACAAACCTGATTTCTTTTTATGAAGAGGTAAGTAAAACCCTGGACAGAGGGGTGGTGGTGGACGTGGTATACTTGGATTTTGCAAAAGCGTTCGATACAGTTCCCCACACACGGCTCATGTGTGAGGTAAAGTCTACAGGATTGGAAATATCAGTTTGTAAATGGATAGAAAACTGGCTAAAAGACAGAATTCAGAGAGTCGTGGTTAATGATTCTTACTCTGAATGGTCAAAGGTTATCAGTGGTGTACCCCAAGGTTCAGTGCTGGGACCCTTAGTTTTTTAATTTCTTTATAAATGATATTGGGTCTGAGATCAAAAGTAACATTTCTGTCTTTGCAGATGACACCAAGCTATGCAGTGGAATAACGTCCTTACAGGATATCTCCAATTTACAAGCCGACCTCAATGCTCTGTCTAATTGGGAGACTAAGTGGCAAATGAGGTTTAATGTTGATGAATGTAAAGTTATGCACTTGGGGGCTAAGAATATGCATCATACATACCAGGGGGAGTACAACTGGGGGGGTCTGTAGTGGAGAAGGATCTGGGGGTTTTGGTAGATCATAAGCTCAATAATAACATGCAATGCCAAGCTGCGGTTTCCAAAGCGAGCAAAGTCCTTTCTTGTATAAGAGAGGTATGGACTCCAGAGACAGAGATATAATTTTGCCCCCCTGTACAAATCATTAGTAAGACCTCATCTGGAATATTCAGTTCAGTTTTGGGCACTAGTTCTCAGAAAGGATATCGGGGAACTGGAGAAAATGCAGAGAAAGGCAACCAAACTGATAAGAGACATGGAGGAGCTCAGCTATGAGGAAAGATTAGAAGAACTGAATTTATTCTCTCTTGAGAAGAGGAGAATTAGGGGGGATATGATCACCATGTACAAATATATAAGGGATCCATATAGTGAACTTGGTGTTGAGTTATTCACTTTATGGTCAGCACAAAAGACAAGGGGGCACTCTTTACATCTAGAGGAAAAGAGATTTCATCTCCAAATACGGAAAGGTTTCTTCACAGTAAGAGCTGTGAAAATGTGCAACAGACTCCCTCCAGAGGTGGTTCTGGCCAGATCAGTAGATTGCTTTTAGAAAGGTCTGGATTCTTTCCTAAATGTACAGAATATAACTGGGTACCAGTGGCGGCTGGTGCTCAACATTTTTGGGGGGGCTCAAACGTAAAAAAAATATTGCAGCCTCACTGTGCCCATCAAATGCAGCCACTATGCCATCAATTGTCACCACTGTGCCATGCCATCAAACGCAGCCACTGTGCCATGCCATCAAACGCAGCCACTGTGCCATCAATTGTCACCACTTAATTGTCACCACTGTGCCCTTTAATTGTCACCACTGTGCCCTTTAATTGTCACCGATGTGCCCTTTAATTGTCCCCACTGTGCCCATTGTCCCCACTGTGCCTATTGTTGCCACTGTGCCCATTGATGTCGCCGCTGTGCCCTGTAAAGTGCCCCTTTCCCCCCCCCCGCTCGGCACTTACCTTTACTGGAGCCAGCCATCCACATCCCTCGATGTCTTCTACCGCCCTCGATGACTGACAGGCGTCTCAGCCAATCAGGTTACCGGTAGCCAGAATAGGCCAACCTGATTGGCTGAGACGCCTGTCAGTCTTATACAAGGAGCGCATCCCTAGTGCGTTCCTTGTATAAGCTTCCGAGACCTGAGGGCTTTACTCGGAAAAGCCTATCAGAGCCGTTGGGGAAAATCTGATTGCCTCTCGGGGGATCAAGAAGGAATTTTTCCCCTGCTGTAGCAAATTGGATCATGCTCTGATGTTTTTTGTTGCCTCCTCTGGATCAACTGTGGGTATAGAATTGGGTATATGGGAGGTACGATATGTTTTATTTTATTTTTTTATTGTTTATGGTTAACCTGGGTGGTCTTTTTTCAACCTGACTAACTATGTAACTGTGATCAGTCACAACAGATCACATGACAATTTTAAGCAATGATTGGTATTGATTCACGCCATCCATTGTGTACAAGTGTGTGGCTAGCTGTGATTGGTCACAGTGATCACAGGTACAGACAGGACCAATCACAGCTAATCACAAATCAATTTAATTCAGTTAAAAGGATTGCTTATACCAGTTCAATTCACTGGTATAAGCAATCAGAATGTGTAAACAAAAAAAAAATGCTGATCACTTCCCCAGAGTAGTACATGGTGACAGTGTATTAAAACAAAGTTGTAAAAAAAAGATGAAAAAATGTAATAAAAAATAAATCAGTGTCCCTGGTCACCACCAAACCAGATATATGATGCACTGGTGACTTTTTTTTTTCATCACAATTTTATTTTTTACATACTTGTTTTTTAAATTTTCTAATTTTCCAAACAATTGCGACAAATAATTCCAACTTCAAAAAACGTACCATGAATCTTTCTAATTAAATCATAATGTCTACTTTCCAAAAGGGGTCATTTGGGGGTATTTGTACTTTCCTGGCATTTTTGGGCCTCAGGAAATTAGATAGGCCGTCAGTAGATCAGGATTGATCAATTTTCATATATATGCTGCATATAACATAGTTTGTGGGCTTTTTAAAATTTCCTACAGACTAAATAATATACACTGATTTGTGTTATTTTCACCAATGAAATGTAGCACAATACATTTTGGCCTAAATTCACAAAGAACGATTATTTATTTGCAACATTTTAAAACAAACAAAGAAAAAAGGATTTAAAAAAAAAAAAAAAAAAAAAATCAGACTTTTTTGCATTTTTATAAAAAATAAATAAAAATAAGCGGTGAATGAATAGACATGTGCACACTGAAATATTTCGTTTCGTAATTTAGTTCGAAAAATAAATGTATTTAGTTACTCCCGAAATTCGTTTTTATTTATTTTGTTTTCCGTAAAAAGAAATGCATTCATCCGAAAATCCAAATTAAGGTCGAATCTGTCATTGAAGGCTGGCTTATGGTGTCTGTCGAATGTTCTAAGAAAAAAAAAAAAGAAGATTCAACAGAATCTTTAACCCCTTAACGCCCGCCGCACGACTATTTACGTCCGCAGAATGGAACGGACAGGCAGAAGGACGTATATATACGTCCTTGCCTTCTAGCGGGTGGGGGGTCCGATCGGGAGCCCCCCCCCCTGCTGCGTGCGGCAGACGGGTTCCCTCGGTGAGCGATCCAGGACAACGGCGCGGCTATTCGTTTATAGCCGCTCCGTCGCGATTGCTCCCCGAGGCTGAAGCACGGGGAGAGCCGTATGTAAACACGGCTTCCCCGTGCTTCACTGTGGCGGCGTATCGATCGAGTGATCCCTTTTATAGGGAGACTCGATCGATGACGTCAGTCCTACAGCCACACCCCCCTACTGTTGTAAACACACACTAAGTGAACACTAACCCCTACAGCGCCCCCTGTGGTTAACTCCCAAACTGCAACTGTCATTTTCACAATAAACAATGCAATTTAAATGCATTTTTTGCTGTGAAAATGACAATGGTCCCAAAAATGTGTCAAAATTGTCCGAAGTGTCCGTCATAATGTCGTAGTCATGAAAAAAATCGCTGATCGCTGCCAATTGTAGTAAAAAAAAAAAATTCATAAAAATGCAATAAAACTATCCCCTATTTTGTAAACGCTATACATTTTGCGCAAACCAATCCATAACGCTTATTGCGATTTTTTTTTACCAAAAATAGGTAGAAGAATACGTATCGGCCTAAACTGAGGAAAAAAAATAATTATATATGTTTTTGGGGGATATTTATTATAGCAAAAAGTAAAAAATATTGCATTTTTTTCAAAATTGTCGCTCTATTTTTGTTTATAGCGCAAAAAATAAAAACCGCAGAGGTGACCAAAAGAAAGCTCTATTTGTGGGGAAAAAAGGACGCCAATTTTGTTTGGGAGCCACGTCGCACGACCGCGCAATTGTCTGTTAAAGCGACACAGTGCCGAATCGCAAAACCTGGCCTGGGCATTTAGCTGCAAAATGGTCCGGGGCTTAAGTGGTTAAAAAAATAAAAATGTTTTTGACTCTTCATGTCTCTCTATGTCGAATCTTCATGTCTTTCTATGTCGAATCTTCATGTCTCTCTATGTCGAATCTTCATGTCTCTCTATGTCGAATCTTCATGTCTCTCTATGTCGAATCTTCATGTCTCTCTATGTCGAACATTCATGTCTCTCTATGTCGAATCTTCATGTCTCTCTATATCGAATCTTCATGTCTCTCTATATCGAATCTTCATGTCTCTCTATGTCGAATCTTCATGTCTCTCTATATCGAATCTTCATGTCTCTCTATGTCGAATCTTCATGTCTCTCTATGTCGAACATTCATGTCTCTCTATGTCGAATCTTCATGTCTCTCTATGTCGAATCTTCATGTCTCTCTATGTCGAATTTTCATGTCTCTCTATGTCGAATCTTCATGTCTCTCTATGTCGAATCTTCATGTCTCTCTATGTCGAATCTTCATGTCTCTCTATGTCGAATTTTCATGTCTCTCTATGTCGAATCTTCATGTCTCTCTATGTCGAATCTTCATGTCTCTCTATATCGAATCTTCATGTCTCTCTATGTCGAATCTTCATGTCTCTCTATGTCGAATCTTCGTGTCTTTCTATGTCGAATCTTCATGTCTCTCTATGTCGAATCTTCATGTCTCTCTATGTCGAATCTTCATGTCTCTCTATGTCGAATCTTCATGTCTCTCTATGTCGAATCTTCATGTCTCTCTATGTCGAATCTTCATGTCTCTCTATGTCGAACATTCATGTCTCTCTATGTCGAATCTTCATGTCTCTCTATGTCGAATCTTCGTGTCTTTCTATGTCGAATCTTCATGTCTCTCTATGTCGAATCTTCATGTCTCTCTATGTCGAATCTTCGTGTCTTTCTATGTATAATCTTCGTGTCTCTCTATGTCGAATCTTCATGTCTCTCTATGTCGAATATTCATGTCTCTCTATGTCGAATCTTCATGTCTCTCTATGTTGAATCTTCATGTCTCTCTATGTCGAATATTCATGTCTCTCTATGTCGAATCTTTTCTCTCTATGTCGAATCTTCATGTCTCTCTATGTCGAATCTTTTCTCTCTATGTCAAATCTTTTCTCTCTATGTCAAATCTTTTCTCTCTATGTCGACTCTTCTTCATGTCTCTATCATGATGAATCTTTTCTCTCTATGTCGAATCTTTTCTCTTTATGTAGAATAATATTGGACTAATAGAGTTAAGGTTAGGCACATTCGACCGCAACGAAAACGAAAATAAAGCATTTGTTTATGTCGGATCTTTCGGTTTTCATTTTCTGTGCTTTCGTTATCGTTTGTTAAAACGAAAATACCTGAAATTCGGACGAAAATGCATTCAGACGAAAACGAATGCACATGTCTATGAATGAATACCACAAAAATAAATCTCTAAACTCTACCGGAAATGTTGGAGATCTCTCCTTCTGGACACGAGACGCACTCATAGCAGCATTTATGCATTGAAGATCCAAACTTTTTTCTGCTGCCAGGTAGACAGGGATCTGAGCACCGAGATACCGGAACCTGAAATCAGATATAATTATTATTATTTAACCACTTCAGCCCTGGAAGATTTTACCCCCTTCCTGACCAGAGCAGTAGATCCCTGTCATGTCACTAGACAGAACAGGGAAATGCGTTGTTTACATAGGCATCTCCCTGTTCTGCCTTTCCTCATCGCAACCGCGGGCCGCCGGCGAACATCTAGTTTGTGGGACCCGCAAGCACACTCCCACGGCACTAGTCTGCAAATTCAAGGGGACATACAGGTACGTCCAATTGCCTGCCCGTGCCATTCTGCTGACATAAATTGGCGTGCGGCAGTTGGGAAGTGGTTAAATGTCCATATACAAGACCATACAATCTAAATGTTACAAATAGGAATGAGGTTTGGGTTTTCCTCTCCCAAGGTGAATTCTGCAGATCCATTCAGAGGGCAGTTATTTTGGGGTTTTCATTCATTTGGGGTGTTTATTGATCTCCATTATATGTTGATAGGGCCTCTATTTTAGGTTACACTTTTTCAGTGCCTGGCTTCCCTTGAAAAAATAGAAGGTTTTGGTTTCGGGGGTAGTGCTTTGGTGTGTTCAGAAATTATTTTCTTATTTTTGTGTAGCACTACCCCGCATGAGCCGCCAGAATATTTGGGTTCACTAACCCTGATGACACCACCAAAGTAACTCGGCTAGGTAGTTTCCTGGCTGTCACACAAAGAAAAATACGAACACACTTGAAAAATAAAGGATTAGGTTGTATTAAGATCAACAAATAGTATAGCAGGCAAAGAACACAGTTAACCAAAACGATCAATAAACGAGGTAGTACAGCAAAGGAACAATGCGACACAGTACAGTACCCATTTAGGACAAGCAGGCCCGTCCTTCAGGACTGAAGGTATAAACGATAGCTCTTAAGCCGTGTACACACGATCGGTTTGTCCGATGAAAACAGACCGATGGACTCTTTTCATCGGACAAACCAATCGTGTGTGGGCCCCAACGGTCTTTTTTCCATCGGTGTTAAAGAATAGAACATGTTTTACATTTTTCCTATGGATAAAAAAAACGATAGAAAAATCTGATTGTCTGTGTAGAACTCCATCGGGGAAAAATCCACGCATGCTCAGAATCAAGTCGGAAGCATTGAACTTAATTTTTTTTGGCTTGTCGTAGTGTTTTACATCACTGTGTTTTGGCCTGGTTGGATTTTGACTGATGGTGTGTAGGCAAGACTGATGAAAGTCAGCTTCATCGATATCCGACGAAAAAATCCATCGGGTTAGATTCCATCAGATATCCGATCGTGTGTACAGGGCTTTAGGTCAAGAGAGGACTGACAAAACACAAGGCTAGCTTCAGAAAGTTTGTCAGGGTTAACACCCACAACTAAACCATGTATTGGGTTCTTCTGCCGGCTTGGTTGGGGCATGAAGTGAAGGATGAAGTCCCTTTAAGATGTGAAGAAGTCATAATAATCCCTCTGAGATGTAAAGTAATTAGCAGAGTTCTCTTTAATATGTGAAATAGGATTAGAAAGGTCATTTTAAGAATATTGATTTGTAAGAGAAAAGGGGGGTTGTAAGGTATATCCATTTAAATATAGATGACCATAGATGGCTTGAACTTGTGTTAAAGTAAATACAAAGTTCTGCCTGGCAGGGGATGGCAGGATTAATTCAGTCAGATAACCAGCAGGCAGTATTTGTCGAAGCAGTTAGGAGTATTGCATTCGAATGGCAGGCTACTGTTTAGCAGTAGATGGGTTATAAAACTTGTATTGATTGCAGAGGCCTGTACTATACAGTGTCCTTAACTTGAACCCTCTCAATTAGTCCCTATGCCAGTGGTTCTCAACTCCTGTCCTCAGGACCCACTAACAGGCCAGGTTTGCAAGATAACTGAAATACATCACAGGTGATATCATTTAATGCTAAGTAATTGCAGTATTCTAGTCTGCATCTCCCCAAGGTAATACTTAAAATCTGGCCTGTTAGTAGGTCCCAAGGACAGGATTTGAGAACCACTGCCCTATGCAAAGCACAGGAAATGTCATGACCTTGCAGTAATACTTTCATGACCCGTCTGTCTCTTACCTTGTCTGTGTATCAGCCTTAGGGCTTGCTCTCTCACACCTGCATGGTTAAGTAATCTTCCCTCAGTGTGGCTCCACCCTAGCCTCAACAGGAACCACTATTTAACACTGTGTTCTCCAAGCCTGCCTTGCACAATTGTGGGTTTGGTTTGACTCTGTTACCGATTTTGTTCCCAACCATCCCCGCCTGCTTGTGACCATGACCTTTGACTCGTTCTCGACTATCCCTGCCTGCTTGTGACCCTTGACCTTTGTCTTGTTCTCTGTTTATCCTTGTCTGCTAGTCGCCTCGACCTTTAGCTTATCCTCCCATAGCCTACCGTAAACCGTGAGCTGGGAGACCCTGGGGGCCGCGGCCTGGAGTCAGCTGCAGTGTAGTCCATCCTCACTACTAGAGGCTCTGGTGAACACCTGCTGGCTCTTTGACTCCGCACCCTGGGGAATCTTATGTTCTAGCTCCCTGTGGGATCCAAGTTGGTGCCCCAGTAGACCTGCCTTCCTGCACCACCCAGGGTTCAATCCGCAGCAGTCAGCCGTAGAGTCCACTATCATAGCGGTGCACTCCTGACCCCAACAGTGTGCATCTGTCACCTGCCCTCAGGTGACCTGACAGTTTGCATGGCCATGGACCCAGCTGATGTGCCACTACCTGACGATGATCAGCTGCAGGGCATAGTCCGCAGACTCGAGACCCATGAATCGAATCAGACCCAGGTGATGCGATTCCTTCAGGATTTGGCTTCCCGCTTTGAACAACTTCAAGCCTCCTTAGAATCCCTGGTTTGACAACTTAAACCACAACCTTCTGCCATATCAGCTCCACCTACCTACCTGTCGCAGCCGCTAACCTGTTGCACTTACCTGCTCCGTCCCATTACTCTTGGGATTCCAAGGCCTGCAGAGGGTTCCTTAGCCAGTGTATTATTCACTTCGAACTCCAGCCTCAAAACTTCCAGTCTGATCGGGAAAAGGTGGCCTATATTATTTCTCTCCTGTCCGGCGAGGCTTTAGCTTGGGCTGCCCCTGTGTGGGAGAGGAACGACCCAGTGGTTTCCAGCCTGTCTAATTTCTTGAAACTCTTTCGGAATATCTTCGAGGAACCAGGTCGTGTCTCTTCAACGGCCAGCGCCCTTTTACGTCTCCGCCAAGAGTCTGCTTCTATGGGACAGTATGCTCTTTATTTCCGCATACTGATGGCTGAGTTGAGCTGGAACAATGAGGCTTTAGTCACAAACCTTTCTGCATGGTCTTTCTGATAGAGTGAAAGATGAATTAGGGGGAAGAACCATCCCCACTGATCTGGACAAAGTTATCTCCTTGTGTAATCAGATAGATATTAGTTTTCAGGAAAGGACCCTAGAAAAGCAACACCAGCACTCCTTGGTCCTTAGTCAGCCTGAGCTCCCCTCTCTTCAACCAGTGGAGCATCTCCTGCCGGCTGAGGAACCCATGCAGCTGGGTGGGACCAGGCTATCCCCCGAGGAACGTGCTAGGCGCAGAACACTGGGCCTGTGTTTCTACTGTGGGAGCAAAGGTAATTTTCGTGACTCATTCTCATTTCGTCCGGGAAACTCTTGGGTCTAATACATCTGGAAGGTGGAGTATTGGACCCAGAAAAGTCACCTTCTCGTCTCATTCTTTCAGTATTTTTTTATGTTGGCGCTTCCTCCCACTCAGCCTTGGCTTATCTGGATTCCAGAGCTGCTGGCAACTTTATGGACTGGAGAACTGTATCTTCCATGAACCTTAGAATGAAGGGAGGGAGGTTACCGCTCCAGATGGATGCAATAGGCAATCAGTGTCATCTCAGAAACCATGGGTGCTGGCAATGCACGAAGCAAAACTAGGAGGAAAATGTATGGATAGCCGCACACCAAAAAAACCCCTCAACACTCCATTGGTGGTCTTTGCGATTGATGGCACTATTCTTCCAGGGGGCCTTATTCTCTTCCAGACCCTTCCTGTTAAGATGTCGGTAGGGATACTCCACCAGGAGTGGATATCCTTCCTTATCCTTCCTAAGGTCTCTACCCCTATCGTATTGGGGCTTCCTTGGTTGCAGCTCCACTCTCCACACATTGATTGGACTTCTGGGCAGATCCTGGCTTGGGGTCCCTCTTGTTTCTCATCCTGCCTACTAAAGGTTGCCCCTAAAGAGAGACTTCCCATGGCCACCACCTCAGTATCCTCTGCCCTTCCTGCTGCATATAGCAATTTCCAGGATGTATTCTGTAAAAAGTCAGTTGAGGTGCTTCCTCCTCACAGGTCCTTTGACTGTGCCATTGACCTTGTACCCGGAGCAGCTCTGCCCTGGGGTCGTACCTACCCCTTGTCCATCCCAGAGACCGAGGCCATGTCTGAGTATGTTGTGGAAAATCTACAAAAAATATTCATCTGGAAATCCTCATCGCCTGCGGGAGCAGGGTTCTTTTTTGTTGATAAAAAGGATGGTACCCTAAGACCCTGCATTGACTATCGAGGCTTAAATGCAGTAATGATCAAAAATTTATACCACCTACCTTTAATATTGGATTTATTAGACAGGTTGAAAGGTGGCTCCATTTTACCAAGTTGGATCTCAGGGGTGCATACAATTTGATCCAAATACGGGGGGTGGGGTGAATGGAAAACTGCATTTAACACTAGAGATGGGCAGTACGAATACTTAGTCTTGCCCTTTGTTTTTTGTAATGCCCCAGCGTGTTCCAAAACTTTGTTAACAAAATCTTCAGGGATCTGCTTTACCAATTTGTTGTCATCTATCTGGATGACATTCTCATCTTTTTGGATAATCTGTCTGTTGACAGAGACCATGTCCGGATGGTACTTCAGTGCCTTCGAGAAAATAATCTGTATGCCAAGCTCGAGAAATGTTCTTTTGAGTTTTCTGAAGTCCTGTTTCTGGGATGCTTCGTCTCTAGCTTCGGTCTTCGTATGGATCCTGGAAAGGTCTTGGCCATTACAATCTGGCCTCTTCCTGCCGGCCTCAAGGCCACACAACGCTTTCTTGGGTTCACCATTTTTTATTGAAGTGGACGCTTCCTCAACTGGTGTGGGAGCTGTGCTTCTTCAATCCTTTGGAAATAAATGTCAACCATGTGCGTTTTTCTCCAGAAAATGTTCTCAGGCGGAGAAGAATTATGCCATTGGTGATCGGGAACTTCTTGCGATTAAATTGGCATTGGAGGAGTGGCGTCATCTCTTGGAGGGTTCCCCACATTTCATAACAATTTTCACTGTCTCCATAAAAATCTGCAGTACTTACAGAATGCCAAATGATTGAATCCCAGACAAGCCAGGTGGAGTCTCTTCTTTTCCAGTTTTAACTTCACCATTACGTTCAAACCTGGTTCCTGCAACAGTCGGGCTGATGCCCTCTCTAGGTTTTTTTGACATTCAGGATGAGGAGCCTACCATCGCGCCAGAGCCGATCATCCCAACCTCATGCATCCTTGTCCATTCTACCACCCTGGGAAACATACGCTACTTTACAGGCATACGATAGACACCCCCAGGTACAAAATTTAAAGGAATATTTCACTTTTATTGTTTCACTTTAAGCATTATTAAAGTCACTGCTCCCGAAAAAACTTTAGTTTTTAAAACTTTTTTTTTTTGCATTGAAACATGTCCCCTGGGGCAGGACCCAGGTCCCCAAACACTTTTTATGACAATATTTTTTTTTATGCATATTAACCTTTAAAATGATCACTTTTGATTTTTTATGTTTGTGTCCCATAGCCTTTAACAGTGTTCAAACTAATTTGTTGCCTATTCTGCATGTTCTGCTGCGAACCAAACTGGGGGGGGGGGGGGGGGGGTGTTCGGCTCATCCCTACTGGTATCTACTGTAAAGGAAAGCTTACTGGGAGAAGCAAATTATTTTCTTCTTCTGATCCTGCAAAAAGGAGATGTTGAGATCCCATTCCCATTGATGTAAGAAAGAGGCCTCGTACACACGACCGAGTTTCTCGGCAAAAAAAAGCAAGAAACTAGCTGGGAGATATTTTTTTGCAGAGGAAACCGGTCGTGTGTACATTTTCGTCGAGTCTGCAATTAGAGGGGAAATTAGTGTTGGTGGCACTAGGTTCATGACAGGTTGGCTCCTACAAGTGTCTGGGGTCACATGTATCTAAATCTATCCCATAATAGCACCAGTCACTGCTCAGAATCTCACATCATTCTAGATTGTAAGCTCTAACGAGCAGGACCCTCTGATCCCTCTGTATTGATTTGTATTGTAAGTGTACTGTCTGTCCCCATGTTGTAAAGCGCTGCACAAACTGTTTGCGCCATATAAATCCTGTATAATAATAATAACTGATGTTGCTGAAAACAATGTTGATTTACTAAAATAGAAAGTGGTTTCTATGCAGTATTGCACAAGATTTTGCAATCAGCTTCCAGGTGTTTCGTCTAAGCTGAAGTTAAAAGCTGATACTGTAAGGTACCTGTAGAAGGGTAGAGTCTGAAGTGGAGCTTAGTCTGAGGGTTGAGGCGTTAGCATAGTCAGGCAGTCTGGGTCAGCTAAAGAACTAAAGAGTCCAAGGGGCAGAAGCACCAAGCACAGTATATGCTGCAAAACTCAGATCTTACCATGACAGTGTGAGAAGAGCTGCAGGACAGGCACATAATAGGCTTCCATGTACAACTGCACCAAATTTTGCACTCTCCAGTTTTAGTAAATCACACCTACTAATGTCACTTATGTTTTCTGTCACCAAGTCGCAAAAGTATTCCTGTATAGTCACATTAGATCAGGCAGGATTTATTCATGAGACACCTCTAGGAGTTCTGCAGGTTCCTACAAGACTTATGATGACCAGCAACATATTACATAGTTACATAGAAGGTGAGGTTGAAAAAAGACAAAAGTCCATCAAGTCCAACCTATCAGGCCTCGTACACACGACCGTTTTCCTCGACAGAATCCATCAAGAAACTTGGTGGCAAAGCTTTTTTGCCAAAGAAAATGGTCGTGTGTATTTTTTTTTGTCGAGAAAACTGACGTAGAACTCGACGAGAAAAAAAGAGAACAAGTTCTCTTTTTCCTCATCAGAAGTTTCAATTTCCTCGTCGTGTTTCCCGTCGGGCTGGTTTTCGACGAGAAACACGTTTGTGTGTATGCTTAGAAACCCGCGCATGCTCAAAATAAAGTATGAGATGGGAGCGCTCCTTCGGTAAAAGTAGGGTTTGTAATGGAGATAGCACATTCGTCACGTTGTAACAGACTGAAAAGGGCGAATCGTCTCTCACCAAATTTTTACTTAACACGCAGTAACATGAGATTAGCAAAAGCAGCTCCAAGGGTGGCGCCAGTGGAATCGAACTTCCCCTTTATAGTGCCGTTGTACGTGTTGTTCTTAAAAAATTGGAAAAACACTGCGCTAAACCAGAGATCGTGGGAATGCTGCTAGTACCAAAAATATAGATACATATATTGGAAGATATTGGTAAAAGGTGAGGTACAGCGCAAAACCAATATACGTGAAAATTCTGATAATAATCCAAAATTATAAATAAATGAATAAATAGTGTAAGGCAAACACTATAAACCAATTCATGTGAACATGATTGGCTGTGATGAATATAAATATATAAATCAGAAAAAGTGATGCTGACAAATACAAATAAAAACAAGCGAATAATGCAGTACTAACTACTGCGTGCCAAGGATGGCTATATAAAATAAATATGTCAAAAGATGTATCGTGACCATCTAATATTTAACTACCCGTGAAAATAAATAAATGAGTAAAAATACAATTAATACAAAAATATAAAAAAATATAAAAATATAAAAATTAATGACTTTAAACTCAAATAAAAACAATGGTGAATGTCCATAGAGAAATCCCAAATATCTGAAAAAAAATTCGTGAAAAGTGAACTCCAAAAAGTCTTCCAATAGAGGGTATTCTAATATTGGCACCACCTTCCACCAAGAACAACGAGATTTTGTCTTGACAGTGTGTACGCAAAGAAAGCTTGTCAAGATTCTCGACAAGCCTAACAAGGAACTCGACGAGGAAAATGATGTTTCATTTACGACGAGTTCCTCGGTCGCGTGTACGAGGCCTGACCTGGACAACACAAAGAGGCACCCAGTTAAATTTTTCTTTTATTTATATTCCCTTTTTTTATATTTAAAACAAGGATTAAGGACATGTTGTGAAGATATTCTGAACTTCTTGAGGGCCCCATTGGCTGTATTACTGATAATCTCTTGATTTCAGTGCGGCTGTGTTTCTTTGACAGATGTGACATGGGATATAATTATTAAAGGTTTACGACCCCCATTACCTTCTATGCCAACTTTATTCCATAACACATAAATACACAAAATAGAAAATACACATCTTATAAGAAATTCTCCCCATGCACATAATTACTGGAATCAAAAATCTTCACCGACTCCAAAAATGCCCCTTTTCATGAACCTCCACATTTACTATTATATCTTAAAATAAAAATCCCTATAGATTCAAATGATGGACCTCCTCAGCAAACAATATAAAGAGAAAACATCAAGTCATTTCTTACTTTGCCGGTTTTCCAGAGGCGAGGATGACTCATATTGGGAAATGTTTTAGGCACATAGTCTGGGCCTTGGATAATGGAAACTGTGACACGCAAAAAACGTGTATTATTTTCATAAAACCAGCTTTGTAAAAAAAGATTAATTTGCATTTCTAACTTCTCATTAAAGTGGATCTTGTATCCCTCGTTGAGCTCATATTCAATATTTCTCATATATTTGTGCAGCTTTTCATGGAAGACAGAAATACACAGAATATCATATACAGTTTAAGAGTTCTGAAATAAAATTCTGCTGAAAAAAATACAAAGTTATCAGATTTAATTAGACATGTGCACAACAAAAAATTTCGTATTTTTTTGTTTCGTTTTGTCTCGTTACGTAGATTCGTAAAGATTTGTAATTTCGTAAGATGCAAGTTTTCCTATTCGGACTCGTTCGTATTTCGTAAGACGCAAGTTTTCCTATTCGGACCCGTTCGTATTTCATAAGACGCAAGTTTTCCTATTCGGACCCGTTCGTATTTCGTAAGACGCAAGTTTTCCTATTCGGACCCGTTTGTATTTTCGTAACAGTTTTATTTTCGTTTATACTGAATGATTCGTAATTCTGTCTAATTTATTTTCGATTATTTTAGATAATAATTTTCGTTTAATGGATTCGTAATTTTGTACTTTCGTAAATACATCGCAACACGCGGCTAATCCATATTAGGATAGACTTTCTCTTAAGCCCCGTAGACACGGTCGGACTTTTTGCCAACAAACATCAAAATTTGTGTTTTCCAAAAAATCCGACCGTGTGTATGCTCCATCGGACAAACTTTTTCGGTTTCAAAAGTCCGACCAACTCCCTTCAGACAAAAATCACCGGAAAATTTTGTTTGAAGTCCGATCGTGTGTACAAGGCTTTACACTGTCCAAAGTGACTCAGCACAATAGAGATAAGCTAAGATATTAAGTAAGATAAGTAAGTAAGATACATCACTCTAACTACACTGCCCAGTGCCCATTCGAAAGAACAATACAAGTACACAAATTTACGAACAGACAAAGAAACTGATTTACAAAACACACAAATGAAAATACGAACATACGAATGAAAATACGAACAGACAAAGGATTTAAAATACGGAATGCAAATCGTTCGTTATAGATGTCATTTTCGTTCTTTTGCTTTTTCGGTGTTTCGTATTTTAGTAAGATTGTCCAATTGTACGTTCGTATTTTCGCTTGTTCGTTATTTTGCTTATTCGTAATTCCGTAATTTTCGTATTTTGGTTCTTTCAGCTTTTCGGATGTTCGAATTGATCCGAATGTACGAATACTAACAAATTTGTTCGAAAATCCATTTGTTACGAACAGGAACGCACATGTCTAGATTTAATGTACTAGATGACATTTCTAGAGATGTGAATAGGAATGATTGGATCAGGAGAATCACTCATTCTTTATTTTTTGATTCTCTTACAATGCTTCCATCTACATCTCTCTGCTATGAAAAGAATCCCCGGACCCAATAATCCATATAATCAATCATTCATTTTATTTTCAGATTGGGCTAAATTTGTACATACAGTGTGTATATATATATATATATATATATATATATATATATATATATATATATATATATATATACAGTACAGAAAGTACAAAAGTTTGGACACACCTTCTCATTTAAAGAGTTTTCTTTATTTTCATGACTATGAAAATTGTAGATTCACACTGAAGGCATCAAAACTATGAATGAACACATGTGGAATTATACATAACAAAAAAGTGTGAAACAACTGAAAATATATTTCATATTCTAGGTTCTTCAAAGTAGCCACCTTTTGCTTTGATTACTGCTTGGCACACTCTTGGCATTCTCTTGATGAGCTTCAAGAGGTAGTCACCTGGCGCAGCACCCCATCACTCTCCTTCTTGGTCAAATAGCCCTTCCCCCGCCTGGAGGTGTGTTTGGGGTCATTGTCCTGTTGAAAAATAAATGATGGTCCAACTAAACGCAAACCGGATGGAATAGCATGCCGCTGCAAGATGCTGTGGTAGCCATGCTGGTTCAGTATGCCTTCGATTTTGATTAAATCCCCAACAGTGTCACCAGCAAAGCACCCCCACACCATCACACCTCCTCCTCCATGCTTCACAGTGGGAACCAGGCATGTAGAGTCCATCCGTTCACCTTTTCTGCGTCGCACAAAGACACGGGGGTTGGAACCAAAGATCTCAAGTTTGGACTCATCAGACCAAAGCACAGATTTCCACTGGTCTAATGTCCATTCCTTGTGTTCTTCACCCCAAACAAGTCTCTTTTGCTTGGTTTCCTAGCAGATATTCTACCATGAAGGCCTGATTCACACAGTCTCCTCTTACCAGTTCTAGAGATGTGTCTGCTGCAAAAGGTGGCTACTTTGAATAATCTAGAATAGGAAATAGATTTTCAGTTGTTTCACACTTTTTTTTTATGTATAATTCCACATGTGTTCATTCATAGTTTTGATGCCTTCAGTATGAATCTACAATTTTCCTAGTCATGAAAATAAAGAAAACTCTTTGAATGAGAAGGTGTGTCCAAACTTTTGGTCTGTACTGTATATGTTTTGATCAAAAACAGGTGAACAACACTCGGCAAGGCTCAATGTGCTGTACAATCAGACCATCCTACTGGTCATATATGAAGAAAAGTCAAAGGATTGCTGCACAATCATTTATTGAAATATCATTAAAAAAAACATCCATTATAGAAATTCCATCGTAAAGTATTCCATCATTACAGTTTTGGGCTGTTAGCAATAGCGCCCTTTTTCAGATGAGAACACTCCTAAATATATATTTCCTGCCAGACTCCATCGCAACCTACGTGTGGGTTAAAAAATGAATAAATAAATATATACGTGAAATAAGTGCGAAAAAAATATATAAATTAATGTATATGGTATATCCAAAAACGTGCTCTTTAAATATTCCAAGACATGCTCTACCCAAGATACAAATCATTTAAAACCAACATAAAAAAAACAATAATAAGAAACAAACAAGTGTATGTTGCAGTATCAACAGACCACAATTAATATGGCGAAAAAATGAATAAATAAATATATACGTGAAATAAGTGCGAAAAAAATATATAAATACATGTATGCGTCAGGAGAGGTTCCTACATAGATCCTCTTCTCTTAACTAGAAAGAAAAAAGTCCCAATATAATAACCAAGTGCTTTTAATCAATATTCCTCCTGTGGGGTATTCAAATGCAACGTGATTTCACCACTTCCGTGATCTTCCCATCACTGTGCTAAATGGCCACTCACCAGATCCTATTCAGTAAAAGCCTTCGGTTCATTCCCAGGATAACCAAAGGCTTTTACTGAATAGTTCATAGTTCCAGGCTGGATCGGGAGCATACTGTGGTGGTATCGTATACATCTATACACATGGCAACAGTGTTTGTATTTGTTTTCTCTTGTCCCCGTCATTTTCTAGCTCTATGGCAGCTGGAGCGCATCTGCGTTTCAGTCCGCCGCCTCTTCTGGGGTGTCTGCGCATCTGCGAGCCTCGTCCAAGATCAAGGCTTGGTTCGCACGTGCGCAATTCCGGAATACGGCGGTGATCGCGCATGCGCGCGAGCTCCGCTGAGCTCCGTCGGCTCCGTTGTACGAATGCCAGGGGGGGCGCGGTGACATCATCATCAGCGCCAAGTTTAAATAGCTGTCAGATACAACTATCACATGGGATGTCCTGCAGGCTAAGACAGCAGCTTCCTGGTGTTTGCGCTTGAAGTGGTCAAGGTAGGAGGCTATGCTGCTACTGTTGATGATGTTTAGCTGAGACTGGTTTTACTCTAGATTGATTTTGGGGTTTTGGTCTTTTTAGCTACCAAGCTTCTGCTATGGATGTGTCACCGCCCCCCAGTATCCAACACTTGCGCTGCAGGTAGGAATATTTCCTTCTGCGAGCCTGTTAATTTCCTTTTTTTTCTCAGTCCCTCTAGGTCTGAAAATAGGCATTCAGCACGCAAAGATAATGACAATTCTAAAACTCAACGTCATCACTCCTCATCGAGTTCTAGATGTCCTGGGCACCACTCTGTCTGCCATTCCAGCAACTCAGGAAAGAGAGTCTGCTGGGGATGTAGAGCTCAGGTCCCGGAAGGTAAATCCCTCTGTGAGCCATGTTATTCCCGGGTCGTAAGGGAAAGAGGGGATGGAGACCAACAAGTGGAGGCTCTGGTTAGAAGGGTGGTCCAGGAGTCCCTAAACAAATCTGACTCCAACCGTACCGTCGTTCCTCCAGTTGACCCAGCACCAGTCCTCGTACAGGATGACGCTGAAGCTCTGGGTCCTTCTCGGCATATCTGCTCCTCAAGTGAATCCTCACTATTAACAATGCCACAGGGTTTACATTTTCTTTAGTTCCAAACTTGGTTAAAGCAGTTAAAGATGCTTTGAAATGGGAAGAACCAGTAGAAGCACCTTCTAAACAGAGGAAGTACTTCAAACAACTCAAAAAGGAGCACCCAAATTTCCCCTTTTTGGGTGAACTTGGGGATTTTATTATAGATGAATGGGCTGAAGTGAAAATGAAAAACTCATTACTTTCTAAAGTGGCAAAAAAGTATCCATTCAAGAGTGAGGATGTGAAACATCTTGAATCAGCCCCTCTGATTGATGCAGCCTCAATGAGGTTGGTAAGACACGTTACACTCCCTCTGGAAGATACTGTTTCCTTCAAGGACGGATTAGAGAGAAAAAAAGATACTGATCTCAAACGTATATATATTACGGCGGGCATGGCCTGTAAGCCAGCCTTGGCCCTTGCAGCTCTGTCCAAAGCAATGGAGGCCTGGTCAGATGAAGTAGATTCTTCCATGGCAAGCATCTCTAAAGAGTTAGCCAGAAGCATGCCGCTCCATGAACTAAGAATGGCGTTGGTCTTTTTGGGTGAAGCTTCTCTCGATATTATTCGCCTGGTGGCACGTGTCATGCTTTCCTGTGTAACAGCTAAACGGGCCTTGTGGCTACGTCCTTGGGTAGCTGATCCTGCCTCTAAACAGGCATGGTGCAGGATTCCCTTTAAAGGGTCTTCCCTTTTTGGGAATAAGCTTGACAGTGCTATCACCCGTGCCACAGGTGGTAAGTCAGGGTTCCTTCCCCAGGATCATCGTCTTCTGGGTCAAAGAAGAGCTCAACCAAGACAAGATCAGGATCGTGCAAGAGATGCTCATCGTTACAAACCTGGTCGCGAGTTCAGGAAGAACTGGCTAAAAAAACAGCCTTCTGGTCAAAAATCCACAAAGGAAGCTTCTTCTAAGCCTTTTTGATATAGGGTCGGCTGAGACGGAACAAGTTGGAGCTCGGTTACTTCAGTTCCGACACGTCTGGGCAGCCTCGATAAAATATTTTTAGACTGTCAAAACAGTCTCTTCTGGTCATTCTTGGACGTTTGTCAATCCATCCACACTTCAGTTCATACCCACAGTCCTACCCTGCTCAGAAGAGAAGAGACAAATCCTTCTATCATACACAAACTCTCTCATGGCCCAGGGCACCGCCATACAAGTACCAACAGCCGAAAGATTCTAAGGGATGTACTCACCCTTGTTCATGGTTCTAACAAAGACCGGCTCCTGGAGGCCAGTGATAGATCTGACACATCTAAATACCTTTATCAAAAAGGAAAAATTCAAAATGGAGTCACTGCTCACAATACGTCAGACGGTTCAACCAGGCGACTGGCTTGTGTCCATAGACCTGAAGGATGCCTATTTCCATGTCCCAATAGCGGTAGAGTTTTAAAAGTATCTTCGGTTTGCAGTAGACAGTATTCACCTCCAGTTTACATGTCTCCCGTTCGGGCTTAAAACATCGCCTCGGGTATTTTCGAAGCTCTTACTGGCTGTCACAGCTCTGATCAGAACCAGAGGTATCCGACTACATCACTACCCGGACGATCTGCTATTACTTTCTCAAAGTAGGGAGCAGCTGTTAATACATCGGTCTCAGGTCATCTCCACTCTGACCGAGTTCGGTTGGCTGTTGAACAAAGAAAAGAGTCATCTAGAGCCTACACAATCTCTTTTTTTGGCGCTCAATTCGATACAGTAGAGAGTACCATCTCCTTGCCCCTGAGGAAAATTCCAGTAATTTGTGACAGAATTCATCTTGCAATGGCTTCTCCTCTCCTCAGAGTCTCGGAGTGTCTCAAGATAATAGGCACCATGGTGTCCACAGCCCCCATGGTGAAATGGGCACAGTGGAAGATGTGGCCCTTTCAGAAGGGTTTTCTCCAGCAGTGGGATCCGGGGTCTCGGGATCATTTCATACGGATAACCCTGTCTATGCAGGAAAGCCTTCTCTAGTGGCTTCTGCGGAAGAATCTCCTCAACTGCCATTCCATAGCTCCCGTCTCATGGGTCACAATTACAACGGATGCCAGCAACAGAGGCTGGGGAGCGCTCTGCCTGAAGGAAGTAGCTCAAGGAAAGTGGGACTTCCCGTCCCAAAGGATAGTATCCAATGTCCTAGAACTTCGAGGAGCCTTTTGTGCTCTACAAGCCTTTCGACACTTGATAAAGGGGGCCTCAGTTCTCCTAAGGCTGGACAACACATCAGCAGTATCGTATATCAAAAGGCAGGGAGGCACTCGTAGTCTATCCCTACTGAGGGAGGTAGATCCAATCATGTCATGGGCGCAGACATATTTGACAAATCTGACAGCTGTATATCTTCCTGGAGCTCAGAACCTACAGGCGGATTTTCTCTCAAGAACGTCACTCGACAACAACGAGTGGTCTCTCCACAACAATGTCTTCAATTGAATTCTGTCCCTGGGAATTGTACCAGAAGTGGATCGGTTTGCGTCTCCGTGCAACTTCAAACTGGAAAAGAACTACATCAGATGTCGTTGCCCCCAGGCCTTTGGGGTGGATGCCCTGACGGATCAGTGGAGGTTCCACAGATCAGATGGTTTCCTTTGCTGTTACAACTGAGCTTCCGGGATCCAGTTCCGCTCCCAGCCAGACCAGATCTCCTGTTGCAGGGAATAACCCCTCACCCATGCCCAAGCCATCTACATCTGATGGCTTGGTTTTTATAAAGGGGAAGGCTGGAGGCATTAGGTTACCCAAGCAGGGCAATCTCTACTTTATTGAATGCTAGGAGACCTAGTACCAACAAAGTCTATCAAAGAATCTGGTCAAAATTCTCAGGCCGGGTACACACGGACAAACATGTATGGTGAAAGCGGTCCGTCGGACCGTTTCCACCATACATGTCTGCCAGAGGGCTTCTGTACGATGGTTGTACACACCATCGTACAGAAGTCCGCGCGTAAACAATACGCGGGGCGTGTCCGCGGTGTCGCCGCGTCGATGACGCGGTGTCGCCGCGACAATGACGCGGCGACGTGGGCGGCCCGCCTTTAAAATGCTTCCACGCATGCGTCGAAGTCATTCGACGCATGCGAGGGACGGCGGGCGCCTGGACATGTACGGTAGGTCTGTACTGACGACCGTACATGTCCGAGCGGGCTGAATTCCAGCGGGCTGTTTTAAAACAAGTCCAGGAATATTTGTCTGCTGGGAAAAGGCCCGGCGGGCAAATGTTTGCTGGAATTCGGCCCGCTCGCACCTACACACGACCAAACATGTCTGCTGAAACTGGCCTGCGGGCCAGTTTCAGCAGACATGTTTGGTCGTGAGTATGGGGCCTTAGACTACATTTCTACCATTGAAGATTCTCCTATTGATCCCAGAATACAGGATGTCCTAGGTTTTCTTCAAACAGGCCTCGATCTATCCTTATCAAGTAGCTCCTTAAGAGTTCAAGTTTCTGCTATCTCTGCCTTCACAGGTATTCCCTGGGCTAGACACACTCTTATCAGGCAATTCTTTAACCACTTAACCCCCGGACCATATTGCTGGTCTAAGAACAGAGCACTTTTTTCGATTCGGCACTGCGTTGCTTTAACTGACAATTGCGCGGTCGTTCGACGTGGCTCCCAAACAAAATTTGCGTCCTTTTTTTCCTACAAATAGAGATTTCTTTTGGTGGTATTTGATCACCTCTGCGTTTTTTAGTTGTTGCGCTATAAACAAAAATAAAGCGACAATTTTGAAAAAAAATTATATTTTTAACTTTTTGCTATAATAAATATCCCCGAAAAATATATAAAAATACTTTTTTTTCCTCAGTTTAGGCCGATATGTATTCTTCTACATATTTTTCTTTAAAAAATCGTAATAAACGTTTATTGATTGGTTTGCGCAAAAGTTATAGCGTTTACAAAATAGGGGGTAGTTTTATGGCATTTTTATTAATATGTTTTTTACTAGTAATGGTGGCGATCAGCCATTTTTTTTCGGTACTGCGACATTATGGCGGACACTTCGGACACTTTTGACACATTTTTGGGACCATTGGCATTTTTATAGCGATCAGTGCTGTAAAAATGCATTGGATTACTATAAAAATGCCACTGGCAGGGAATGGGTTAACACTAGGGGGCGGGGAAGGGGTTAAGTATGTTTCCTGGGTGTGTTTTAACTGTAGGGGGGTGGCCTCACTAGGGGAAATGACTGATCGCTGTTCATACGTTGTATGAACAGACGGTCAGGCATTTCTCCCCTGATAGGACCAGGAGCTGTGTGTTTACACACACAGCTCCCGGTGAGTGAGTGAGAAACTTATATAGCGCAGCACATGCAAACTGAATCGCCTCTGGGCGCTGAATCGATTCCATGCGTAGAGCCCCTTTGACCTCAGAAGAGATAGGTTTTAATCTCTCTCCTGAAGTCCAAGTGATTCACCTCCAGACGAGGTCCCTGGACTGCAAATCTTCGATCTCCTTTGGACTTGTATCTGGCTTTGGGTATCTGGCATAGATTTTGATTGGTGGATTGCAGAACGCTATTGGGGTTGTGAGCTTTTATTTTTTCGCATAGATATTGGGGGGCGTTTCCTTGAATACATTTATGCATTAGGCAGAGTGCCTTAAAAGTGATTCTGTCTTTTACTGGCAACCAATGAAGGGATCTCAGAGAAGGTGAGATTGATTCCCATGTTTTTTTCCCAATCACGAGTCGAGCGGCCGTATTTTGAACGACTTGCAGCCGAGTGATTTGGAATTTGGGGAGTCCGAGATAGAGGGCATTCGCATAGTCAAGTCTGGAATTAATAATTGTTCCCACCACGACTGGAATGTCCTCTTTCGGGATAAAGGGAGTGAGTCTGCGTAGTAGGCGCAGCAGATGGTGCGATCCGCTGACTACTGACCCTATTTGTGCATCCATTGTCATGTTGGAGTCGAAAATGACTCCAAGACTTTTAACTTTGGTGCTAGGGATGATCACTGTACCCAGAATGGGCAGGGGTGTCCATGTTGTTGCAGGATGATTTTTGCGGTTGGCGTGGAACAAGAGAAGTTCTGTTTTCGAACCGTTGAGTTTAAGATAACTCTGTGTCATCCAGTTGTCTATCAAAGTTAGACATTTCTCTAGTCCTAAATGATGATTCTTTTTGTTGCATACGCGAAAATACAGTTGTGTGTCATCTGCATAAGAATGATAGAGTAACTTATGGTTACTAATGATTGCGAAAAGTTATGTAATGAGCAATCGCCAGGCACACGCACAGGAGTCAGGGACGAGTGGGGGCATGCGTGCGCACGTGCCCCTAGTGGCCGCTTAGAGAGCCGACATATAGCTACGGGCTCTTGCGCAGGGGAGCCGACCTGCCGCCGTATAACTGCGGCGGCTGGTCGGCAAGTAGTTAAAGGAGCTATAAGGCTGAGACCTCAAAGAAAACCGAGATTCTCCAAGTGGGACCTTCCCCTGGTCTTGGATTTTTTCTCAGAAAGAGAAAGACAGCACACGGATCAACTACTGTATCTATCAAAGATCTCTCCCTTAGGCCCCGTACTCACGACCAAACATGTCTGCTGAAACTGGTCGGCAGACCAATTTCAGCAGACATGTTCCGTCGTGTGTACAGCCGCGCGGACAGGATTCCAGCAAACAATTGTCTGACAGACCGTTTCTGAGCAGACAACTGTTTCCCGGACTTGCTTTAAAACAGTCCGCTGGAAACCTGTCCGCCCGGACATGTACGGTCGTCTGTACAGACCTACCGTACATGTCCTGCCGCCCGCATCCCTCGCATGCGTCGAATGACTTCGACGCATGCGTGGAAGCATTTTCAAGGCAGGCCGCCCACACCGGCGCGTCATTGTCGCGGCGACACCGCGTCATCGACGCGTCGACACCGCGGACACGCCCCGCGTATTGTTTACGCGCGGTCTTCTGTTCGATGGTGTGTATAGCCATCGAACAGAAGTCCCCGGGCAGTCCCCGGCCAGACATGTCCGATGGAAACGGTCTGCAGACCGTTTTCATCGGACATGTCCTGCCGTGAGTACTCGGCCTTAAAGTTGTCTTTCTTGTAGCCATAACATCGGCTAAGAGGGTTTCCGAAATTGGTTCTCTGGGATCCAAGGAACCATTCCTTACTTTCTTCCTGGATCATGTAGTAATGATTTCTATGCTAGGATCAAATCCAAAAGTAACATTGGTATTTCATGAGAATCAGGAAATTGTTCTTCCTACCTTTCCATCATCTGAGAACTCTAAGGCCCGGTACACACGAACAAACATGTATGGTGAAAGCGGTCCGTCGGACCGTTTTCACCATACATGTCTGCCAGAGGGCTTCTGTACGATGGTTGTACACACCATCGTACAGAAGTCCGCGCGTAAACAATACGCGGGGCGTGTCCGCGGTGTCGCCGCGTCGATGACGCGATGTCGCCGCGACAATGACGCAGCGACGTGGGCGGCCCGCATTTAAAATGCTTCCACGCATGCGTCGAAGTCATTCGACGCATGCGAGGGACGGCGGGCGCCTGGACATGTACGGTAGGTCTGTACTGACGACCGTACATGTCCGAGCGGGCAGGATTCCAGCGGACGGTTTTAAAACACGTCCAGGAATATTTGTCTGCTGGGAAAAGGCCCGGCGGGCAAATGTTTGGTGGAATTCGGCCCGCTCGCGCCCACACACGACCGAACATGTATGCTGAAACTGGCCCGTGGACCAGTTTCAGCAGACATGTTTGGTCGTGAGTATGGGGCCTAATACTCCTAATACGCCTTTGGATGTCGGAAAAGTTTTAAAGCAATACTTGCAAGCCACAGCTTCTTTTCGACCAATCTGATCATCTGTTCATTTGCTTTCATGGGAAAAACAAAGGATTGCATGCTTCCTCCAGAACCACTGCAGCATGGATCGTTCAAGCCATCCAAGGGGCTTATAAAGCAAAGGATTTGGCTCCTCTATAGGCGGTGACCGCTCATTCTACTAGGAGCATTTCCACATCATGGGCGGCTGCCCGTCATGTCTCCCCGGAAGTGATCTGTAAAGCGGCCTCATGGTCGTCGTTAAACACATTTATGATGCATTAATTCGTAGAACCGGCTTCTTTGTCTTCAGTTCATTTTGGTTTACATGTTTTGTCTGTTAACGGTGTCAATTAAACATTTTCTTTAACCAGCAATTGCCCACCCGGGTGTGTATGGCTAGTCATTTCCCACACGTAGGGTGTCATGGAGTCTGTCAGGAAAACTGAAAATTTATATCAAATACTTACCCTAATTTTCCTTTCCTGATGGACTCCATGGCAGCAGGAGTTCCCTCCCTTAGCTGGAGTAGGCTATATTACGAAACACGGTCTCTGACTAGAAGTAAAGATTTATGGGGGTAGGGTCCTTTGAGGTATGAGAGGCGGGATTAACCTACACATAGGCTGCCATGGAGTCCACCAGGAAAGGAAAATTACGGTAAGTATGATAAAAATAAATCCGTTATATTTAGGAGAATCAAAAGATTGCCACTTTTCACACAACCGGTTTTCCCGTTGGAATAAACTCGAATGGTTTTTCAGACGGAATTCCGCTCAAGCTGTCTTGCATACACACGATCACACCAAATACCGACCGTCAAAAATACAGTGACGTAAGACACGTGCGACGGCAGTATAAAACAGAAGTTCAATTCCAACTACGCCACCCTTGGGCTGCTTTTGCTGATCTTGTGTTAGTAAAAGTTTTTCTAATCTTCGTGCTTTCAGATCATTGTTTCATGCTTTAACCCAAGCTCAGTCCATGAACAGGGTGGGGAGGATTTCATGGACTAATAATTGGTTGCTTCAGCGAGACCAATTCTATCACATGCCTTTGCTGCGGGAGATCCAGGAGAAAAATCCTGATGATTTTAGGATTATCTCCGAATGACGGACCCCGTTTTTCATTATTTGTTGGCTTTGCTGTTCCCTTATTTTACGAAGCAGGACACCTGCATGCGGCAAGTCGTCACTGCCGAGCAAAGGCTAGTCGCCACGTTGAGATACCTGGCGACTGGGAGAAGTCTGCAGGACCTCAAGTTCTTGAAAGGCATCTCCCCACATCTCCATTATCCCACAGACCTGTTCTGCCATCATACAACTTTATTATTCTAGCATTATAAAGAACAAAAGAATGCATTACAAGATCCCAGAATTTGCAGCGTGACGAATGTGCTATCTCCATTACGAACACTGGTTTTACCAGACAGAGTGCTTCCGTCTCGTACTTGATTCTGAGCATGCATGGTTTTTAGTGCATCGGACAGTTTCCGATCGGAAAATCTGACCGTGTTTATGGGAGATAAGCAGAGGACTGAGAAAGATTCATATGAAGTGATTGCCACTGATTGTTGTTATGAATTTTCAAACCCATCATTATGTATCGTTCATTACTCATCACAATGTTACCTCCTTTGTCTGAGGGTTTTATAGACCATCCCTCTCTTTTAGACTTCTAATGCCCCGTACACACGAACGGATTTTCCATCGGGCTAAACTCCGACTGATTTTTCAGACGGAATTCAGTTCAAGCTGTCTCGCATACACACTGGGCCAGATTCTCGTACATCCACGTAAAATTGTGCAGGCGTAACGTATCTGATTTACGTTACGCCTCCGCAACTTACACGGGCAAGTGCTGTATTCTCAAAGCACTTGCTCCGTAAATTGTGGCGGCGTATCGTAAATCGGCCGGCGTAAGCCCGCCTAATTCAAAATTGGAACAGGGGGGCGTATTTTTTTTTTGTTTCATAAAGTTTTATTAGGTGAATATGAAATCAAACATAGCAACGTATAGATACATCATATAACAGCATGTTTTAACAATAGTAGTAAATAACCAAAATCGTGATGCTACAGATTACAATCTTATGCCAAAATATAGTCATCAATCGGGTAAAGTAATTGAGAGAGTCATAAATGAGAGAACGTTAAATAGCATAAGGAAAAAAAAATACAATAAAGGAAAAAAAAAAAAAAAAAATTCACCAAAGAGAACTTTTTGTTGTACCCATCTCGACCTGTAAACAGGTTATTCAATTGTATATTTTTTTCGTGGTCAAGATAAGTGGAGAAGGGGGTTAGGGAGTGAGGGGAAGGGGGAGGAAAAGAGAAAAAAAAAATTGGGGAGGGGGAGCTTATTGAGAGTTGTCTGACTTAGGATAATTTACCAGTACATTCCATCCATTTTATCGAAATGTTTAATAGCCTTGCAGAGGGCGCTATTGAGTTTTACTGAATGATTGTTTTATATGTCTGTGAGTCTTTGAAAACCATCCAATTATACCATGTTGTCGAAAAATTCTTTATTCTCTCCTGAGAAATACTTATGAGTTCTTCTATTTTTTCTATGTTGTTTATTCTTCTAAACCATTCTGTTTTGGAAGGAGTGATATTTGTGCGCCAATGAGCGGGGATACATTGTCGTGCAGCATTAATCATAAACATTGGGAGTGATTTCAGATAGCGTTTTCTTGGGAGGGAGTTGAAGTGCAAGAGATATTGTGCTGGTGTAAAGCCAAGGTTTTCCGATGTGACTAAAGAAATGGTCTCGTGGACTGATGTCCAAAAGTTATATATCAATGGGCAGGTCCACCATATGTGGAGCATCGAGCCTTCTTCTTGTTTACACCTCCAACATCTGTCAGAGAGTATTGGTGAGAATTTGTGAAGAACAGAGGGTGTTCTGTACCATCTGGTGATGATTTTAAAGCTGCATTCTTGTGTGGCTATGTTTAGTGACCCTTTATGTGCATACGTGAAGATTTTTTCCCAGTTCTCATCAGTCAGAGAGGTATTTAAATAATTTTCCCATTTTTGACATGAGGAGCTGGAGAAGTCTGTCTTATCCTCAAATAGTGAGTTGTACAAAGATGATATGATATGTCTGTGTGGGGTTTTTTTTGTGCAAAGGTCTTCTAATTTTGTGAGTGGTCTTGTCCAGCAGTGTGCAGTGTCGGTCTTGGTCAAGTAATGTCTAATTTGGATATAATTCCAAACCGGAATTAAGAAGGGCTTATTGTCATTGTTCAGGTCCTCTCTAGATAATATCTTCTTGTTTTTAAAGAAGTGCCTGGATAGAATTTGCTCGTGAGGCCAATGATGCTTTAAAAAGTTTTTCTCAAGTCCTGGGGGAAAATCTGGATTATTTCTCAAAGTTGTTAAAGGGCTAAGCCAGGGGGTAGTATTTGAGGGTTTAAATGTGCTGTGGAAGATTTTTAGAGTAGGTCCAACGAGGGGGTGCTTCTTAATAATTTTCAAGTGGTATTTAGGGTGGATCCATGGTAGGGTACTAAGATCTTGGGTGAACTGTATATGTTCCAATGATACCCAGTCTGTTGCATTTAATGAAGGAATGAATGAATGAATGAATGAAAAACTTATATAGCGCGGCACATGCGAACTAAATCGCCTCTGGGCGCTTGTTGTTCCTGTCTCCTTTAATATCAAAAGAGATGCGTCTTGATCTTTCTCCTGAATGCTAAGTGTTTTTCCTCCAACCGAATGCTGGTTGGTAAAGCGTTCCATAGTCTGGGACCCTGAACCGCAAATCTTCTTTCTCCTTTGGACTTGTAATTGGCTTTCGGTATCTGGAGCAGATTTTGGTTGGTGGATCGCAGAACGCGATTGGAGTTGAGAGCTTTTATTTTTTCGCACAGATAATGGGGAGCGGTCCCATGGATACATCTATGTGTTAGACAGAGTGCTTTAAAAGCAATTCTGTCTTTTACTGGCAACCAATGAAGGGTTCTCAGTGAAGGTGAGATTGATTCCCATGTTTTTTTTCCAGTCACTAGTCTGGCGGCCGTATTTTGAACGACTTGCAGACAAGCGATTTGGTACTTTGGGAGACCGAGGTAAAGTGCGTTTGCATAATCTAATCTGGAGTTTACAATCGCTCCCACCACGGCCGCTATGTCTTCTTTGGGAATAAAAGGAGTAAGTTTGCGTAGTAGGCGCAGCAGATGGTGAGATCCTCTGACTACTGACCGTATTTGTGCGTCCAATGTCATGTGAGAGTCGAAGATGACCTCAAGACTTTTGACTTTGGCGCTAGGGGTGATGATTTTGCCCAGAATGGGCGGGGGTATCCAAGTTGTTGCAGGTCGGTTCAGACTCTTGGCGTGAAACAGGAGAAGTTCTGTTTTCGCTCCGTTGAATTTAAGATAACTCTTCGTCATCCAGTTCTCTATCAAAGAGAGGCATGTCTCTAGATTGAGATGGTGATCCTTTTTGTTGCAAATGCGGAAATACAGTTGCGTGTCGTCTGCATAAGAGTGATATAGTGGGGCGTGTCCAAGATGGCGACCGGACTGGACGCTTAGTAGAGGAGCTCCGCTGCCATACCCGCTAAACATCCTGTTTCCCTGCGGATTATCCTGATTTAGGCGACCTGGATCGTTAGCTGAGTGCCCCCTGGACTGGTATGCCCTATAAGCGGAAGAAAACCGCTTACCAAAAGCCGTCTCCACCCCGTGTTAATCCCGGCGGCGGGAAGGCCACACTTCTCGTGGTGTCCAACATGGCGTCGCAGACCGAGGACGCAGACCCGGCGATCCAAGACCAGGACCACTTTGCTGCCCTGATGCAAGCCATCTCGACCTGCCAGTCCACGCTGACCGAAAAAATTGACACCATGCAGCTAGAGATGGGCTTCATCCGGAAAGACATGGACAAGGTCAGGACCCGGCTGACAGAGGCTGAGCACCGGGTGGGTGATGTGGAGGAAGTGCTGGGAGATCATGCCTCCTCTCTCCGCACCCTTACCACCAAGGTAAGAGCCCTGGAACATCGTGCGGAAGACGCGGAGAACCGCAATAGGAGAAATAATCTCCGTGTTATCGGCCTCCCTGAGCGAGCGGAAGATCCAGACCCCACTGCTTTTACCGAGCGCCTTCTCCGCCAACTGCTCCCCCAAGCTGCCTTCTCCCCATACTTCGCCGTGGAACGGGCCCACAGGATGCCGGCGGCTCGCGGCCCCCCCGGAGCCCCCCCGCGCACATTCATCCTTCGTCTCCTGAACTTCAGGGACAGAGACGCGATACTGCGGGAAAGCAGGAAGATCGAGACGCTGCGCTTCGAGGGGACCCGCCTGATGATCTTCCCCGACTTCTCTGTGGAGACGCAGAAGCAGCGAAAGTCCTTCGACCATGTGAAGCAAGCCCTGCGCCAGCGAGGTTTGAAATATAGCATGCTATTCCCCGCCCGTTTACGGGTCCAAGATGGAGAGACCCATCGCTTCTTCACGGTGCCGGATGAGGCGGCCGTGTGGCTGGAGACTCTCCCGCGCCACTGATCTCCTGGGGCCGAAACCGTTGTTTTGTTCTTCATTGTTCCTATGCCAGCTTAGTCCCCTTACTTGGCTATCCCTGTTCCTGCCTTGTGCACACCCAGCACCCTGTTTAGATGAACCCCCCCACCCCCCCTCCTCCTTTTTCGTTTCTGGACGGATGGGGCTGCAGCCTCTGTTCCTGTTGTTGGCTGTGGAAGGGGTGCTGCCTGGATGTCCCCCTCGCTGTGGAATGCCCTACATACACTGGGGCTGCTGACCGGGACTCACCTGTGAGTATGGGGGTACCTGGGGGGGGTGGATGCTTAGGCACCTACTGCACCCTGTGCCGGGGAACAGGGATATTTTCCTTTATCCACTTGGGGAACTAACTCTGTTATGGCATTATTGTACAAGTTACTGAACTTGCTGCTATAAGACTGTGCCCCCAGTATCTTCTGGGTGATTAACTTCCTCCGCAGGGAAAACGATAATAATAACTGACTCTCCGACTTTTTATTTTTTTCTTTTATTTTTTTATTTTTACACTTGCTTACTGAAGCGGGTGGCAGAGATGCTGGTCCGTCTGGCGAGCATACTCTGCTGGGCCTCCTAGGCGCCCTGTTGGTGCACTGCTTCCCAAAGACTGATAGTCATGCATTGTTTGGGTTACAAAACGCGCCTAAGTTTTGGGGGTTGCGTGGGGAGGGGGGGAGGGAATTTTACTTTTCATTTTCATTTTTTTTTCTGTTTTTGGTACAGCTATGGATTGTTCAATGTTAAGTATGGTCAAATGCACTGCCTTTACATGCTACTGCTGATGGGTGTGGAGTGGCTGCTGGGGGGAGGGACTCTGTTCTTTTTGCTGGGCGGGGGTCCGGATGACGACGGAGCAATGCCTATTTTCCCATGGTTGTCATGGCCCCCTTGAGAGTGTTGTCTTGGAATGTGCGCGGGTTAAATTCTAAATTTAAAAGATCCCTAGTGTTCTCCTACCTGAAGAGATACCACCCACACATTTGCATACTGCAGGAGACCCACCTCACTGGGTCCAAGGTCCTCGCGCTCAAGAAACCCTGGGTGGGATCCTATTTTCACTCTACCCACTCTACTCATTCCCGTGGGGTGAGTGTTTTAATTCATAAGGCGCTCCCGTTTGTTCTTCTGGACCTCCGCCTGGACCCGGATGGGCAATATGTCATTATTCATGCTCTCTGTGATAGACTAGAAATAGTGATTATTGGTCTGTATCTAACCCCCACGACAGGTATGACAGTACTTCGTAGGGCACAAGCTGTTGTTGCCGACTTCCCCTCGGCAACTGTAGTCTGGGCAGGGGACTTTAACATGGCCCCCAATCCCAGCATTGACAGATTGAACCCCGACCAGACAACTGACTCGGCGCTCTCTCGTTGGGCGGAGATATATGGCTTGAGTGATGTGTGGAGGTGGAAGTATCCATACGACAGATATTATACGTGTCACTCTGCAACTCATGCGACCATGTCTCGGATAGACTTGATCTATGCTACCGACCCTGTCTTGTCCAGGGTGGTGGCGGTGTCTCATTTGCCGCGGGGGATATCGGACCATGCACCGGTTATGTTAGACCTCTCCACCGACTCCGCTGCAATGCAGGGCCTGTGGAGACTATCCAGATACTGGATCACTGACGACAGACTGGAACCTTTAATGCTCACGGAGCTTAGAGACTACTGGGTCCATAATGACCACTCAGCCCCCCCTGAGGTGACATGGGATGCCTTTAAAGCTTACGCCAGGGGCAGGTATCAATTCAATATAGCCAAAGTACGGAAGGAAGCTAAATTGGAACTATCAGAGGCTGAGAGGCGAGCTGCGCGACTGGAAAATATGTACACAAACTCGCCTGACCAAGGCTCGCACGCTGACATGCTTACTGCCTACAGGGAGTTGGCACTCATCCGTGCTGCCTCATGCCGTCACTTCCTCCTTGCTCAGACTCAGCGAATATTTGAGCAGGGGGAACGAGCGGGTAGGTTACTGGCCTGGCTGGCGACTGAGAGATCGGGTAGCTCGTGTATAGCCAATATAAGAGATGAGGATGATGTCTTAATTTCAGACCCACTATTGATAAATGCCAGGTTTGAAAGATACTACCAAGACCTCTACGCGTCCAGGGCGTCATACACCCTGGATGAGCTAGACACATTCTTGCTCTCCCTAGACTTTCCCTCCCTGACCTCGGCGGCCAGTCGGACGCTTGAAGCTCCCATTACGCTGCAGGAGGTCCAGGGAGCTATCAAGTCTCTACAGGCAGGTAAAACCCCTGGTCCCGATGGACTCCCCACAGAGTTCTACAAGTCTAACCTCGAGGTGGCAGGCCCCCACTTCTACTCCACGCTCACCGCAGCACTGGAGCGCCTCAGCCTTCCGGCCTCCATGATGGAGGCGGTGATCGTTGTCATACCTAAACCTGGGAAGGACCCGGAACTGTGTTCATCCTATCGGCCTATATCTCTGCTCAATGTGGATGCCAAAATCCTGACCAAGATCCTGGCCAATCGGCTGAACACTGATCCTTACGCTGGTACATGGCGACCAGACGGGATTCATGCCAGGGAAGGGCACGGATATAAATATCCGCAGGCTCCACACCAATATTGCAATTTTCCGCGAGCAGAATACTACCGGGGCTGTGGCCTCACTCGACGCAGAGAAGGCCTTTGACTCAGTTGAGTGGGCCTTCCTGTGGCGAGTGTTGACTAAGTTTGGGTTCGGTCCTAAATTCATTGCCTGGATCAAATTGCTGTATGGGTCACCCACGGCCAGGGTGCGCACGGGGGGCAACATCTCAGCCCCATTCCGTTTATGCAGGGGGACGAGGCAGGGCTGCCCACTGTCTCCGGGGCTCTTTGCCTTGGCCATCAAGCCCATGGCTATTATGCTTCGCTCGACGCACGAGGTGAGGGGCCTGGAGGTGGGACCACTGACCGAAAGGGTGTCACTGTACGCGGATGACACCCTTTTGTACCTTGGTGATGACTCTCAGTCCCTAGTGGCAGCCCTCAAAATTGTTGATAGGTTCGGCGGGTTCTCCGGGATTCGTGTTAATTGGGGCAAATCTAGTTTATTCCGCCTGTCCGACCTTGCCCCCCCCACAGCGGACCTGACGCCGCTGAGTAAGGTCTCCAAATTCCGCTATCTTGGAGTGGACATTGACAACAATCTAGGTCAATACTTACATGACAACCTATACCCGGTCCTACAGACTCTAATTGCAAAATGCCAGGCCTGGAAGACACTACCCCTTACTCCGGTGGGGCGGGTGAACCTGTTAAAAATGGTGTTCCTCCCCAAGCTGCTCTACATATTCCGTAACACTCTGGTCCCTATCCCTGCCTCTTTTTTTACTAAATTGGATAGCGTAGTCTCCTCATTCATCTGGGGTGGGGGAGCTCCCAGAATAGCGCAACGCAAGCTTCAGCTACCTCTGTCCTCAGGGGGTCTGGCCCTGCCCTCCTTCAAAAAATACTACTGGGCGGCAGTGCTAGTAACGGTCCGGTGGTGGTTCCAGCAGACTAGGTCCAACCCAGCAGTAAACCTGGAGGCCGCAGTTATGGGCTCCTACTCAGCCCTCACCAACCTGGTCTATAGAGGACCCAGGGCCGCCCCGCAGGTTACTCTCCCGATGCGCACCACGATTCAGGTTTGGGATAAGGTCACTGCAGCGGTCGCGAGCCCTGACTCCATCTCGCCTCACGCCCCGCTATGGGGCAACCCAAGACTCTCACATTTCAGGTCCATTCCGGACCCTAGTGTCTGGGCCAGATATGGAATAGTGAAGATACAACATATTATGCCCGCTGGGGCGCTGCTCCCCTTTCCGGAGCTGTGCGCAGCGTTTGAGCTCCCCTCATGGATGCTGTTCAGGTACTTACAATTGAAACATGCGGCGCAGGCACAGTTCTCGAGGACAACTACGGTTGAGCCACATAGGATAGAGAGGTTCCTTATATCCCGTGGAATTGATAGAATAGTATCCTCCATCTACCTCCGACTTACATGTGACGACTCAAAGGGGGACTCTCCCCTCCACAGAGTCTGGAAGGCGGACATTCCCGACCTCTCGGAAGAGGATTGGGAGTCTGCGCTGGTCCAATATATACCGACGACCATATCTGCTAGAGACAGATTTATCCAATTGAAGTTCTTACACAGGGCCTATTACACCCCCCAGCGCCTTGCCAGGATATTCCGTACCCAGTCAGACCGATGCCCTAAATGTCAGAGAGAGACAGGAACGTTCTATCACGTTGTGTGGGACTGCCCGGTCGTGCGGGGATACTGGGAAGGGGTGGTGGAGAAAATTAACGCTGCTACTGGCCTCCGAGTGCCGCTGGACTCCAAGATTCTCCTTCTCGGTATCACAGAGGGCGTGACACAGTCTACTCACGCCGGCTTGCTACTATTCTTTCTCTGCTTCTATGCTAGGAAAACACTGCTACGACAGTGGAAGCTGGCGAGCCCCCCTACAGTGGCTCAATGGCTTACACTGGTGGACTCCGTTCTGCCTCTCTACAAATTGACCTACATGGGCCGCAAGTGCCCCCAAAAATTTGACAAAGTTTGGGGGTCATGGGTGGCAGCTAGGGCACTGCCTGTTTGAGAATGCTCTTGTATGCTCCATGGATTCATAGTGCTTCTCCTTTAAGCGTGTGGAAGAGGTGCACTCCCCCCCCCCCGGGGTTTGGGACATGACTCACCGTCCTGCAGCCTGACTAGCTGACCCTCACCCTATTCAGCGATCCAACCTAGACCCATTCAGATCTATCTCTAGTGTGTTGCCCTGTACCTGTCATGCTGATTGTATGTATGTGCTAATCCGTACAATGTCAAACCTTGCTGTACCACAGTTTGTCGATTTGCTTTTTGTTTTGTTTCTTTATTTTATTAATAAAACTTTTCTGTTAAAAAAAAAAAAAAAAGAGTGATATAGTAGTTTTTGGCTACTAATGATTTCAAAAAGAGGACGAAGATAGATGTTAAACAGCACCGGCGACAGCATCGATCCTTGAGGAACTCCGTACGATACCGTGCGTTTCTCAGAAGTGAAAGGTCCCAATTTCACCATTTGTGATCGGTTTTCCAAAAAAGAGGAGAACCAATATAAATCACCTTATGCGACTTTGGCTACGTCAGCTAGCCGAGTTAGTAACAGTTTGTGGTCTACCGTGGCGAAGGCTGCGCTTAGGTCCAACAGAACCAGAAGACAAGATTCTCCTTCGTCTGCGGCCTCGAGAGCGTCGTCCCATATTTTGAGCAATGCTGTTTCCATCCCGTATCCGTGACGGAAGCCCGATTGAAATGGATCAAGTAGATTATGGGTATCTAGATGCTGTTGCAGCTGTTGTACCACTACTTTCTCCATTACCTTGGAGAGAACGTTTAGGCCTGTAATGGGACGGCGGTGAAGTGGGTCCTTGGGGTCTAGGGTGGGTTTCTTCAAGATGGGTTGAATTATGCCTTCTTTCAACTGGGAGGGCACTAAGCCTTCCTTGAAAGACTGGTTTATGAGCTGCGTGATAGGAGGTGCCAGGATGTCGGCACATTCCTTCAGCAGTTTGGTGGGGATGATATCATTTGGTGCTGTGCTGTTTCGCAGAGAACCGATGATATTTTTTATGGCATCGATAGAGATGGGTTCTAGAGTGAACTTTCCTGATTGCGGTGAATTTCTGTGGGTATTATGTGAGTAATTGCGGGGAGGGGGGGGTTTCGGGGCTATTGTTCTGCTGAATGCTTTCCCGGATTCCCTAAATTTTATTAATGAAGTAATCTGACAATTCATTGCAGAACTCCTGGGTATCTGAATTGGGGGGTTCAAGACAGACGGGATTCATGGTCTGAGTGACCATCTTGAAGAAAAATGGAAAAATAGTTTTTCTTGGCTATGAAGATTTCTTTGTGGTATTTTCTTGTTATTGCTTTGTAGCTGGTGAGGTTTTCTTCTGAAGAGCTTCTTTTCCAGGCGGCTTCCGCCCTTCTGCGCTCTTGCTTCAGTAACGACATCTGGTTGTTAAACCAGCTGGAAGTGTTTTTCCGAATGCAGGTTTTACGTTTCGGCGCTATTAAGTCGGCTGACTGTAATAGGGCTGTGTTTATGGCATCTAGTGTTTCTAAGGCTGTTTGATGGGGTTGAATTGTTTTAATTTTTTCCCTTAATGTGGTTTTGAAGATTTCCGAATGGAGCTTCTTCTGACATCTAGTCCAGTGTGTTGTCACTGGTTTTGATGTTTTTGTTAAGGGGGGGATTTTGGAGATTATGAATTTAATTGCATGGTGATCTGTCCATGGCAACGGTTCATTTTCCAAAATGTTTATTTCCAGATCTTGTCTGAAAATAAGATCAAGCGGTTGAAATCCCAGAGCAGCAAAAGGTGTTTGCTGTTAAGGGTGTAAGTGGAGATAAAGTCTGTCAATGATGATGTAAGCTGCGATTTTGGACCAGGTGGTCTATAGCAGAGTAGAATACGAACGGTCTCCTGGGAGTTTATTTGCAGTTGTAGAGTAAGGGTTTCCATGAATGGAAGAGGGTTTTGAAGGACCGGTTTAGTGATCGCAAGGTGATTCTTGTGGATAACCACCAGGCCTCCTCCTCTTATTCTGTTTTCGATTATAATACGATAGTTTTCTGGCACCAGTTCTCCGAGAATGGTGTTACAGTCGGCTGTGAGCCAGCTCTCTGTAATAAAGAGGCAGTCTAAATCGTATTGTCGAATGAAATCGTGGATTTCTAGTCGGTGTTTTACTGCCGATCTTGTGTTGATCAAAGCACATAATATGTGCTTAGGCTGGGGTAAATGGCTGAAATTTTTGACAGTCGATCATTGATTGATTCTCATTAATCGTTCAATTCTTAGGGCTTTTTTGGTGATGGCTTGGTAGTATTGCGGCAAAACGCCTCAAGCCCCAAATGGTTTCTGCAGAATATTGCAGATTAATCATGGTCCTAAACAACCAGGGGGGGGGGGTGTTTAAGGGTGATGGAGGGAAGATTGGCTTAATCTTCTCTCTTAGCTTGGTCCAGAGGAAGGCAAAAAAAACCCTGGCCGAGCTGTGCCAATATGCTGCGGCAGGGAAAAAAATCCTTCCTGACCCCTAGAGAGGCGATCAGGTAAAGCCCTGGATCAAGTTATTAATTGTGATTAAGAAGGGGGGGAGTGGGGATGAGGGGTGCCCTTGTTGCTGGGTGTAGCAAGATGGCCGCAGGATCCAGGCTGGGGACTGTCTGTTGGGATCGGTGCTGCCAGGGAAGACAGGATGGGTGGCCGGGAGAGCCAGGTATCCGTCTGGGGTATGGGGGGGGTTTTCTGGCCGTTTGGAGTAGATTTCCGGGGGAGGGGAGCGACACGCCGCTAGGCCGCGGGTGAATCCGCGGTCTTTCCTAGATCGCGGCTACCGCGGCTCTCTACAGGCCGACGCGGATGTCTGGGGAGACGCCAGAAAAAGGCCGGCGATTGAGACGAAGAGTTGGTGGGGGGATGTCTAGCGTGGGGATGGTAATGTGGGGGTAAGGAGACGGGGAGAGCCGTGATGTTGAGATCATTTGCGGCGGCTTGTCCTGAAAAGGACGGCCGCCAACGGTGCTGGTGTGGTGGATGGACCTGGGAACAGGGGCTTACCTGCAGGCTTCCCTGGAGAAGGGAAGAAGTAGAAAGCCAGGGGACGTCAGGCTAAGCCGGGGGAAGCTATGTGGTGAAGTCTGCGGAGGAAAGCCAACAAGCAGATGCCGGGGAGAGCAGAACAGTGAGACAGGGGGGGGGGAGAGGCTGAAGCTGGGGGTGGAAAGCCCTGCCTGTCTGGCTCCAGGAGCCGTACGTCCTACTGCTAGGACCGCATGCCGATTACTACTGGAGCTCAGTTCTAGCCCTGGGGAGGAGTCACTCTTTCAGACTCAATCCTGGAGAGCAGGAGATCAGCAGTGTCAGGTAGTAAGAGTTCTGTCCTGTCTCTCAGCTGCCAACTTAGCAGTTAGTACCGTATTTTTCGCCTTATAAGACACACTTTTTCTTCCCCAAAACTGGGGGGGGAAAGTTGGTGCGTATTATACAATGAATATACCTTTTTTTAACTCACCGATTCGACCGATCCGCGGAGCGCACCGCCGCCGCGGTCTTAGGAAAGGCCGCGGCTTTGGCCTAGCTCCGGAGCGGTCGGCCATCTTGGTACACCCGGCCACGGCGGCGGTGCGCGCTGAGCAGAGCAGAGCAGAGGGCTTGCGTGGGATCTTCTATTCCTACCAGATCGATCTGCAACAGTGAGTTGGGGGCAATGTTACTGGCTACTATGTGGGGGCAATGTTACTGGCTACTATGTGGGGGCAATGTTACTGGCTACTATGTGGGGGCAATGTTACTGGCTACTATGTGGGGGCAATGTTACTGGCTACTATGTGGGGGCAATTTTACTGGCTACTATGTGGGGTCAATGTTACTGGCTATTATGTGGGGTCAATGTTACTGGCTACTATGTGGGGGCAATGTTACTGGCTACTATGTGGGGGCAATGTTACTGGCTACTATGTGGGGGCAATGTTACTGGCTACTATGTGGGGGCAATGTTACTGGCTATTATGTGGGGGCAATGTTACTGGCTACTATGTGGGGGCAATGTTACTGGCTACTATGTGGGGGCAATGTTACTGGCTACTATGTGGGGTCAATGTTACTGGCTACTATGTGGGGGCAATGTTACTGGCTATTATGTGGAGGCAATGTTAGTGGCTATTATGTGGGGGCAATGTTACTGGCTATTATGTGGGGGCAATGTTACTGGCTATTATGTGGGGGCAATGTTACTGGCTATTATTATGTGGGGGCACTGTTACTGGCTATTATTATGTGGGGGGAATCTTACTGGCTATTATTATGTGGGGGCAATGTTACTGGGTATTACTAATGTGGGGGCAATGTTACTGGCTATTACTAATGTGGGGGTGGTGTGATGGTGATGACGAGTGGGGGGCAAATATTTTACTACAGTATTTGGTTCAGAATATTTTTTTTCTAGATTTTCCTCCTTTAAAATTGGGTGCGTCTTATATTCCGGTGCGTCTTAGGCCCGGTACACACGGGCAAACATGTACGATGAAACCGGTCTGTCGGACCGTTTTCACCGTACATGTCTGCCAGAGGGCTTCTGTACGATGGCTGTACTAACCATCGTACAGAAGTCCACGCGTAAACAATATGCGGGGCGTGTCTGCGTCGTCGACGCGGCGATGACGTGGCGACGTGGGCGGGCCTGCCATTTAAAGGCTTCCACGCATGCGTCGAAGTCATTCGACGCATGCGAGGGACGGCGGGCGCTCGGACATGTACGGTAGGTCTGTACTGACGACCGTACATGTCCGAGCGGGCAGGATTCCAGCGGACGGTTTTAAAACACGTCCAGGAATATTTGTCTGCTGGGAAAAGGCCCGGCGGGCAAATGTTTGCTGGAATTCGGCCCGCTCGCGCCTACACACGACCGAACATGTATGCTGAAACTGGTCCGCGGACCAGTTTCAGCATACATGTTTGGTCGTGTGTACGGGGCCTTATACGGCGAAAAATACGGTAAATCGTTAGTGATTTTTAGTAAGGCAGTTTCCGTGGAGTGCTGCGGGGCGAAAGCCAGACTGTAAGGGGTCAAGAAGGTTATTTTCACTGAGGTAGGAGCCAAGACGGTTGTAGACTAGGCATTCTAGAAGTTTAGAGGTGAATGGGAGCAATGAGATGGGCCTTAAGTTGTTCAGGTTGGTGGGGTCCAGTGAGGGCTTTTTAAGTATTGGAGTGATCTGTGCATGTTTTAGAGGGGAGGGGAAGGTACCACTATAGAGGGAAAGATTGAAAATGTGAGTGAGGGAGCATAGGATAGAAGAAGAGGGTAACCGTAGTAGTTGTGAGGGAACAGGGTCCAAGGGACAATTGGTTAGGTGGGCATCTGAGAAAAGTTTTGTAACCTCTTCAATATTAGCCAATTCAAAAGAGGAGAGTGTTGAAAGTGCCGTTAGGCAAGTTGTGTAGTCACGAATTGCATCAATCTTGTCTTTGAAGTGATTGGCAATCTCTTGGGCAGTGAGTGAGTTAGACCCCATTCACATCTAGGCGTTTTTACGCCTGTAGCGCTACGCCTCTGCCGCCAGAGGGCTGGAAATACATGTCCCTCTATGGAGATGGTTCACATCTCCACGCCGAACGCCGGACGCCTGTCGCCTGCGGCGTGAAAAAAGGTCCCGGACCTTTTTTTCAGGCGTCTTCGAGCGTTCGGCTAGGAGATGGCAATCATCTCCATAGAGGGGGTCATCTTGGGACACATCTAGGCGGACAATACCCGCGTTTTGTCGCCGCAAATCGCGGTACAAAACGCTGCTATTTTTACCGCGATTTGCGGCGACAAAACGCCGCGATTTCGTCCGTCTAGATGTGAATGCTTACTTAGTGGGTAGAGGGGGTGGGGGACCAAGCAGAGAGTGAAAGGTTGAGAAGAGCCGACGGGGACTGGATGACAAGGTATTAATAAGAGAGACAACATAGTCTTGTTTGGAAGTATGGAGGCAGCAATTGTATTTTAGAAGGGCAGATTTATATAGGGTGAAGTCCTGCAGGCATTTGGTTTTACGCCACAGTCGTTCAAGAGCACGGCAATGTCTCTTGAGATTTCTAGTGTTGTCAGTTTGCCAGGGTTGTAGCGGTCGGGGCCTGATTCTGCGTGTGGTTAGAGGAGCAAGTGTATCTAGTGATGATGAGAGTGAACTGTTGTAGACAGAGGTGGCCAGAGGTGGCCAGGTCAGGACATATTATATAAAATAGGATAGGATCATAGCAATATAAACACTTATTATACCACTTACTATGTGCTGGAATCTATCTTGTTCAGGTTTATTCTTCATCATGTACATGTCATGTACAGCAGCGCCCAGAAAATGTACAGCCATGTATGCATAGGATGGTATATATGTAAGAATATTAAAGATGAATGACCAATCTGTTAAATCTGGACAAGGAGGTAAAGACATCTTATGCATTTGTTCAAAAAGTACATTTTTGTATTGATTTGGGGATCGGCACCAAAACCGTGAAATCCAAATATCTTCCAGTATCGGGTCATATAAGCAGCTAGAGATGTTGCCGTGACCATAATCATCATAGTTTATCATCGCTACTGATGACCATAAAAATATGAAGCTGCAGTTGATTAATGAATGGTCAATGTCATACACCGTAAATATTCTACTCCACGATGGCGGAAAAATAAATGTGATATTTTCTGTAACAGAGCGTATACGAGAAACAAGATGAAAAAAGACGTATGTGTAAGTTCCACACACTATGACAACTTTAGATGTGGATTCACAAATGATCCTAAATTTCTGAATATCATTTTCAATATTCTCAGTGAGTGGAATGATATATTCTGTGCAGATCCCGTGTTGGCTCATCATCTTACTCAGTTCTTGGGACTCCTCAACACCGCTGTCATCATCTGAGGATAATATTCCAACCCAATTCCACCCTAAATGCTGCAATAATTTAAATATAGCCGCATAACGGGCCCGGTTGTCTGGTGTCATACGGAAGAAAGTTGGATGCATTTTCCCATCACTCAGGGGAGTGTGAATGATTTGATAACTGATCTGGATAAGATGTTATTATTCACATAATAAAAATATGAGAAATGTAATATATAAATGTCACACAATCATATCTGGTCATTTCTTTCTTTCTGTTCTAATGAAAAGAAGTACTTGTCAGAATTCCTATCACAGAGATCTAAGTATATGACAGCACACAACACCTACTTACAGGCCCGGATTTACTCCCTTTGCCGCCCCAAGGCCGGGTCCTTCAATGCCGCCCTCGCCTGCGCAGTACAGGGGGGACATTATTCGCCGGGGGACTTTTTCGGCAGGACACTGGGAAGCAGGGCGGGTGCTGCTGCCGAATATGACATTGAGAGGCGGGGGGGCGCTGCTGCTGTTTTCTCTCCTCTCACCATCCGTGACATGACGGGGGGACTTCCGAAATTAAAGTGTGCTCTCCTCTCAGCTGCAGTGCCGCCCCTGCACCCACTGCCGCCCCAAGGCCTGGCCTTGTTGGCCTTGTCTGGAATCCGGCCCTGCCTACTTACCTTCTCCAACCTCATATCCGGCCCTTAAGGCTGGGTTCACACGGCACCCGACTTCAAAGTCACGTGACTTTTGAGGGAATGGCCACGAATAAGCACTAACTAAGTGTGAAACACGTCGGCTGTTTTTGAATTCTGCTGTGTATTTGCGGTGTTTGCTCATGTTCCTTCAATAAAGACAACTCAAGAGTTCTTTGGTGTGCGGCCGTCCATCCGTCCTTTGCTACTTTCCATTGCCTAGTGCATTGCCAGCACCCACATCCACCTGGACCTATCCACAATTGCACTTGGGATTTCCCTGGAGCGGTGAACCCCACCTCGCTGACTTTTGAGGGACTTTGAAGTCGGACATGAGTGCAAATTTGGCATGCCTTGCATGCGACTTCTGTAACAGAAATCAATGCAAGTTGTACCAACGTCAGACCAAAAGTAGTGCAGGAACTTTTTTATAAGTTGGTGCAACTCAAGTTTCACTGATTAGAACGGTTCTATTACACAGAATGGGGGCCAACTTCTATGTAACAAATTCTCCAAAGTCGGAGCGATCGTCAGATCTGTGTGAACTGCGCCTCATTCCCCTACAACAACTGATCACTCTGGAGCTGCTGTAAAACAATAAGACCATCCTGCTATACCGTATATACTCGAGTATAATCCGACCCGAATATTAGCTGAGTCACCTAATTTTACCACCAAAAACTGGGAAAACGTATTGAGTCGAGTATAAGCCTAGGGTGAGAATGCAGCAGATACTGTAAGTGGAAAAGATGGTCAACAATGCCCATTTGCACGCCTCACTGTGCCCATTTGCACGCCTCAGGGTGCCCATTTGCACACCTCACTGTGCCCATTGCATGCCTCACCTCACTGTGCCTATTGCATGCCTCACCTCACTGTGCCCATTGCATGCCTCACCTCACTCTGCCCATTGCATGCCTCACCTCACTGTGCCCATTTGCACACCTCAATGTGCCCATTGCAGCCTCAATGTGCCCATTGCATGCCTCATCTCACTGTGCCCATTCCATGCCTCACCTCACTGTGCCCATTGCATGCATCACCTCACTGTGGCCATTGCATGCCTCACCTCACTGTGCCCATTGCATGCCTCACCTCACTGTGCCCATTTCATGCCTCAACTCACTGTGCCCATTTCATGCCTCAACTCACTGTGCCCATTGCATGCATCACCTCACTGTGCACAGACTATAACTGGATACTCATTTTTAGAGGTAATAACACTAGGGGTAGTTAACCTCCCTGGCGGTATGATTATGTCTGGAATTTTGTACCAAAAGCGGTACAATTATTTTGCATGGAAATTTGGCGTTTTATTTTGTAGGCCTGCAATTCTTAGGAATAACTCACTTAAATCTGTCCAAACAAGAGTCTAGTAGACATCCCGGGTATGATAAAGTTTGAAACACAAAATCATAAATTATAATATAATAAATAACTATAAATAATCATAACAAATGATAATGTAATTATAATAAAAATTATTCAATAATGTAATCAAATTAAAAACGTTGAAATTTGCTCAGTTGCAGAATTGTCGCTGTCATTACTTTTATTTTTTTATGACGAATTTCCCCACAAATCGCTATCACACAATTCTGCAAGTGATTATAATATATTATCAATGTTTTCTAGCTGCTCTAAAATCACTTTTGACATAAAGGGACACTTTTTGGTTGCTATGGACAATCTACAGTTTGCAGGCAGAAAGAACAGTTTTTATTATATACAAGTACATGTAGGGCACTGGGCAGACCACTAGGGACAAAGGGGGTGTGTATTTTTTACATACAGTACTGTAATCTATAAGATTACAGTATACTGTATGTAATGTGTTTATTTACTTTTTTTAATTTGGCGCCGTTCTCCGCCCCCGTGCGTCGTAATGTCGCAGGGAACGAAGACCGGCGGCACACAGGCGCTGTGAGAATCGAGCGAGTACCCGCTCGCTTTACACAGCGGGGAGGCATCGCAGGATCCAGGCACAAGGTAAGTAACTTGCCAGGAGAAGGTAAGCCGCGTCGCTGCAGGCTCTGCACAGCTACCCCGAGCGTGACTCGGGGTTACCGATAATAGCATAGAAAAAACACCCCGAGTCACGCTCGGGATCACCACTAAGGAGGTTAAAGAGGAGGTCCGGGAAAAAAAAATTAAAAGCCAGCAGCTACACATACTGCAGCTGCTGGCTTTTAATAAATGGACACTTACCTGTCCTGGAGTCCAGCGATGTCGGCAGTAGGGTTCCTGGCGTGAAGCCGAAAGGCTACACTGCCGCCGCCATTGCGGGTAAGGGAACCCTATTGCGCCGGGAACCCTACTGCGCATGCGCGAGGCCCCGCTCCTCTCTCCTATTAGCCCGGCGGCCAGGGGAGGGGGAGGAGGGAGCTCCACAGTGACATCACTGCCGAGTCATGGCCACGGCCGGACTCCCGGTAGTGGGAAAGGATACCTGTCAAAGATAGGTATCTTGTCCCCCCTCCCCCGAAAGGTGCCAATTATGGCACCGGAGGGGGGAGGAATCCAATGAGCGATAGTTCCACTTCAGGGTGGAGCTCAGCTTTAATCCAGGGAATATCCAAGTGTCTCTTTTTTAACTTCCGCTGGATCATCTGTGGGTATAGGTTAGTGTATATGGAGATTTTCTATTTGTGTGTGTTTTTTTTTATTGGTTGAACTACATAAACCATTGATTATGAGTGTCCAAATTGGAAGTAATGGCGGCACCTGGTGAGGATACATAATTTTGAAGGAAGTCACTGACTACTCTATTGAGCTAAACAATTTCCTGTACAGAGCCTCCACCTATAAAACAGTACTTTTGGCAGATGTCCAGATACATACAGTGCTGACCAGTTTAAAAGCATCTTCTTAAAGGAGACTTGAACAAATGGCACAGCTTGTTTTCTTACAGATCCTGGTTGTTGGGGTAATATTCTGGTCACTAGATCCAAATCACTGGAAGATATTTCTAAGAACCTACCAAAGAGATATGGTGAGTTCAAGCTGCCTGGATTTCTTTCTCATTCAAGCAAATAAAATGATTAAGTAAAGTTCTAGGAGCCAGAGGATTTGTGGATAATGGTAACTGAATTATTCCCCAAGTTATAATATTCTGTGGACCTCAAATATTCAGATTTCTGTTAATTCTGACCTGCACTCATTCTAGAAAAGGAAAGCAACAAAATATCCACCTAGACTGTACTAAGCCATCTATTGGGCACTCCATGTTCCATATATATTATGCTGAAGTGATCACTTACCTGTGTATACCGATACAGACTAAGTAACTGGGCCAATGCCTGATTTGAACTGAATGTGGTGTCACCAATAAAACCAGCCACTTCTCTGCGTCCTTTACAGTAATAGTTAGGAGCTTCCTTTTCTCCAGACAATATCTTTATAGCATATCCCAACGTTTTCTTTGGATCATTACATGTACTAAATATACGATAGCCCAGGGTAATATTGGGCAGATAATAGGGGTGCTCGTTAAGCTCATTGACAGCATTGATCATCGCCAAGATGCTTCTGTACTCTTCAATGTCAGGACTGCAAGATATTGAAAGGTTTTCAAACTACACATAACAAACAAAGCAGACTGGATATGTGAAGTGAACGAAATACAATATATCGAAAGACAGATAAGAGAAGAAGGATACATAAATAGTCAAATGCCAGAATTATGGCAAAAATGGGATGAATTTCGGCTCTCAAATACAATGAAAGAATATTTATAAATGGAAAATAAGGAAGGAGGTGAAGGGTTGTTGTAAAAGGAAAATAAAATGAGTATATGGAAAGGGAGAGAATAGAGGGGGTACAGGTTTTTCTTGGTTTGTTTTGTTTTTTCGATGTAAGGGTGATGGTGGATGAATGCGTAAAAGGATGAATGAGAAGGTAAGATCGTAGAATATATGGAGGCACATATGGTAAGAAATTTTTGATAAATGTGGTCTATAGATATTGATCAGATTCTGTACATTGGATAATGAGTAGGAATAGATATATAATGTGATAGAATCTTGTTTAATTGTACATTTTTTGTATTTAAGAAAAGAACCAATAAAAATTAATTGAAAACAAACTACACATAACAATTCTGAAATCACAATTTGGCCACATCCCACAAAACTAACAATTTCATTTAAATCAACAATGACTAAAGTTAAAAGGCAATTGCAGAAAACATAAATTACAATCAGTAAACTTCTAATGATATCTGGTAAACATGGTAACTTTTCTAAATTTGGAAAGCTCCATTGCTCAGTACCCTGGGAGTGCAGAGGGGAGCAGTGCTGGAAGATGGGTGCAGGAGGTGCAGAGGTAAGCAGTGCTGGAAGATGGGAACAGGAGGTGCAGAGGTGAGCAGTGCAGGAAGATGGGTACAGGAGGTGCAGAGATGAGCAGTGCTGGAAGATGGGTACAGGAGGTGCAGAGGTGAGCAGTGCTGGAAGATGGGTGCAGGAGGTGTAGAGGTGAGCAGTGCTGGAAGATGGGTACAGGAGGTGCAGAGGTGAGCAGTGCTGGAAGATGGGAACAGGAGGTGCAGAGGTGAGCAGTGCTGGAAGATGGGAACAGGAGGTGCAGAAGTGAGCAGTGCTGGAAGATGGGAACAGGAGGTGCAGAGGTGAGCAGTGCTGGAAGATGGGAACTGGAGGTGCAGAGGTGAGCAGTGCTGGAAGATGGGTACAGGAGGTGCAGAGGTGAGCAGTGCTGGAAGATGGGTACAGAAGGTGCAGAGGTGAGCAGTGCTGGAAGATGGGAACAGGAGGTGCAGAGGTGAGCAGTGCTGGAAGATGGGTACAGGAGGTGCCGAGTTGAGCAGCGTTGGAAGTGAAGTCACCTGGATTGAGCGCATACAACTGACTTCCTCCAATTTTAGTAGTTTTGATCTTCCTGACCATCAAATACATCCAGTGCTCGTGCACACCCGCTGTACCTCAGCTCGGTGTCTTTTGTGCAGTGTCCCAGCTGCTACGTCTGGCCCAGACTGTCTCTCTCTCAGCCTCGTGCCTCAACCTGTCCTGTCCTGGACAATATGGTGCATATCAGTCTCTCTGTCTCTCCCTTCACACACGGACCCCCTCGGGAGGGTTGGGCCCTGAATGCTAAGCCTTGCTCTAAGATGAACGCAGCACACACCTGTATAATTAATGTGCCTTCTTCCTAGAAAATATAGAAACAACAGCACCTTAAGCGCTAAAAGCTTTGAGGCCTCATACACACGACCAAACATGTCTGCTGAAACTGGTCCGTGGACCTGTTTCCCGACCGTGTGTAGGGCCTAGCGGCCATTTTTCCGGCCGACCGGACAGGTTTCCAGCGGACAAAAGTTTCTAAGTTGCTAAGAAACTTGTCCAATGGAAAGCAGTCCGTCGGACATGTCCGATGGTTATGATGTATAACCAGCAGTCCGAAATCCCGCGCATGCGTCAAATTGATTCAACGCATGCGTGGAAGCATTGAACTTCTGCGTCAGAGAACGTCGGTGTCGTATACGTCACCGCGTTCTCTGTCCGCGGGGATTTTGGTCTGATGGTGTGTACACACATCAGACCAAAACATCTCAGCGGACATGTCCAATGAAAACGGTCCACGGACCGTTTTCATCGGACTTGTTGGGTGGTGTGTACAAGGCCTGAGTCATGTATAGAGGTGTCATAAACCTACAAGGGTTTGATGGACCACTGGAACACTGGATATACAGGGAAAAACTAATTCGGAGCAGCACTCTATGAGTTAAATCCAAAAAGTACATATGGAAAACAGTTAATTGAAGGAACATGTTTATTGCACTGTGGGCCGAACAAACAAAGACTATGGAATGCTTTAAAGGTTTGATAAAACTGCAATAATTGCTATTGAAAGTATATATAGAAATAATGATATTAAAAAGCAAACAGTGCCACTGGTGACATCTGGGTGGAGAAGGGTTTAAAGCATCCCATTGGCTTGCTGGTCAAACATGGAATAGGTCCCAATATGGCCCATGGCGCCCCTTTTCCATGTTTGACCAGGAAGTCAACGGAGTGGTTTTAACCCTTCTCCACCCAGATGTCACCAGCGTACTGTTTGGTTTTTAATATCAACTTTTCTATATATACTTTCAATAGCAATTATTGCAGTTTTATTAAAGCGGTGGTTCACTCTCCATAACAACATTTTAGCATAAAATGAGGCATAGTAGCGCGAGCTACAGTATGCCTGTCTTTATTTTTTTAGCCCCGTACTCAATGTGCAATCGTAGAGAGAAGATTCTGACTCCCCGCGGGGAATGGGCGTTCCTATGGAGAGGGAAGGTGATTGGCGGCCGGCTCTGGCACGTCACGCTCCCCGAAGACAGCCGGAACAGGTCTCGGCTCTTCACGGCGCTATACGGCGCCTGCGCACAGACTATGCGCAGGCGCCGTGAAGCGCCAGGTCCTATTTTGGTTATTTCCGGAGAAGCGTGACGTGCCAGAGCCGGCCGTCAATCACCTTCCCTCTCCATAGGAACGCCCATTCCCCGCGGGGAGTCGGAATCTTCTCTCTACGATTGCACAGTGAGTACCGGGCTAAAAAAATAAAGACAGGCATACTGTAGCTCGCGCTACTATGCCTCATTTTATGCTAGAGGAAATTTTTTTTTTTTTTTTTATTAATAGGGTGAACCCCCGCTTTAAACCTTTAAAGCATTCCATAGTCTTTGTTTGTTTTTTCCACAGTGCAATAAACATGCTCTTTCATTTAACAAATGTTTTCCATATGTACTTTTTGGATTTAGCTCATAGACCGCTTCTCCGAATTCATTTTTTTTTCTGCTTCCTAGAAAACCTGGCCCAGACTGCCATTTTAAACAGTGGAAGGGGCTAGCACTGCCACAATATGTAAAGGGTTATATAAAAATATAAAAATGGTTAGATAGATAGTTGATATAACAATATATTTTCATACTTATAGATTATTCCTCTGATTATTATTCATTATAGATTTTTCTTCTGTGTCTTTTGGTTCATGAAATGCTTCAGGATTCCATCATTGGTCATCACTTTCTCTACAGTATAGTGTATATTATTTTTGATATATACGGGCATGTAAGGCAATGTTCCGATAAGGTTGGCAGTTCCAGCTGCTTCCATACAAACCATTGATAGAGGGAGGCTGTCATATATACAGTATAGAAGCAGTACAAATATGACCTCTATTTATGATGCTTGGCTCCTGCCAAACAGGAGGCTGACCAGGCAAAAGTAAAAAAACTTGAACAGTTAAAATTCAGTCCAAACACTTAGCTTATCTCCAGTGACCAGCAAATGGTGAGCATGAGGAAACACTAAGGACCATATTTATAAAGCAGCAAATGGGAAATTCACAAACCTTCACTGCTGGAGAATCAATCACTGTCATATAAAACATATTTAACTAGGAAAATCGCATACAGTGAATATTTGTTAAATGTCATACTGTATTCACTGATTTCTACATACCGTATATACTTGAGTATAAGCTGAGGCACCTAATTTTACCACAAAAAACTGGGAAAACGTATTGACTCGAGTATAAGCCTAGGGTGTCCATCTGCATGCCTCACTGTGCCTCACTTTGCATCATTGTGTCCATGTGCATGCCTCACTGTGCCCATGCCTCACTGTGCCCATGCCTCACTGTGCCATGCCTCACTGTGCCCGTGCCTCACTGTGTCCATGCCTCACTGTGTCCATGCCTCACTGTGTCCATGCCTCACTGTGCCCATGCCTCACTTTGCCCATGCCTCACTGTGTCCATGTCTCACTGTGTCCATGCTTCACTGTGTCCATGCCTCACTGTGCCCATGCCTCACTGTGTCCATGACTAGACTTACGTTTAACATGGGAGTATATAGAAAGGGTGCCCAAATTTGAAAAATCGGTGCTCCCCGGCCGTAGGTCCCCCGGACAACAAACTTTGCAAACTTATAGAGGAAAAGTGGGACTATATGTGTGCCAAGTTTGGGGTCCAGGGGATCTACGGCCAGCCAGAACTGGGTCCACAAATTCCGAGAGATCAGTCGCAAAAAGGTGACTCGAGTATAAGCCAAGGGGGGCATTTTCAGCACCAAATAATGTGCTGAAAAACTCGGCTTATACACGAGTATATACGGTATACCCCCAAGATTTCACCAGGCTGACTTACTGCTATGCTGTGAACATCCCTGAATAGTAGGAGATCATACACACAAGTTATTGAAAGTCAGCACCCCCCTCCCTCTCTCCTGGAAGAGATGGAACCATCTGCAGGAGTCGTCTATAAGGACATGACATGACTATTTATCAGAAATCTCAGCATGGCCTGAAGACACAATATTATGGAATTCCCTCATATTAAATGTATATTGGAGAAACACAGACTGTACACCCTCATCAGCAGATACATTTGTAAATTGTAAAATTTGTATATTTTCAAAAAACAATACAGTGAAAATGAAGACAAACCATTATATTTTCTATTTGCTGAATTATAAAGAGAGAGCGAAGATGAGAAATAGAAACTTACTCGAAACACATGGAAAGGCATCTAGAACCATCCACAGTAGTTCCAAAATCTAAACGTAAATTGAAATAGCTGAGCAAGTGAGCAGAGACTAATCCTCCAATCATGAAATCTCCCTTCTGGTAATATTCATACTCAAACAATGGCTTCATCCTTCCAAGTCTACAAGCAGACGCTGATCTCCGGGTCAGTTCTTCTCCATAGGATGTGATGGGAATGATGATTATCAGCAGGAAACAGACACAGAAGACCGGAGAACATTTCATGGCACACAGCAGATCCTCTCAGTCACCGGCAGCTCTGCTCAGAATGAGACGCAATCACCCGAACTTTATACACATCGGCTGAGACCGACTTACACTACAGAACAAAGAACGGAATAATAGTAACATCAATCTGAAAATATGAATTCTATGTCAGACAGTGTAACTAATCGAATAAAGATGGTTTATTATTTTATTTCATATTCAGTACAGTTTCAGTATTTCAGAATTTTATTAATTAATTTTCAGGCTATACTTCCCAATTATATACACTGCTCAAAAAAATGAAAGGAACACTTTGAAAACACATTAGATCTCAACAGGCAAAAATCTCATGCTGGATATCTATACTGATATGGACTGGGTAATGTGTTAGGAATGAAAGGATGGCACATCATTTGATGGCAATGAAAATTATCCACCTACAGAGGGCTGAATTCAAAGACACCCCGAAAATCAAAGTGAAAATTTTCTGCAACAAGCTAGTCCTTTTTGCTGAAATGTCATTGCAACAACTCAAAATGGTCCTCAGTAGTTTGTGTGACACACTAAGTGCTTGTATGCATGCCTGACAACATCAGGGCATGCTCCTAATGAGACGACAGATGGTGTCCTGGGGTATTTCCTCCCAGATCTGGACCAGAGCATCACTGAGCTCCTTAACAGACTGAGGTGCAACCTTGCCGCACCGGATGGACCGAAACATAATGTTCCAGAGGTGTTCTTTTGGATTTAGGTCAGGTGAGCATGGGGGACATTTAATGGTATCAATTTCTTCATCCTCCAGGAACTGGCTGCATGCTCTCACCACATGAGGCCGGCATTGTCATGCACTAGGAGGAACCCAGGACCCACTGCACCAGCGTAGGGTCTAACAATGGGTCCAAGGATTTCATCTCGATACCTAATGGCAGTCAGGGTGCCATTGTGTAGCCTGTAGAGGTCTGTGCGTCCCTCCATGGATATGCCTCCCCAGACCATCACTGACCCACCTCCTAACCGGTCATGCTGAACGATGTTACAGGCAGCATAAAGTTCTCTGCGGCTTTTCCAGACCCTTTCATGTCTGTCACATATGCTCAGGGTGAACCTGCTCTCATCTGTGAAAAGCATGGGGCACCAGTGGGGGACCTGCCAATTCTGGTGTTCAATGTAAAATGCCAATCGAGCTCCACAGTGTCCGGCAGTGAGCAGAGAGCACACTAGAGGACATCGGGCCCTCAGGCCACCGACATGAAGTCTGTTTCTGATTGTTTGGTCAGAGACATTCACACCAATGGCCTGCTGGAGGTCATTTTGTAGGGCTCTGGCAGAGCTCATCCTGTTCCTCCTTGCACAAAGGAGCAGATACCGGTCCTGCTGATGGGTTAAGGACCTTCTACGGCCCTGCCCAGCTCTCCTAGAGTAACTGCCTGTCTCCTGGAGGCTCCTCCATGCTCTTGAGACTGTGCTGGGAGACACAGCAAACCTTCTGGCAATGACACGTGCAACCTTTATAGGGTCCAAATATCGGCTTGTGGTACCAGTAGTGACACTGACCCTAGCCAAATGCAAAACTAGTTAAAAAACAGTCAGAAAAGATGAGTAGGGAAAAAAATGTCAGACACCTCCACCTGAAAAAACATTCCTGTTTTGGAGGTCGTCTCATTGTTGCCCATCTAGTGCACCTGTTGTTAATTTCAATTAACAGCAAAGTGTGGTGGACGTGCTAAAATGAAAATTGTATTTTATGTTATGATTAGAATCACTGAAATATTTCTCTTTCCTATATTCCTTATACTGTTTGTTTTCATACGCATTATGCATATGTATGTATGGGAATGATCAATATTGCTTGTTTTCCTTGATAAGATTTGTCAGATATGTTTTTTTTAAGTATATTTCAACTTGGATGGATATACAAAAGGGATAAAGGAAAAGTTCATCTTCCATTTTCTCCTTCTGCTTCTCATCTTTCGAATGTGTGCTGCGGCCCATCCCCCTATTGCATTCCTAGATGGCTTTTATTCCAAAACCCCCTTCTCGTTCCTTGCTCTGTATGGAAGAGGAAAACCACCCCTTCCCCCCCTGTGTGAAGCTTGTGGAGGAAACTTGCTGAGCTGACAATGAACTTTTATTTCACGTGGACTTATAAAGAGGATGTGTGTGCAGCTTCCCTGGAATGGACTTGTGAGAAGAAACCATCCCTTATATGGACTGACCAATGAGAAGCTTCATGCCAAGGGCAAGCCACACATGGGAGGAGGGTAGAGTGGGTGTGTCTGTATAATGTAAACCAATCAATGCATGTTTTGTGATTCTATGCTTTTAATAAAGCTGTGGGGGCCATAGCTCAGGCTCTCTCTTGGCTGTTGAACGTTGGAAGGTGAGCATGTGAAATCTTTTTGTCTGGATTGCATGCTCTCATTAATTTGAATCAGGCGGTAGAATGGGTTCCTCCCTGAGAAATTTTGTCAGGAAAATAATTAGTCCACATCAAAAGCATCTGTAACTGATTAACAATCCCCTCTGTTTACACCCCTCCCCCTTTGATCTGTAATGCCAGGACCGACAATTCATTAATAGCCACGAGTAGTTTTAAATTACTTTTTTTCCTTTAGAAATTACACTTTGTGCAGGGACAGTTCTTAACATTGGAAACATGCGCTACTTTACATGCATACTATAGACACTTCCCATGTACAAAATTTAAAGGAATATTTCACTTTTATTGTTTCACTTTAAGCATTATTAAAATCACTGCTCCCGAAAAAAACGTCAGTTTAAAAAAATATATATATATTGCAGTGATACATGTCCCCTGGGGCAGGACCCCAAACACTTTTTATGACAATACCATGCATATTAACCTTTAAAGTTAGCACTTTTGATTTTCCATGTTCGTTTCCAATAGACTTTAACGGTGTTCGAACACATTTTTTTTACCTGTTCGCATTTTCTGCTGCGAACCGAAACGGGGGGGGGGGGGGGGGGGCGGGTTCGACTTATCCCTAACCAGAGCCCCCAGGTCAAGTCAGTAAGAGCCCATGGGATCTCTGGTATGAGGAAGAGATGGTAGTTCTTGAAGAGGAAGCTACAACAGAATTTTTTTTTAAAAAGGCACAAAAGTGGCAAAGTAGGAGGCACAGGTCTGATCCAGTGCCATCCCTGCAGTAAGGGAGATCCCTACAGTCTTTAGTAAGGCCTTTAAGCCTTACAAGTAGCATACAGGAAATGTGGAATAGTTATTTTATGACTTTGAACACCGGTGTGAGCCGCTGGAAGTCCCAGCCACAGACTAATCCCAACGAATGGTAGGGCTGATAGACAGGGGGCTTGCGGAGGGTTATCTAATGCTGGATTAGGAAAAGAAGAGGAACTATGAGGATATAAAAAGGCAGTGCTGGACTTCTATGCAGTGTCAACAGAGGCCTATCCAAATCCAATGTACACCCCACCTCCCACAGAGACCTCTTTCAAAATGTTTGCATACAAACTATCCCTAGCGTATTGTCAATTACTGAGGGGAGAAAACAACCTTTTATGAGGCGATTATCCAAGCAATCTTAAAAGGAGCAGTTCTCAAATGTTCTTCTGAGCTATGACAGTGGGTGTGAGAATGTAAACCAGCCACCCTGGAAAGAGGAAAAGCCTTATCAGATGAGGACCTGATGATCAATGACAGCTACTGAGGCACCCTGGGTTGCCAGGATCCCCAGCCCTGCATCAGTGCCATAGTTGCCTCCTCAATTCCGAATGAATCTATAGGCATCGCTGCCCCCTTAACCAATGCTCTCACACAATTCCCACAGAGGGCCCTTAGGCCTACCATAGGAAGACACGCTTTGGCTTTGGACAAATCAAACACTATCAGGCCAGCTGCCCTGCTTATAAAAAGATCCTTAAACCCAGCTCTCCCAAGCTGGTAAACTATGTGTGCCTGTACCATGTTCCCAAAGACCTGCCTTCACCTTCTCTGGATTTTAGTACCCCTCCTGCTGACAAAGATACATTGCCAGGGGTGTTTAATCCATAGTCCCTACCTCGATACTGCAATGAAAACACATGCAAGAGGTTATTGTGGATGGACAGACGACCATTTGATTTCAAGACTCAGGGGCTTTCTTCACTATTGTGGGCCCACAAGTTGTGTGCTCTGGTGCACTCCTTTCCAGCCCTGGCATAGTAATATAATTAGCCAGGGACCCCAAGAGCTTCATTCCTTTGGCTACTTTTAAACTGGATTATGAGCTGGAGCCTAAACATTGCAATGTGGGAGTGATGGGAGGACGACCAGTGGATGTACTCCTTGGAAAATACGTGTGTGACAGAAATCTGTCAGAGTGAGATCAGTGACTGACCAGTCAAGAAGCACACAAAAAGATACAATACAGGAAAATGGGCTGCTGTACTGAATCATTAAGACAGTTTCAGAGGGCGGACTAAAACCATTATCAAACAGCTGGTGCCTCAGCTATTTCAGACCCAACTCAGGGAAACTATGAACAGAGACGAGGCTAGCCCAGGCTTTCCAATGGCCCGGTATGTCCCAATGCTGGCTAATTACTGTTGTACTTGCAATACATGTCAGAATCGTGGGTGGACTAGTGGCCATTGAGCCCCACTACAGCCCTTGCCCACTATCTAGGAGCTATTGAATGGACTTCCCAGCAAAAATCCTGTTGGATTAAGAGTCCATTTACACAGGGGCAACACGACTTCCAGCGCGACTTTGGGAGGCAACTTGGACACGACTTGAGTATGAATCACAGCGCGACTTCGGGCCACTTCAGCGTGACTTACAAGTCGCCTCCAGGAGGGGGAACTTCATGCCAAATTTTTAATAAAAAAACAGCATGGGTTCCCCCACCAAGAGCATACCAGGCCCTTAGGTTTGGTATGGATTTCAAGAGGAACCCCCTACACCAAAAAAACGGCGTGGGGGTCCCCCCCCAAATCCATAGCAGACCCTTATCCGAGCACACAGCCCGGCCAGTCAGGAAAGGGGGTGGGGATGAGCGAGCACCCCCCCTCCTGAACTGTACCAGGTGGCATTCCCTCAACATAGGGGTGGGTGCTTTACCCCTCCCCCTTATGTCGTCACCACCCAGAGCATGCTGGGACCCCTTGAAGTCAGAAGAAGACCCCCCGAAGTTGGAAGAAGGGAGAAGACTGGGCCCCTGCTAGTAAAAGAGCTGGAAGAAGATATCGGAGGTGCCCGGCAGAAGGGAGAAAGAACCGAAGAACCGGAGAGTGGAGAAGACCCCCGTGGTCAGAAGAAGACCTGTCTAATGTGTTTTTATTCTTGACACTTTTTACCCCCCAGGTGAATAGGTAGGGGTACGATGTACCCCATACTCATTCACATAGGGTGGGGGGCCGGGATCAGGGGGCCCCCTTATTAAAGGGGCTCCCAGATTCTGATAAGCCCCCCGGCTGCAGACCCTGACAGCCAACGGCCAACGGCCAGGGTCTGCAGCGTGGAGTTCCCCTGTAGGAGGGAGGTGTTTGCCTTAGAACAGGTTCACACTGGGGCGACTTCCTGTAAAGTTGCCTCACTGTGAACGCGGATCCGACTTGGAGGCGACTTCCATTGAAATCAATGGGTACAAGTCGCCTACAAGTCAGATTGAAGTAGTACAGGAACCTTTTTTCAAGTTGGAGCGACTGTAGTAGTGTGCATTAAGACGGCTCCATTCACTTACATTTATTTTTTAATGCAGCGCAACTTGAGGCGACTAGGGGTGACCTGGGGCGACCTGAAGTAGGATCCAAAGTCGGACCTGTGTGAATGGGCTCTTAGGGACTCAGGGCCATATTCTCGAAAAATATCCGCCTGCTGCGCTTAGGGCACTTACACTCCGCTGTCCCAACTTACTGGAGCAGGTGTTGTATTCCCCAAACACTTGCTCCATAAGTTGGGACAGCGGAGTGTAAGTGTCCCGGCGTAGCCTGGCGGATCTCCAAGGGGGCGTCTTCTATTCAAATGAAGCGCTCCCCCGATGCGAAAGAACTGGGCATGCGCCGGGCTGCAAAAAGCCCAGTGCGCATGCTCCAGTTCTCGGCGGAAAACGTCAATGACGTCGACGTGTGCGTCATTGACGTAAAGTCGTATTCAAGAACGACTTACGTAAACAACGTACTCGACGAAAAAACACGACGGGGACCCGACGCCATCCGTAACATGGCCTACGCGAGACTTGCGGAAATTTAATCCTCCATATAGCAGGACTAAATTTCCGCTTACGCAAACGACGTTAGCGACGGTTACGCGACGCAAACTCGTTCGGGAATCGGCGTAGAAGGATCATTTGCATATGCAAATGACTCCTTCACGTAAATGCCATCTAGCGGCGGCCGGCGTCATTGCATTTAAGATCCGCCAGTGTAAGATGGCGGATCTTAAGTGTATCTATGCAAAAATGATTCTGAGAATCAGGAGCATAGATACACTGGCCAAAAAAGGGAGTTACGATGGAGTATCTGACTTACTCCATCGTAACTTCACTGAGAATATGGCCCTCAGTTTATATCTGATCTTATTCAGTCTCTCTGAAACACCTGTTGTGGTCCATCTGGACTATCCACTATCCCCCGGGCCTCAAACAAACAGGTTGTGTGGGCATTTGAACAGGACCCTAATTGATACCTACCCCACCTTCTTTTCGCATATCATGAGGTACCCCAGGAATCTACAAGATTCTGCCTATTTAATCACGCTCAAGTATATGTACCTGAGCCAGGGGGCCAGAAGTCAGATTCGTGTTGCCAGTCCTTCTGAAGGCTACCTGTGCCTGTGAGCACCTCCAAGAGCCAACCTATACCTCTCCTTGTACAGATGCTCTTTGCCTACACATTTTGCTCCTCTCGCTTTCTCTCTGGACCCAGCATATGCCTTCCCAGGGACCTTCCATCAACCAGACCACCTTACCAGCTGTCTGGGACTGTCTGTCGTCATCAGCATAAGTGTTTGCTTCTTGTATTTCACTTTTCTGTGTCATATTGCCACTCCATGGACTGTTAACCCTTGCTGTGTCCTATTACTGCCCTGATGATCATTTTATCATTTTGCTGTGTGTTAGATTTTAAATTCATTAATATTTTTATGAATTAAATGTTTCTGAAGCATTGGTTTAAACATGGTAGTTTGAAGAAGGTCAGTTACAGGACGACACTACATCTGTCGTAGGCATCATGTATTTTAGTAGATATGTCAAGACGGTGGGTGGAGATGTTACTTAAAAATACATAAATGGGTGTTAACGCTCATCACAACCTTCCATGGAGCTAATCTATATATGAATTATGCTAAGTTTGGCTTTTAAATGAGTATATAAGAACATGTGGGTAGTGTAATGAGCTAGGAACTTCAGGGTCACCCGACCCGACGGAAGCCTCAGGGTCATCGGATTCTGCAGAGAGATGGGGGGGGGGGAGGGACCCTCTCCCAGGAGAAAGATCAAACCATCGTAACATCTATTTCCTCCTTCTGTAACTTTCTACCCTGCCATGATGTTTTACCAAGCTGTCATCAATGTAAGCATTAACTGTCAGCTGTCCTTATCTGTGGAAGAATAAACATTGTATAATAATGAAGGAAAGCTATGTCTGAATATTTTGGGAACACCGCCTAGGAAAAGGAGAGTTTTGACACATCGCATGACACGTGTTAGAGGAAAATGTCCCCTCTGTGTTCTCTGTCTATCTATCTCTCCTTCCCCCTCATTCAACACTGTGCCATATTGCTGCCCTTTGGAACATCTCCCTTTGTGATTACCATATTGCCACTTTATGTGCTGTTAATCCTTGCTGTGCCATATTGTTGCCCTGTGTCCTATCTCCTTTTGTTATGCCATATTGCCACACCATAGACAATTAACCCTTACTGTGTCATATTACTGCCTAAAGCTGGGTTCACACTGATACCACATGACAGCCATACGGCTGTGGATCCAACTTTAACCTGCGACATGAAGTCCGTCTTTCATCCGACTTGAATAAATGGGATCCAACTTTGATCCCAAAAATACCAGGCCCTTTGTGTCTAGTATGAATCTTGAGGGGGAACTCCATAACAAAATTAAAAATAAAATGGCATAGGGTTCCCTTTATGCCAGACCCTTTGGTTTGGCATTGATTTTAAGGGGAACCCCTACACCCAAAAACTTGCGTGGGGTCCCCTCAAATCCATACCAGATCCTTATCTGTGCATGCAGCCTGGAAGGTCAGAAAAGGGGTGGGGACAAGTTAGCACCCCCCTCCTGAACCATACCAGGTTGCATGCCCTCAACATGGGGTTTGGGTGCTTTGGGGCAAGGCGGGGCCTCTTCTTCCAATTCCTTTTCCCTCCAGCGATGTCTTCATCCTCCGGTTCTTCTCCTCTCTCTGCTGTCTTCTCCCTCTGCTGAGTCGTTTCTCTCTGCTGTCTTCTCCCTCTTTTCTTCCTCCGATGTTCTCTCGATGCTAGGGCCACCGTGTGCTGTTACTTATATAGCCATGGGGCTATATAAAATATACCCTACTCATTTACATAGGGTGGGAGGCCTGGGATCTGGGAGCCCACTTCTTAAAAGGGGCTTCCATATTCTGACAAGCCCCCCACCCACAGACCCAGACAACCTACCAATGGTCAGGGTTGTCGGGAAGAGGCCCTTGTCCCCATTAACATGGAGACAAGGTGCTTAGGGGTGGGGAAGCGCAGGGCCCCCCAGCCTCAAAGCACCTACCCCCTCATGTTAAGAGCACGTGGCCTGGTATGGTTCAGGGGAGGGGGTGCTCACTCGTCCCCATCCCCTTTTCTGACCTGTGTATGGAGGACTTCAATTTCAGAGTGATTGAACAGAATTGCACTGCACTTTTCAAGCCTTCATTGGATAGGCCACAATTTATGTAGGAACGAGTAAACAGATTGCACCTGAAAAAAAAAAAATGGCTTCCTTTTCACAAAGAAAAGATACATTTGACAGATTTGCTTGCAACCTTTTTTGGATTGACCACTTTTTCTGAGAGACTAGTAGACTAGAACTTTGAAATGAGTTTTAATTTTATTTGCAAAGAACGAATCAAGGTGGTACATGTTACCAGATTGTCACCACAGATTGTAAGCCTGTTTGGACAAGCTACTATATGTTGGCCATAGAACAAGCAGATTGCATCGGGTGAGTTGTGTGGGGGATGGTGTTTCAGAGGACACGTTTTATAAGGTGTAATAAGGAGACTATACAATGGCTTTAGGTAAAATGATGCCATGCAGCGTTGCATCTGGTACTGTATGTCTAGGGAACAGGATCCACACTGGGGCAAGAATTCTGTAAGCTCTGCAGGGGCCAGCCAAGGTGGGACTCCATCTTGTGCCAGGAAAAGTCATGTATGACAACAGTACCAACCTGTTTGGCAGAAAATGTTCACACACGTGCCTTGTCTGACTCCATCTTGTGGGACTCCATCTTGTGCCAGGAAAAGTGGGACTCCATCTTGTGCCAGCCAAGGTGGGACTCCATCTTGTGCCAGGAAAAGTCATGTATGACAACAGTACCAACCTGTTTGGCAGAAAATGTTCACACACGTGCCTTGTCTGCCAAATCTCCTCAAACTGGTGGTTCAGCTGTTCTTAGGCCCCATACTCACGACCAAACATGTTTGCTGAAACTGGCCCGCGGACCAGTTTCAGCATACATGTTTGGTCGTGTGTAGTTACGAGCGTACAGAATTTCACCGTACATTTGCCCGCCGGGCCGTTTTTCAGCAGACATTTATTTCCAAACTTGTTTTAAAACCGTCCGCTCAAATCCTGTCCGAACGTACATGTTTGGTGGTGAGTACACAAAACCAACGTACAAAAACCCCGCGCATGCTCAGACTAAATGAGGCCACGGGAGCGCTCGTTCAGGTAAAACTCACGTTTCTTTGGGATATGGCACATTCGTCAATAGAAAGATTAATTCTAGCAATAGAACACTGAAGCAAAACACACAATAACCAATGCTTGATGCCGTCGTTTTCTTCATTCTTCTCTTGCTATAACTAATCAGTTATTTAGCTCATGTTATTTCAACTGAGTTGTTCCATACTGAAAAGTGACATTTGTTAGCTGTGATGTAGTAAGATTTTTGCAAACTTTTATTGGCCCGACGTATCATATTTTTAGTGGTCCTCCACATTTCAATTTTTTTGCTTTTAATGTTTAATGGTTATCTTTCCCACTTTCTTTAGGTGTTTATAGTTATGTCACCATTTAGAATATTTTAATAGGAAATAGTTTTGAGTTAGCTTTTGTTTGTATATTTAACATGATTTTGTTGAAGGTTGTTTAAATTGTCTACCATGTTGGCACACCAAATGACCCCCCCCCCCCCCCACATGAGTTAGTGAATATTTTAGATTAATCATTTTATTTGTTTGTAATGTTTGATGCCTAAAATAATACCCACAGTATTACAAACAATAGGCACGTTTTTCAAATCAACAAAAAGGCTTTTATTTGAGCAAATTAGAAAAAGGATCAAAAACAGAATGGCAGCACTTGAACAGCTAGCAACATACATGCAAACTTGCATTTCAAACATGGTGAAGGATAAACTAGCCAACCTCAGGAAGCACACAAAATTAAATTTGAAGCAGCAGCACATAACCAAAGGAACCCAAGCTGTGGTAGTCCAAACAAGATGCCATTTGTGGGGGATCAAATGGAAGGCAGGGCATCAACGTCTCCTCTTCCTTGCAACCTTCCTTCCAGGCTGCCTTCCAGCGGGTCTTCCCTGGGCCCTTGCAGGTGGGGATGATGTGGCAGCAGGAGAATGGTGTTCAGCAAGCCGGGCCGGGTCACATAGCCCAGTGTCTGGGGTCAGCAGCTCCCTCTGCATCCACCAAAGGGCCTGGTTGATCACGCCCTTTGCCAGTTGCCTCTGCTCCTCCGTGCCTTGATTCAGGTCATGTGCCACGGAGGCACTGTAGGCCTCAGTGGGGTTGAGGGGGGCCCTCATGATGGCACTCGCCTCCTGAATCATTTTCAGGCTGGCTTCCTCCACTGCCCCCAATTTCTTCTTACGGCCTGGTGGCCTAATATAAAGTGGAGGAGCCTGGCTGGTGGTGCTTGTCCTGGGGAGCTGCTGAACGCCACTGGGCCCGGCCTCCTCCTGGCTGCCACTGACCCCTTCGGCCTGGCTGTCAGTGAGGAGAGGATCTGCCACCTCCTGGCTGGTCTCTTCTTCCTGTGTAAAAAAAAGGGACATGTTGTAATATATTTAGGAATATACTCACTCACATTTTCATGCTTGAATCTTATTTTTTGCCTTGAATTTAAACTTGAAAACAGACTCACCCTCTGACCCCTGCAGTTGTCATCCCTGACACCTATTTGTTTGGCCACGATTTTAGATTTTTACTTCCCAGCTTGTATTTTATTAACCAATATCAAGTCAAGAATCAAACAATAATTAATATTATTACATAAATAGTTATGAAACTACTATACCTCATCATCGTAGAGGCGCAGATCTGCCTCTCTGTCAGCCAGGCCCTCTTCATCCGACTCTGCAGGGCTGTGGTGATCTGGGGAAGTCCCGCTGGGAGGTAGCGTGGAGGAAAGGTTGGGATTCAGACTCGACATTGATGGCCTGCCTTCCAGTTGATCCCGCAAAAATGACATCTGGTTGTAATACCACAGCTTGGGTTCCTTTGGTGGTCTTGCTGCTGCTCCAGATCTTAGCTGCTTTTGGTGAGCTTTGTACGCTCTCCTATATGTGCCCCTGAGGTTGGCAAGTTTATCCTTCACCATGTTGGCACTGCATTCTGGCACCCATGTCCTCATGTATGCTGCTAGCTGTTCAAGTGCTGCCGCTCGTACGTCCTTATTGTGGTAATGGTCCTGCTTTGAATCCCACAGGATGGGCATTTCCCGAAATTTATCCAGCAAATGCTGGATAATGTCTTGGCTCTGCAGGAGATCCATTGTGAATTTATTTTATTTTTATTTTTATTCTAGATTGAAAAAATGAAAAGAAACCAAAAACACAATTAAAAAAAGCCTCAGCATTTACATTGATAGAATATGTTGTTAAAAAAGTAGTACCTATATAGAAATACAAACACAGTGTCTCTTGTTTAGAAAATGCTGGCCAGCTCTGCCCCATTGGTTGGTTTTAGCTTACATTTTTTTTTAACATGCCGCCCCTTTGGTTACATTGCAGGAAATAATATAAATCTACAACCATACACAATTATTACAAATGACAGCATTCATCAAGGCACTATTGCATGTGTAGATATCCTGCCCCTCAGCATTGATTACATGAAAGAAACTTCCTAATGACCTCTGTCCAACCAACACAGAACAATACTTGGCCTGATCTGAATACACCCTACATAATTACTAATGAGTCACAGCATTTTTGATCTCTCTATTTTGTGATGTCTACAAAAGCATTTGGGTATGAAAATCACATTCTGGTATCCAAGAGACATAATAGCTTAATAAAACTGTGCAACCAACAGACCAAACCCCCATCCCATTGCTCTACATTTTAGAGCCCGCTGCTGATCCCATGTTTAAATTTCTTACCTGCCTCTCTCACAATCCTCGTTTCTTCCGCTCGCTGAATTAACACGTAACCTACGTAATCACGTCAAGCGCCTTTTATCCACTCCGCGTATGTATGAAACGCCGCCCTCATCACCTTTGCCATGCCCCTAATCAATTGAAAAAGTAAATATGGCGTTAACTGTGTAGGTTCTGGAATCGCGCGAATATTCTCCGCGTAACCTACGTCAATACGTTGTTGGCATTCGCGACACTCCGCATATGCAATAATCCCCGCCCTCATCTCCGCCCCTGACGGGACATTTCCTCGTTTCCACGCCCCTAATCTCTGTGGGAAGGAAAGATGGCGATGTCACACGAGCGGGCACGGAGCTCTCATGGCGCAAGTGAAGGGACAGAGGCTGGACCGTCCCGATCCAGGCCTAAAAGATATAAAGCCACTAATATGGCGTTCGAAGAAATGGTGGAGTTGGTTTACATCATGAGGAGGAAGGATTATGATGGTGAATGTGGGCCCTACAAAACACCGAACCGTAGGAAGTCACACATAATGGACAAGGTGGCAAGGAGAATGAGGAGAATGTTTGGTGTCACCAGGTCAAAGGAGCAACTACGGAAGCGTTGGTCCGATTTAAAATTGAGGGAGCCACATCACATGAAGAAGATCCTCAAAATTCTGCGTAAAAGTAAGTACATATTATTTAAGGGGGGGGGGGAATGTCTGCAATAATGTGTTGACATGTATTTTTTCACATCTGCCTCCTTGGCCTGCTTTTACTTTTGAACACGTGTAGATACTGTATTGTGTTTATGTCAAATAACAACCTTAAACAAATTTGGTGAAATAGTAAACACGCGTAATATGACATTGTTAAGCAAAAATGTGACGTTACTCCAGGAACAACACACCTGGACATGGCTGACTGGCCCCAAACTTGGTTTTCCAACATTGTTGAATAGCAAAATCACAGAAATTAAATTGAGTGAATGTGACAGGCAAACAAGATTCATTCTCCAAAATGCAAATAAAGCTGATGTTTTAACATCTTGAAATGCAAAGCACCTGTGTCTCAAAAATCAAAGTATATTTATTTGGAGGGTCGACGAGAATTAATGTTTTGGGGGGACATCCATTTGTGTCACTTCTTTGCAAAAAAGGGGCAGGATCAGAGCTTGGCCTAGAACTACGCCAAAAATGGAGGATTGCTGAAAGAATAAACAACCAAAAATCATCATAAATGTATCGTCTATGCAATGTGTGCGATTTATGATATCCAATATCTGTGTGCTGATGAGTATACCTTTTGTTTTTTATTATTTCTTATAGGGGAAAGAAGACGCCAGCAATTGGAGGAGGCAGAGAGGGCCAGACACCCGGAAAATCAAACACCTCCACATGTTGAGCAGGAGGAGGCTGGGGAAGGAAGAGAGGAGGATGTGGAAGGAGAAGAGGATGTGGAAGGAGAAGAGGATGTGGAAGGAGAAGAGGATGTGGAAGGAGAAGAGGATGTGGAAGGAGAAGAGGAAGGAAGAAAGGAGGAAGGAAGAGAGGAGGAAGAAGTAATTTTGGACTTAGAATTTATAGCAGATGAAGGGCAAGTGGCGGAAGAACAATTTGGCGAATTGAAAGAAGGTGGATTGATGGATGAAGGAGGAGTCGAAGATGATGGGGAAGTGGTGGAAGAAGGAGGAGTGATAGAAGATGATGGGGAGGTGGTGGAAGAAGGAGGAGTGATAGAAGATGAAGAAATTGGGGATGTGGAAATTATCAGGCCATCAGGTCAGTGTCACCCCTATATTAATAGGGCCAAACATATGCAGATAGGCTGGAAATTATTTACATATTTTGAATGCCAATTTGTTTCTTTTTAGGGGATCAAGATGGAGTAGCACATTTTTCACGTGCAAGTGCTTCTATCATTATACAGCAACTAATGGAGTGCAGCACGGAAATGGACATTATGCAGGAAAGGATGCTAGTCATGGAGCAGAATGTGCGAAATGTAATTTCAGAGTGTAGCACGGAAATGGAGAACATGCGACAAAGGATGCTAGTCATCAACCAAAATTACAAAAATATCATGGACATGATGGGCCGTGTCAAAGACTGAACCACAGAAGCCCATCCCCCGCCCATCCCCCGCCCACAAAACCCTTTTTAATTTTTGTACTTTATAATACGCCAAAATTTCTAAATGCACACACAGTGTGCCAATATGTGCTATCTGCCATCACAGACTATCTATTGTCTGTGCTTTGTGGGTCCAAACCCCTCCTCGATCCTCAAGTAGTTGAGAGGAAGGGTTTGCTCCCACAAAACACAGACATTGATCACCCATGATGTCAGATAGCACATGTGGCCATTTGTCTGTTTAACCAATGACATTTGGCGAGTTTTCACTGAATGTGTGCATTTAGAAATTTTGGCGTGTTCCAGTGTGAAAGCACACCATCCATATGACTGACTGCTGTTCATTTTTTAAATTTTTGTTTGGTGTTGATCTTTTTTGGTTAGTAAATGTTTCCATTTTCAGATCACAAAACGAACAATAAATCTCACCTAAAGAAAGAAGTTAACTAATTTTTGTAAAAAAAATATAAAGTTTTGTGTTGTGTTAAAATCTTGGTAAAAAAATTAGACACAAACAAATGACAAGCCCAAAAATTCTTGCGTATAGTTTCAGTGAAATTATTGTTACATTGTGTTTCGATCATTATTATTGATAATCACTGTCAATAAAGACAAAAAAATAAATAATTAAAAGCCAATATTTTGTCTCAAGAATTTGCAGGAAATGTTTTCTGCCTAAAAATACACATTTCTTGTTAAAAAATGACTAAAATAAAAAAAAAATATGAGACATCAAAAGCAGAAAAAAGAGTGGCTTCTTATTTCTAGACTGAATACCCAGTTAGTAGATGAGTGAATAATGTGCAAATGTGGTTAGTTAATACATCTGAGTAAGTAAATCTGGCACTAGAAGTGCACTATTTTTGGAGATAACCTGGAAGACAGAAAAATAGAGAAAAAGCAGTAATGACAAACAACTGTATAAAGTCCAATGGTCTAATTATTTATTAGTTGTGAGAATATTCCTTTCTTTTGGGGGCCGAATTAGAAAGAAATATGATCTGGCATAGCAATGGCCCCCCGACCCATGAAGTACTCAACATATTTGTCGCGTACCTCACGAGCAGATTGGGGGGCCAAGCCAGCGCGACCAGTGTCCAGGCCAGGAATGTTCTCTGAGGGTAGTCCTGCCTCAGAGCCCATGGAGGCTAGGTACGTCTGGGAGTGCCTGCGTAGAAAATTGTGCAAAATGCAGCAGGCAAATATAACGGTGTTCAATTTATATTCCGCCAAATGTATCGATGTCAGGAACAGGCGGAACCGGTTGCTGAGGATCCCAAAGGCATTCTCGACTACCCTCCGAGCCCTGGACAACCGAAAATTAAACACACTCCTCTCTAAGGTGAGGGTCCTCTGGGGAAAAGGCCGCATTAGGTGAGGTCCAAGGCCGAAAGCCTCGTCCGCTAGGAACACAAACGGAAGTCCTTCCACATTATCTTCATCTGGTGGCAATGCCAGACCACCAGTTTGGAGACGATCATAGAAATCAGTCCGTGCGAACACTCCCCCATCTGACATCCGGCCGTTCTTCCCCACGTCCACATATAGAAACTCATACTGTGCCGACACCACCGCCATCAACACGATACTATGATAACCCTTGTAATTATAATAGTAGGACCCCGAGTGGGGTGGGGGCACAATGCGGACGTGTTTCCCATCTATTGCTCCACCGCAGTTAGGAAAATCCCACCGCTCGGCAAATTGGGAAGCCACAGACTGCCATTCCTGTGGTGTGGAGGGTAGCTGTGGGGACAAACAAAAAAAGAGATTTAGTACTTTGGCACATAAACATTGCAAACATAATCCTACAAGCATCCTTGTGCAACTTTACATTTTTTAAATAGCATTTGCAAATTATGAAGGGAGAATTTCGGGGCACAAATATATAGGGCCAATTAATTAATAAGAGACTCCACAGCCCTCTGATGGGGACAAAAACACTTTGAAGGGGGGGTGGGGGGTGTTTAAACTGTTTTTAGAAAACCAAAAAAATAAAAAATAAGTGGCATGGTGGGGGTTGGCCCGAAGATAGCATGCTGGACAGGTTAATATTGGGTAAGATCAAAATATGCAGGTAGGCCAAAATAAAAAGAACATGTAAAAGCTGATATCAACATGCATAGGGAGAAAAGGGAACGTTAGTTAAACACACAGCATATCTGGGAAATAAAATAAAAAGTTAGTTGCCCACATTATTAAAGACACATTGTGAGGTTAAAATGAGGAAACTTACCTTCATATACTCCTCGTGCATAACTTTAATGATGGCAGCACACGTGTCCGGTATGATGACCCCAAGCGCCTGCGGAGAGATGCCTGTCGAGAACTTGAGGTCCTGCAGGCTCCTCCCAGTCGCCAGGTACCGCAACGTGGCAATAAGCCTCTGCTCGGCCGTGATGGCTTGGCGCATCACAGTGTCCTGCCTCGTGATATAGGGGGACAGAAGATCCAGCAGACTGTTGAATACGGGGTCCGTCATGCGGAGAAAATTCCTATAGTCATTAGGATTATTCTCCTGGATTTCCCTAAGCAGAGGCATATGTGAGAACTGGTCACGCTGGCGCAACCAATTCTTGGTCCAGAAACGCCTCCGCCCCCTGTTTCTGGCCAAAGTACTGGAATAATGAACATATCCAGCAGCCATCCCATAAACAGCACCAACTCGCGAAAATTGACGCTGCTGCTCCATCATGGCTTCAAACCGGCCGGCTGGTCAGTCAAGAACACACTCCAACAGAAAGCACAATCAAATCCAGTGGTACCTGCAAAGAACGCACGACACACAGATACGAACGCACAGTACGAATCTGCTAAGCAGAACGAACTGCACGCCTGTACCCGAATGCCAACTACGTACCCACAAGCACACGCACTGAACGAGAAAATACTACCTGCTAAAGCCTGGAGACCGAGAAGCGCGAATCAGCTCTAACCAAACCTTCACTAACACGAGCAAAGCCGTAACTAGCAAAAGCGGAACAGAGGGCGTCGCCATTGACTTTGGCCTTTCCCTTTATAGTGACGTCAAACGTGGATTACGTGCACGCGTTCAGGTCCGCAGGGAAATATCGTCCGCTGGTGTGTACAAGCCAGCGGGCCAAATGAAAAAACAGCCTTGTACGCCGGAAACAGCCCGTCGGACATTTCGAACGGACATGTTTGCTCGTGAGTACTCGGCCTTAGACAGTTCCCCTGTTTTAGAGGATCTTATGAGGCAAGAGAGAAGATTTCATAGCCATTGGATGCTGTACTGCATCCTTTCCAGCTACCAGTGGGCAACGGGTGATATACAGTATCACACAAAAATTCTCTTGCGCTCTGGTGTTTTCCGCTAAAGGGCAACGTAGTCCAATTTCAAGGCAAAGTCTAGAATCTTGCAGCCCTCCTCAGAACAATGGGAATTCATGCAACTACAAAAAGAAAAGAAAAAGGAGGATGCACTGACCTAGTGCATTACCGTTTAAAGATTTTATTAAATGAAATAAAACAATGATCTTACTCACAAAAGGAGTTGTAAAGAGCGCTTGTCAAGCAATCAAACTGGTACACAGCATCGCCAGCAAAACCTGATGACAACACGGATCAGATGGTATCAAGCCGGCAAAATGGCTGACGCATTTCAGGGGTGCACCCCTTTCATCAAGCTGGCTTGATACCATCTGATCCGTGTTGTCATCAGGTTTTGCTGGCAATGTTTTAAGGATAATCTGGATGAATGGAAAGTCCCCAATGCATTGGCAGTCCGAAACACACGCACAGCTTTATTTCTTGTGCGTACTTGTACATAATCAAATCATACAAGAAGGGACGCCCTTGTCCCAGCCAATCATATGTAAGTAATTAGGTTATACAAGTAATATTCGTCACAATTATACATTGTGCATAGAATATAGAAATCTCATTTCTACTGCAGCTTATCTAATGTTTTCATTCTTTGCGTAGTACATAATAACAAAATGGCAAGGTTGTTGTTAGTTTCTATGTGACTAGTCCTAGAAGCTCTGGGTAAAAGGATACGTAAGCATATAAGCATTCATCACTAAGGGGGAACTCTAACAAGCTAGTCATGTGCATTCGTTTTCGTTAGAATGCATTTTCGTCCGAAAATCTGTTTTTTTCGTTATCGTTTTAACAAACGATAACGAAAGTGTAAGGAACGAAAACCGAAAGATCCGACATAAAAAATGCTTTATTTTCGTTTTCGTTGCGGTAAAAATTCGATATAGAGAGATTCGACATTATAGGGAAAAGATTCGACATTATAGAGAAAAGATTCGACACCATAGAAATAATAGATTCGACATTACAGAGAATAGATTTCGATTTATGAGAAAATAGATTTGACATTATAGAGAATAGATTCGACATTATTACTAGTCATACAACATTAGACATCTTGTAGGCGGAATATTCGAACGGAAATGTACGATTCGGCATAAAGATTCGACGTAATGTCGAATATTTTTGACCATTAGACAAAAACCAACAAAGATTCGACGTTCCGTCGAATATTCTTTTGACCATTCAACAGAAACCAAGTATTATTGGATTTTCGGACGAATGCTATTCCCCAACGAAAAACGAAATAAATCAAAACGATTTTCGGGAGTAACTAAATAAATGTATTTTCCAAACGAAAACGAAAAAACGAAACGAAATATTCCAGTCTGCACATGTCTATTACAAGCCTTATAATGCATTATTGGTATAGGGGAAATCTCACCGCCTTTCAGGTGGTGTACAGGTGTACGAGCTGAAGTGGTTACAAAGATAAAACCATGATATTTGGCCCTGTAGGTGCATTTCATGGGAAAAACATTCATATGTATTACATAACCTTTCCTCACAAATCATAAGTCCATGATTTAAAGTATTTATTATAATTGATGTTATTATTATATTTATTATTGATATGTAATTGAATAGTACATTTCATCTTTAATTATCCTATATATTTTCTTAATATTTTACATGCTAATAACAATTACATTAATTTGTATACTTGCATCTGAATTTTAAATGTAATATATACTGAATATCTAGCATAAGAAATTACTAAATTGTATAACTTTTATTTCTCTCGGCATTGCTCATACAGGAAAGTAGTTCTTTAGTAAAACATTATTAAACATCTACTTCAGAGAACAGCCGGAGATTTTTCTATTGGATGAAAGTTTAGAGACACATTTAGAATTTTGTATTTCTTGTGTCTTATACAGTAAAATCGTTTACTATCACTGTTGTGTTGGATTCCCCTGATAGGTCATATTCTGGAGGCTGATCGCCATATGAGGACTGAGAGAAAACAATATCTCACACATTGCATCAGATTGTAGAGAATAGTAAAGCCGGTGACATCATTCTTCATTTTTAGAGGATTCTAAACCTTCTGTGTGCCGTTCTCCCGGGACTACTGACACCTGAGCTGAGCGATCACCAGAGACGTCCACAAGACGACACATGATTACAGGGGTGGGACCGCTCCATTCAGAATAGAACAACTAAGTCACCAAAGAACAAACCTGAGATTTTATTGGATGAAAGTTTCTGCCGGATTCCCCCAGGAAACAGACGCTGAATTTACCGATCACCATCTGCTTTCCAATACAAACTCTCCTCATACAAGTCGTATTATGTCTCTTCACTTCAACTATTCATTGAGAAATCCAGTTTAGGAGAATAGTAATAAGATGCATACAAATAAATAAATTAATAAAATAATAATATTACAAATACCATTATTATTTTAAAACTACCATTATGAAAAAATGTAATACAATTGTAAAGTGATATTTATGTGTAGATTGTGACCTTAGTTTCCTATTGGTGTTGAACATCCAACTATTGTTGCTGTTATGCCTTTTCCCCTACAAAGTGCAGCACATAAAGCAGATCAACACATCACTTAAGATGAATTCAAATAAAAATAAATAAATAGAAGAATGTGATCACCTTTTTGGGCAGTAAAATTGAGAAATGATTTGCCATTAAAAATCCTGTACACTTAACTGCTCAACTTAACCGCTTCAGCCCCGGAAGATTTGGCTGCCCAATGACCGGGCCATTTTTTGTGATATGGCACTGCGCCGCTTTAACTGATAATTGCGCGGTCGTGTGGCATCGTACCCAAAAAGAAATTGACGTCATTTTTTCCCCACAACTAGAGTTTTCTTTTGGTGGTATTTGATCACCTCTGTGGTTTTTATTTTTTGCGCTATAAACAAAAAAATTGACAATTTTGAAAAAAAAAAACACAATGGCCCGGATTCAGATACCAGTTACGATGGCGTATCTCCGGATACGCAGTCGTAACACTGAGTTGTGGGGTAGTATCTACGCATAGATTTCCCTAAGATCCAACCGGCATAAGTGTCTTACAACGTTGTATCTTAGGCTGCATATTTACGCTGGCCGCTAGCTGGCGCTTCCGTATATTTACGCAATGAATATGCAAATTAGGTAGATACGCCGATTCAGAAAGTACGTCCGCCCGGCGCATTTTTTACGTCGTTTACGTTAGGCTTTTTCCGGCGTATAGTTACCCCTGCTATATGAGGGGTATCCTATGTTAAGTATGGACGTCGTTCCCACGTCGAATTTTGAAAATTTTACGTCGTTTGCGTAAGTCGTTCGCAAATAGGGCTGTACGTAAGTTACGTTCACGTCTAAAGCATTGACGATTTGCGGCGTAATTTCGAGCATGCACACTGGGATTCTTTCACGAACGGCGCATGCGCCGTTCGTAAAAAACGTCAAGTACGTGGGGTCACACTAAATTTAAATAAAACACGCCCACATCATCCACATTTGAATTAGGCGGGCTTACGCCGGACCACATACGTTACGCCACCGTAACATAGGGCGCAAGTTCTTTCTGAATATGGAACTTGCGCCCTGATTTACGGCGGCGTAACGTATCTGAGATACTTAAACGCCTGCCGAGAGATAGGCAGATCTCTCTGAATCCGGGCCAATATATTTTACTTTTTGCTATAATAAATATCCCAATTAAAAAAAAAATCCTCAGTTTAGGCTGATATGTATTCTTTTACATATTTTTGGTAAAAATATCGCAATCAGCGTATATTGATTGGTTTTCACAAAAGTTATAGCGTCTACAAACTATGGGAAAGATTTATGGCATTTATATGGCGTTTTTTTTTTTTACTAGCAATGGCGGTGATCTGCGTTTTTTTGCGGTATTGCGATGTTGCGGTGGACAGATCGGACACTTTTGACACATTTTTGGGACCATTGACATTTACAGAGCGAATAGTGCTATAAATATGCACCGATTACTATGTAAATGTCACTGGCAGGGAAGGTGTTAACACTAGGGGGCGATCAAGGGGTTAACTGTGTTCCCTATTTTGTGTTCTAACTGTGGGGGGGAATGGGGACTGACTATAGGAGAAGACAGATCGTGTTTTCTACTTTGTCGAAAGACAAGATCTGTCTTGTCTCCTCAGACAGCACAGGGATTTATGCGTTTGCAAAATAAAAATTCCTTCCTGATCCCCCAGGGAGGCAATCGGATATTCTCCGGATAAACTTTATCTATAAATGTCAGTACCCAGTTATATTCTGTACATTTAGGAAAGAATCCAGGCCTTTCTTAAAGCAATCTACTGATCTGGCCAGAACCACCTCTGGAGGGAGTCTATTCCACATTTTCACAGCTCTTACTGTGAAGAAACGTTTCTGTATTTGGAGGTGAAATCTCTTTTCCTCTAGACGTAAAGAGTGCCCCCTTGTCCTTTGTGCTGACCGTAAAGTGAATAACTCAACACAAGTTCACTATATGGACCCCTTATATATTTGTACATGTTGATCATATCCCCCCTTATTCTCCTCTTCTCAAGAGAGAATAAATTCAGTTCCTCTAATCTTTCCTCATAGCTGAGCTCCTCCATGCCTCTTATCAGTTTGGTTGCCCTTCTCTGCACTTTCTACAGTCCCCTGATATCCAAAACTGAACTGCATATTTCAGATGAGGTCTTACTAATGATTTGTACAGGGGGGCAACATGATATCTCTCTCTCTCTCTCTCTGGAGTCCATACCTCTCTTATACAAGAAATGACTTTGCTTGCTTTGGAAACCGCAGCTTGACATTGCATGCCATGATTGAGCCTATGATCTACCAAACCCCCAGATCCTTCTCCACTACGGATCCCCCCCCCCCGGATGCCCAAGTGCATAACTTTACATTTACATGCGGCGGATCGTTTAGTCATCCCTAGGTCTGGGTCTACAGGGGTAACCATCAGACTGTGTACCTGTGGGGGCCTGCCTATGTGTCCCACCTGCGGCCTGCCACCATATTGTGGCCTATAGGCCTGTGAAGCCTCCATCATCTCCCAGCCTAGAGTAGCCACTCATCCCCATCCGGTTGGGACAGCATTCCTGGAGGAGGCAGAGAAACTGTATGTATTTGGATGCCTGCCTATGGTCCTCTGACGGAAAGTCTTTTTTATACCAACAGCCTGCACCCATCCTGAGGCCTTCTGAGATAGTCCCATCCCCCTCACTCAGGTACAGTGCCCCTCAAGAGCCATCTCCACAGCCTCTGTACAATATCTAGCCCCAGGGAGGAAGGTTGTTATTTCCCTTTTTTTTTTCTCTTCCTCTCCTACACCAGCCTCAGTTACTCACTGGCTAGTCCTGCAGCTTACCTTTTACTGTTCCTTCAGCAGACTCTTTAAGGGGGCATACCCCCCCTTCCCCCCGGGACTCTAGTTAACAAAACTGCACCTTTACAGTGCAAAATAGGGGGAAGCATGTGTGGCTTGCAACAATGATGGACATGTCTTAAACCCCGCTCTGGACCCCACTCCTTTCTTAAGGGATCCTGCACTATCAGCTGCCTCCGGGCTCTACATGGTCAAAGTAGGATTTCAGAAGAACATATATCAAGGTTTTATCCCAACTTCGACAACACAACCTGTACAGACCATGGAGAGATTCCTATATAGGTCGCAATCCCCACCCTTGAGTACGCTTACAGAATTGACAGATGCCGCAGACCTCCTAGCCCCTGCATCAGGTACTTCTCACACAGGCAATGCACCCCAGCAGACAGCTCCCGCTGAAGTAGTCATGGTAGCAGTCTTGGACCTGAAACTGCAGGCACTTTTACAAGATCTGACACACAATATATCTAAAGAGGTTGGGAAGATTGCCCAGGAGCTCCGGGGGGAGATTGACCAGCTTGGAGAGCACACTGCCACTTTGGAAACTAAATTTGGCGAGACTGTACAATATATGCATGCTCTGGAGGAAGAAAATGCATATCTTAAACACACAGTTTCCCAAATACAACTCCAACAAGAAGACTTGGAGAATAGAGAACATCGTTTAAATCTGAGGATCTTTGGAGTCCCTGAATCAGTTAACGATAAAGAGCTACGGGTATATCTGCTTAATCTCTTTGTCACGCTGGATATGCACATACCCGATATTGACTGGCGCCTAGACAGGGCCCATAGATCCGTGGCTCCCAAACACCCCCTGGATCCAACCTGAGGGACATAATAGTTTGTTTCCACTATTATGACAGTAAGGAAGCCATGACAACAGCTACACGCAACAAAAATCGCATTGATTTAAAAGGCTCCAAAATCCAGATCTTTAGTGATCTCTCCCCCATCACCCTGGCCAAAAGACGCAATCTTCGCCAAATCATGGCTTACCTCCAACATCGTCAAATCCCCTACAGATGGGGTTTCCCATTTCGGCTCTCAGCATCTAAAAATTACACACAATACTCCATCAGGGAGCTTCACGAATGCAAGGCTTTCACTCGCAATTTGGGACTGCCACCTGTTCCAGAGGAAGATCTCCAGCTACCTTCGCCTGCTCTGGCCTCCAAGCCCCTTCAGGCCCCCGCAGCAATCTGGACCCCGGTTCGATGAAAACAACAGAAGGCTTTCTCTACACTGCAACGTTCCAATCTGCCTAGATCCCCCACCTGAGGCTCCAAGGCTTTCTTGATTTGTACCTACTGGTTATTTTTTTGGGGTTCCCAGATACCCAGGATCTTGGCTGATTTCTTTAGGTATCTGCAGGGAGTGTTCTCCCCTATATCCCTTTCCTTTTCTGATGTGCTCAGTAAACCCTATTTCTATTTTTTGTCCATTTCTCCACACAAATGTTTTTTCTACTTCGGAAGGCTACTGTTCTCTTTTTAACCCCCCATTGTAGTTCCAGTCAGTGGTGTTAAATACTGAACTATGTTAACTGTTAACTGTCCGAGGCTAGCTATTTCCTACAGGAGCGGGCCACAATCCGCCGTTCTTGCTGACCGTCATGTTCCTCTACATGTCCAAGGTGTCCAGCCTTGGTTTCCTGAAGGACTTTTTCCCTTCAGGCTTTCAAAACACTGGATTTCTTTCTTTTGTTTTTTTTGTTATGTTTTTCTTTTTTTTGCACTTTGCTCTTGCTAAGCCTTTCAATTTTTTACCAGGTCCTTTTTTGACCTGTTTTTGTTCTTTAATTTTGATGCAGGGTATATACTGACCACATATTGTCTTGTTGCTCAGTAATGCTGATGTGTACATGTTTCTTCTAAACCTCCTTGGGTTGGAATATCTCTTACCCATGAGTTATGTTAAAATGTAATTTGCTTGTCACTTCATATTTGTAGTATGGCTGGAATTCAAATCCTCTGGAGCTGATGTGGTGATGGTTCAGGAGACATATTTCCGCCCAGGGGGCTCTTTTAAATTTGCTTCTAAACTTTTTCCCACAGTCTATATGGCCTCAGATCCGTCTGGCAAGGCTGGAGTGGCCATACTGATTAAACGTTCGTGCCCTATACGGATCCTAGCTTTGATTCTAGACCTCTGGGGTCGATATGTCCTCCTGAACTGTACCCACCTAAACACCCCCTTCACTTTAGCTAATACTTATTCACCAAATACGTGACAGATTGGCTTTCTCACTGGAGTTCTTGATTCGCTGCGTTCTTTTTCTCAGCCTTTCACAATTGTAGGTGGGGATTTCAACATGTGTATGTCCCCTAGTAGATATAGAAGTGCTCTATTTCAACAAACCCCATCTCTCCAAGTCCTTAAACTGTCCACCTCCTTCCGCAAATTAATTCACTCCCACAATCTTTTTGATGCGTGGACAGTAAAGTACCCTACTCATCGTCAATATACCTTTTTCTCCCCTCCACATAAACTATACTCCCGTTTGGACTAATTTCTAATATCTGCCCCCTTGCTACCCAACGTAGTATCTTCGGAAATAGATCCTATTACACGCCCCTATTACTCTGAGCCTAGCTCTCCATGCCGCATCACCCAAAACTTGTCATTGGAGGCTCAACGAATTTCTTTTGTGGCATGCCAAAACTAAGGATAGGCTTCTCAAAAAATTGGAGGAGTTTTTTCATTTAACAGTAGGCTCAGTCCCTGATACATCTACGGTGTGGGAAGCCAATAAGGCAGTTTTTAGGGGTAAGTGAATCTCAGCCGGCTCACGCTTGAAACGTGACTCTATTAGGCTGAGGTCAGAGCTTTTGACCCAGCTATGGATGGTGGAGGCGCAGCTACTCTGCTTCCCTATGGTGGGTCGCCTGCATACAGTGACTGCCATCCGTAATCGTATTAGGTCTGTGGATACGAACACAATCTCAAAATCAATGTTATGGTCTAAGCAAAAGTTTTATGAGTATGAAGACAAACTGCACAGGATGCTTGTCCACAGACTTAAGCCCCACCCTTTTTTTATCCATCCCTGACCATATATTACAATCAGATGGCACACCTACGCACTGTCCTCGGAACATGTCCGAAGTTTTTGGAGAGTACTATAATAAACTTTAAAACTGCTTGAGCACAGATTTATTGGCCCAGTTCTCACAAAACGGACTAAACTCCTACTTGTGATCTGTATACCTCCCTAGACTGTCACTAGACCAACGCTCCTCATTAAACCAACCTTTTTCCGCTGAAGAATTAACCAAAGTAATTAAACACCTTCCCTCACATAAAGCCCCAGGTCCAGATGGTCTTCCATATTCTTATTACAAGACGTTCTTATCGACCCTGACCCCGCATATGTTAACCCTGTTCTCCTCATTACTCCAGGGTAAATCTCCACACCCCTCATTTTTGCATGCGTTTGTAACCGTTATCCCTAAACCGGGTAAAGATTCATCTCTTCTCGATATTTATCATCCAATAGCCCTGTTAAATTCTGATTACAAAATTTTCACTAAGATTTTAGCAAACAGACTCTCTCTACTACTCCCAGCTCTAATTCATAGAGACCAGGTGGGTTTTGTCCCCACGAGACATGCAGGTGACAACACGCGTCATACAATTGATCTTATAGACCTACTTACTAAAACTAAAAGCCCTGTTTTGATACTTAGTTTAGATGCCCAAAAAGCATTTGATTGCCTTAGCTGGCCATTTATGTTTGCAATATGTTGTAGAATCTCATATTAGCCAATGTATTTCATATTATTATTCCATGTTATTCATATTGATTTGCATATGTTTTATTGATAATATATTATTCATAATTATTATTATATAGTAGTGGTCTTATCAATATTATTAATAGTAAACAAAAGTTAATATGGGGCAGATTCACAGAGCAAATACGCCAGCGTATCTACTGATACGCAGGCGTACTTTCAAATTTCCCGCGTCGTATCTTTAGTTTGAATCCTCAAACCAAGATACGACAGCATCTGGGTTAGATCCGACAGGCGTACAGCTTCGTACGCTTTTCGATCTTAGATGCAATACTTCGGCGCCCGCTGGATGGAGTTCGCGTCGTTTTCAGCGTCGGGTATGCAAATGAGCTTTTTCCGACGATCCACGAATGAGTCGGCTTTTTCCAGCGTATAGTTAAAGCTGCTATTTTGTGGCGTATAGATAGACTTGCCATGTTAAAGTATGGCTGTCATTCCCGCGTCGAAATTAGAATTTTTTTTTTTGCGTAAGTCGTACGTGAATAGGAATGGACGTAAGTCACGTCTAAGTAAAAAAAATGACGTTGTTGCGACGTCATTTAGTGCAATGCACGGCGGGAAATTTAGGAACGACGCATGCGCAGTACGTTCGGCGCGGGAACGCGCCTAATTTAAATGATCCACGCCCACTACCCGGATCATTTGAAGTAGGCGGGCTTGCGCTGGGGAATTTACGCTACGCCGCCGCAACTTTACAGGCAAGTGCTTTGTGAATCAAGCACTTGACCGTAAAACTTTCGGCGGCGTAACGTAAATGCGATACGTTACGCCGCCGCAGATCTACGTGAATCTGCCCCTAAATCTTTATTGATGTACAATATGTTATTCCATTGATATATAGAATGTGTTAATTTTTAAGTGTTGAACTTTAAATGACCTCTCTGCTCCATGACAAGTACTTGTACACAGGTGTTCTTGAAAATGTATTAAGATAGTTCATTTTAAGTTCATTTTAATTTCACCAATTAGAAAAGGAACATTTTTAACCACAGTTGAAATGCATATAGATCATAGAGATAAGATGAGAGTCAAAGATAAATAATACAGGTGGTTTAAAATAATTATGTGGATATGGCAAAGTTATGTACAATACATTAATTAAGTTTGACAGGGTCTGTGTGTGCCCTCATTACAACTGTTACATATAACAAATAAGGTGGGGTTATTGAAAGTTCATTCTTCCAAAGTAATACATCTGTAGTCCTTGAAGTTTTGGCTAACATAGTTGGATGCCAGACTGTCTCTACACAGGTGTTTTTAATTGGACAAAACCATTTATAAATCACTTTAACCACCTAACGCCCGCCCACTGTATATATACGTCCTCTTTTTAAAGATGGATATCTCGGTAACGGCAGCAGCTGCTGCCACAACCGAGGTATCCATCTCTTCAGTGGGCGGGCCTGTAAATGATAATGGTGGTCTCCGCGGCGGATTCGCTGCAAGATCACTGTTATCAGTGGCGGGCCCTCCCGCCGCTCTCCCGCGCCCTCCGCCGCTTACCGGAACCGTTGGTAGGGGCGGAGGCGATCGGGTGCTGCTGCCCAGTGAGTGAGGATGCGTGTGAGGGCAAGATGGCCCCGGATGGCGGCGACGGCGCGGACACGTCACCGCGCTGTCTGTCCGCGCGGATTTTTGTCTGATGGTGTGTACAACCATCAGACAGAAATCTCCGAGGGGACATGTCTGCTGAAAACGGTCCGGCGGACCGTTTTCAGCGGACTGTCCCCCTCGTCTGTACGAGGCCTTAGGCCCCGTACACACGGCCGAACATGACTGCTGAAACTGGTCCGCGGACCAGTTTCAGCAGACATGTTCAGTCGTGTGTACGGCCGATCGGACAGGTTTCCAGCGTACATTTGCCCGCCAGACCTTTTCGAGCGGACAAATGTTTCTAAACTTGCTTAGAAACATGCCCGCTGGAATCCTGTCCGTCGGACATGTTCGGTCGTCTGTACAGACTTACCGTACATGTCCGAGCGGCCGCCATCCCTCGCATGCGTCGAATGACTTTGACGCATGCGTAGAAGCATTGACCTTTCAGCGTCGCGCACGTTGCCGCGGCGACGGCGCGAACACGTCACCGCGCTGTCTGTCCACGCGGATTGTCTCTCATTTCTGTATGATGGTGTGTACAGCCATCATACAGAAATCTCCGGGCGGGCATGTCCGCTGAAAACGGTACGGCGGACCGTTTTCAGCGGACATGTTTGCCCGTGTGTACAAGGCCTTAGAGAGACATTTTTTTGTTGTCATTTTTTTAAATGACAAAATTTCTATTTTTTTTTTTTTTTGCATTTAAGTCTAAATATGAGATCTGATTTCTTTTTGACCCCAGGTCTCATATTTAAGAGGATCTGTCATGCTTTTTTCTATTACAAGGGATGTTTACATTCCTTGTAATAGGAATAAAAGTGCTAATTTTTTATTTCAGTGTAAAAAATTATAAAATCAATAAAAATAAATAAGAAAACAAAAGAAATGTTTTTTTAAAGCGCCCCGTCCCGACGAGCTCGCGCGCAGAAGCGAACGCATACGCGAGTAGCGCCCGCATATGAAAACGGTGTTCAAACCACACAAGTGAGGTATTGCCGCGATCGTTAGAGCGAGAGCAATAATTCTAGCCCTAGACCTACTCTGTAGCTCAAAAAATGGCGGTAAATAGCCACCACTACATGAGCAATTGGTCTCAGATCTTGCAGCATGACATTTCCTTGTTGGATTGGGAGAGCATCTAGAAGCACACTTCCACGATCTCTCGATGTGTGGCCCATAAAGAAACCGCATACAAAGTCCTGATGCACTGGTATAGGACCCCAGATTTTTTACATGCCCACAATCGAACAATCTCAAAACAATGTTGGAGATGTAAAAAAGCTGTGTGCTCTCACTATCATATTTTTTGGGAATGTCCCCCTGTTCACCAATTTTGGCTTCAAGTCCAAAAGTTGTTGGAGACACTGGTTGGTATTCCCCTCCCCCTGACGTCTATGCACTATTTGTTAGGTCTCCCTTTTCCTGGTGTTTCTAAGGGTCTGCGCCGACTAATGTCTTTTATTTTGCTGGCTGCCAATCGGGTCATTCCTAGACTATGGTTGTCCGCCTCACCTCCAACCCTTCCACAACTGCTCACTACTGTGGCTGACATACGTAGAATGGAGCGTATGGCGGCTACAGTGGAGGGTTCAGAGCAAACAATTTCTAAACATGGTCAGCATGGGATGATTCAGTATATGGTTTTGAAGGAAATTAACCAGTTATTTAACTTCATTTGCTTACATATTCCTTTGAGTTTGTACGCTAATTACTTTTCTTTTTGTACAGATCTTTGTGTGAGGCTATACAGTGGGGGAGATTCAGATAGAGATACGACGGCGTATCTCCTGATACGCCGTCGTATCTCTGAGATCCGACGGTCGGATCTATGCGACTGATTCATAAGAATCAGTTACGCATAGATCTCCCTTAGATCCGACGGGTGTAAGTGACTTTCACCGTCGGACCTTAGGCTGCAATCTCCCGCCGGCCACTAGGTGGCGCTTCCATTTGTATACGCGATGAATATGCAAATGAGGAGATCCGCCGATTCAGAAACGAACTTTTTTTTTTTACGTCGTTTGCGTTCGGCTTTTTCCGGCGGATAGTTACCCCTGCTATATGCGGCGTATCCAATGTTAAGTATGGCCGTCATTCCCGCGCCGAGTTTTGAATTTTTACGTCGTTTGCGTAAGTCGGTCGCGAATACGGATGGACGTAATTTACGTTCACGCCGAAACCAATGACGTCCTAGAGACGTCATTGGGAGCAATGCACGCCGGGAAAATTCGCGGACGGCGCATGTGCAGTTAAATCCGTGCGGGGACGCGCCTGATTTAAATACTACACTCCCCCTAGCCGCGGAATTTGAATTCCGCTGGGGGATTTACGATCCGCCGGAGCAAGTTTCGAGGTAAGTGCTTTCTGAATACTGCACTAGCCTCTCAAATTTGCGCCGGCGGATCGTAAATCAGATAGATTACGCGGATCTAAAGATCCGCTAATCTATCTGAATCTAGCCCAGTATGTTTATATTACCTCTACAACTCCTGTACAGATAGGATGGGAGGCTGTTTCAAATTTATTTAACTTATTTTATTTATTTATTTTCATTCTCTTTTCTTTGTTTTTTCATGGGACTGACTTTCGAGTCTGAGCCGTTGTATCCTGGTGCCTGATTCAAAGAATCAGATACGCCAGAATTTGTATAAGATACGACCAGCGTAAGTCTCCTAAGCCGTCGTATCTTAACTGCATATTTACACTGGCCGCTAGGGGCGTGTACGCTGATTTACGCCTAGAAATATGTAAATCAGCTAGATACGCCAATTCACGAACGTACGCCCGGCCGACGCAGTACAGATACGCCGTTTACGTTAGGCTTTTCCCGACGTAAAGTTACCCCTGCTATATGAGGCGTAGATGAGGCGTAGATGAGGCGTAGCAATGTTAAGTATGGTCGTCGGAACAGCGTCGAATTCTTCACGTTATACGTCGTTTGCGTAAGTCGTTGCATTGGCTTCTTGCGGGTTAATTTGGAGCATGCGCACTGGGATACTTTCACGGACGGCGCATGCACCGTTTGTAAAAAGCGTCATTTACGTGGGGTCACATTAAATTTACATAACACACGCCCACATCTTCCACATTTAAATTAGGCGGGCTTACGCCGGCCTATTTACGCTACGCCGCCGCAACTTTGGTTTGAGAATACAGCACTTGCCTGACAAAGTTGCGGAGGCGTAACGTAAATAGGATACGTTACGCCCGCACAAAGATGGGCGCTTCTACGTGAATCCGGGCCTATGTGTGCTTAGTAGTTCTCTAAGACAGTGTATACCTGCATTACTTCAAAATGTCAATGATTCCAATGTATTTCCTTCTGTATGACTTGCAAAAACGTATAAATAAACAATAAAAAAAAAAGAAATGTTACTTTTGATCCCAGACCCAATATCGTTTGTAAAGATATTAAAAAGTAAGGGTCCCAACACTGAACCTTGGGGTACACTCTGATAACCTTAGACCATTCAGAGTAAGAATTATTAAAGGAACACTAAAGGCAACATTTTTTTTTTTTTTTAAATAACAAACATGTTATACTTACCTCTACTGTGCAGCTCGTTTTGCACAGAGTGTCCCCTAACCCTGTCTTCTGGGGTCCCTCGGCGGTTGTCTCGGCTCCTCCTCGCAAAAGATTTCCACCTACATGTGAGCGAGCTCGCATGGTGGAAAGCTTTTGCGAACGCGCTCTCGTGATACAGCGGCGGGCATAGCCGCCGACTGTATCACTCGGCCCCGCCCCCGGCACGCCGTGTCATCCGCTGTGATTGACAGCAGCGCCAGCCAATGGCTGCGCTGCTATCAATCCGTCCAGCCTAGCCAATCAACGGCCAGGCTGGGAACCGAAAAGGACCACGGGGACGCGCACAGGACTTTCGAGGGGTCAGGTAAGTAAAACGGGGGGGGGGGGTGAAAAAACATTTACCTTTACAACCCTCTGAATTCTGACTTTTAGACAGTTTTCGATCCATTTACAAACTGATATTTCCAATCCTGTAGACTTTACCTTACACATGAGCCGTGTGTGCGGAACTGTATCGAACGCTTTTGCAAAATCCAAGTATACCACCGCCACCCCTCTGTCCAAGTATACCACGTCCACAGCCACCCCTCTGTCCAAGTATACCACGTCCACAGCCACCCCTCTGTCCAGGTATACCACATCCACAGCCACCCCTCTGTCCAAGTATACCACGTCCACCGCCACCCCTCTGTCCAAGTATACCATGTCCACAGCCACCCCTCTGTCCAAGTATACCACGTCCACTGCCACCCCTCTGTCCAAGTATACCACGTCCACAGCCACCCCTCTGTCCAAGTATACCACGTCCATAGCCACCCCTCTGTCCAGGTATACCACATCCACAGCCACCCCTCTGTCCAAGTATACCACATCCGCAGCCACCCCTCTGTCCAGGTATACCACACCCACAGCCACCCCTCTGCCCAAGTATATCATGTCCACTGCCACCCCTCTGTCCAAGTATACCACATCCACTGCCACCCCTCTGTCCAAAGTTTTACTTACAGTAGGTGAACTCGATATTGTGTCAATCTCGCTCCCTTTCTCGGCGAGATTGAGCACCTACGAGCCCCATCGCGGGAGCCAGCGCCGAGCTGGCTTGCCGCGATGGAGACAGAGCCGTCATAGAAGCGACGGGAGATCCGACTTGGATTCCCGCCAATTCTACACGTGTGCGGCGTTTGTTATGAATCCTGAGGGGGAAGTCCCTGCCGGATTTTAAATAAAAATCCGGCATGGGTTCCCCCCTCAGGAGCATACCGGGCCCTTAGGTCTGTTATGGGTTGTAAGGAGAGCCCCCCTACGCCGAAAAAAACGGCGTAGGGGGTCCCCCTACAATCCATACCAGACCCGTATCCAAAGCACGCTACCCGGCCGGCCAGGAAGGGAGTGGGGATGAGCGAGCGCCCCCCCCCCTCCTGAGCCGTACCAGGCTGCATGCCCTCAACATGGGGGGGTTGGGTGCTCTGGGGCAGGGGGGCGCACTGCGGCCCCCCCACCTCAGAGCACCCTGTCCCCATGTTGATGAGGACAGGGCCCCTTCCCGACAACCCTGGCCGTTGGTTGTCGGGGTATGCGGGCGGGAGGCTTATCGGAATCTGGGAGCCCCCTTTAATAAGGGGGCCCCCAGATACCGGCCCCCCACCCTAAGTGAATGGATATGGGGTACATCGTACCCCTAACCATTCACCTGGAGGAAAAATGTCAAAGTTAATAAACACACCACACAAGGGTTTTTAAAATAATTTATTTTTCTGCTCCGGAAGCCCCCCCTGTCTTCTTTATTAGCTCTGTTTACCAGGGGGGGCTTCTTCTTTGACGTCTTCGGGTGGGTGGGGGCCGCGTCTGGTTCTCTTCCACCACCGGGGGGGGGGTCGCTTTTAAAAAAGCCCCCACCCCCCGGCGGGTTTCCTCCGGCGTCTTCGGCGGGGGGCTTCTTCTTCCGCTATCCCGACGGGTCTTCTCCGCTATCCGGGGGGTCTTCTCAACTCTCCAGGGGTCTCCTTCTATGTTCGCCGCTCTCCGCTGTTGACTCGGCGCACCCCGGTTCTTCTCCAGGTGTCCGGTGCCTTCTTCCGTGCTGTACGTCTTCTTCTCCTTCCGTGCTGTGATGAGTTCTTCTTCCGTGCTGTGACGTCATGTTCTTCACTTCTCTCCTTCTCCCGATGTTGACACGTCGCCTTTCCTCTCTGCAATGACGGGTGCGCGGGTGCATCGGACCTATATAGGCCTCACAGTCCCATCATGCTCTGGTACCTACCCATGTGATACCTACCCCCTCAGGATTCATAACAAACGCCGCACACCTGTAGAATTGGCGGGAATCCAAGTCGGATCTCCCGTCGCTTCTATGACGCGCTTGCTGGGATGTGCTGTCACTATTCCAGTGAGTGCGAGATGTCGGCGAGATCTCGGCACCACGTCGCCGAGAATCAGCGCGATGCTGTCGTGCTAAAAACACAATATCACAAACACCTACTGTACCTCTTAATAAAAATAAATCAGGTATGTCTGACAACTTCTGTCTTTCATGAATCCATGCTGTCTGTTGCTTAAATTGCTTTTTTTCAGCAAGAACTCATCTATGTGGTATTTTAATAATCTCTCCAGTATCTTCCCAACTATAGAAGTTAAAGGGGTTGTAAAGGAAAACATTTTTTTTTTCATAATAAGCATCCTTTACCTGCAGACATTCCTCTTTTCACTTCCTCATTGTTCGTTTTTGCTCAGAAGTTGCTCTATTTCTTCTCTGTTTTGTTCACTTCCTGCTTGTCTGATTTTACTGACCATCGTGACGGGAGGATTTACTGCGGTGGTCAGTAACGTGCTCACCCCCTCCTGGGAACTACATCTGTGTGGCAGGACGCTCTCTACGTGTTAGAGACTTCAAGGAGGTGTGAATTACTGGGCGTGCCGCAATTCATACTGGGAAATGTAGTTCTTACATGAACAAGCGATGCAAACCAGGAAGTGAATGAGAGAACAGAAACTAGAACGCTGGAGGTGATATAGATGAAGGAATTTAATAGGTATTTACTCGTTTTTTAACAGAATCATTACACTATTCTGTCTGTCTATCTTGCAGACATTAATTTTAGGCAAAAAAATGTTTTCCTTTACAACACCTTTAAACTATCAGGTCTATAGTTACTTGGTAGAGACTTTGTTCCCTTTTTAAATAGAGGCACCACATAGGCCCTGCGCCAATCCAGTGCTAACCATTCCTGTCATTAACCACTTGCCCACCGGGTTAATTCTGGCACTTCTCTCCTTCATGTGAAAATCACAATTTTTTTGCTAGAAAATTAATCAGAACCCCCAAACATTATATATTTTTTTTAGCAGACATCCTAGGGAATAAAATGGCAGTCATTGCAATACTTTTTGTCACACCGTATTTGCGCAGCGGTCTTACAAGCGCACTTTTTTTGGATAAAAATCACTTTTTTGAATTAAAAAATAAGACAACAATACATTTTGCCCAATTTTTTTATATATTGTGAAAGATAATGTTACGCCGAGTAAAATGATACCCAACATGTCACGCTTAAAAATTGCGCCCGCTCGTGGCATGGCGTCAAACTTTTACCCTTAAAAATCTCGATAGGCGACGTTTAAAAAATTCTACAGGTTGCATTTTTTGAGTTGCAGAGTAGGTCTAGGGCTAGAATTATTGCTCTCACTCTAACGATCGCGGCGATACCTCACTTGTGTGGTTTGAATACCGTTTTCATATGCGGGCGCTACTCGCGTATGCGTTTGCTTCTGCGCGCGAGCTCGTCGGGACGGGGCGCTTTAAAAAAATTTTTTTGGGTTTTCTTATTTATTTTTATTTAGTTTTATCATTTTTTACACTGAAAAAAAAAAAAAAAAAAAAATTGATCACTTTTATTCATATTACAAGGAATGTAAACATCCCTTGTAATAGAAAAAAGCATGACAGATCCTCTTAAATATGAGATCTGGGGTCAAAAAGACCTCAGATCTGATAATTAGACTTAAATGCAAAAAAATTAATAAAAAAAAAAAGTCATTTTTTCAAATGACAAAAAAAAAAATGTTTCTTTAAGAGGATGGGCGGGACTGACGTTTTGACGTCACTTCCGCCCAGCAGAGCTATGAGGACGGGTGAAGGAGATTTCTCCTTCAGTCCCGTCCCCGCTCAGCTGCCGGACACATCCGATCCCCTCCGCCACTACCGACGGCTCCGGTAAGCGGCGGAGGGCGCGGGAGAGCGGCGGGAGGGGGGGGGCCCTCTCCCGCCACCGATAACGGCGATCTCGCGGCGAATCCGCCGCGGAGACCGCCGTTATCGTGTACACCACCGCCCCCTGAAAAGATGAATATCTCGGTTGTGGTAGCAGCTGCTGCCGTTATCGAGATATTCAACTTTAAAAAGAGGACGTCTTTTTGACATGGGGCGGTGGTCAAGAGGTTAATGAGTCTTAAAAAATTAGATACAATGGCTTTGAAATTACAGAGCTCAATTCTTTTAGGATCTGTGGATGGATGCCATCTCATCTGGTCCAGGTGCTTTTTCAACCTTTATTCTGTCTAAATATTTCTGGACCATATCACTTTTGAGCCATTGTGGATTTGGGGCTGTGTCACTACCCCCCCTATTATGAACATGAACTCCCCCATGCTCCTTTGTATACACAGAGCTGGAGAAAGTATTTAACACATTAGCCTTCTCTTTGTCCCCAGTCACCCACTCTAGATTATTTTGTAAGGGGCCTACATGCTCAGACTTGACCTTTTTACTATTAATATATTTGAATAATTTTTGGGGGTTTGTCCTACTATGTTTTGCAATCTGTCGTTCGTTTTGAATTTTTGCATCCTTGATTTCCTTTTTACATATTCTGTTATATTCTTTGTAACATTTAAACGACACTAGTGTTCCTTCATTTTTATATTTTTTAAAAGCTTTTTTCTTATTGTTTATAGATTTTTTAACTTTGACCGTGAGCCACATAGGTTTTATTTTTAGCCTTTTAAATGTATTGCCCATGGGAATATACTTTGCAGTGAGTATACAAACAGTATTATTGAAGAATTCCCATTTCTGTTTAATGCCAATATTCCCTCTTAGTCTAAGTCCTGGAGAGCAGCCCTCATCCTTGGAAAATTTGCTCTCTTGAAGTTAAGTGTTTTTATCTTTCCCGTATGTATTACTTGCTTACAGCTAACATCAAATGAAATCATGTTATGGTCACTGCTACCCAGGTGTTCTTTAATCTGAACATTAGTAATAAGCTCTGCAAGGTTTGAGATTACCAGGTCCAACAGAGCATCATTCCTAGTTGGGGCCTCAATAAACTGGACCATAAAATTGTCCTGCAATAGGTTTGTAAATTTTTGCCCTTTAACTGTCCCAGCAGTGTCTTTACTCCAGTCAATTTCTGGGTAGTTAAAATCCCCCATTATTATCACCATCCCAGCCCTTGCAGCCCTTTCCATCTGTGCAAGGAGCTGAGTCTCCACCTCCTCATTAACATTGGGTGGTCTATAACAAACTCCAATGATTAACTTTAAACTACGAACATCTGTATGCAGTTCTACCCATAATGCCTCAGCTTCATCACACTCTCCATCAACAAGGTCCTCTTTCACACTAGCTTTAAAATCACTTCTCACATAGAGACAGACCCCGCCACCTTTCCTTTTTACCCTTCCTTGTTAAGTTACCCTCCCCCCGCTGTACCCCCCTTCTACCCAGCCCTAACCCCAATCCTTAATTCTCCCTCCCCGTTATACCCTCCTTCTACCCAGCCTTAACCCCAATCCTTATCCTCTCTCCCTATACCCCCTCCCCCCTTTCCTCCTACATCCCCAGGATGAAGACATTGGTTCTACACCAACACTACTGTCTGTAAGATTATTTTGTCTACTAATTCTATCTAATCTCCCCCGCTGATTGAATGATTGTTGTTCTTCATAATTCTGCTCTTGTCATTCATTCTGCTGTAATTTGTACGGCTTCATCCTTCTGTAACCCTCTACTGTTTTATAAAGTCAATAAAAACTATTGGAAAAAAAATGAAGTCAACTCATCACTTAAAATATGACCTTACTGAGAACATCAACTTCAACTAATATTAACAATTATTATGGAATACACCAAGCAAAATAAATTATATTTATTATTGTATGCAGATGTATCCAGCTATATTAATTCAAGTGACACTGACACAAAAAACATGACATTATATGCAGCTTATAAAAGAACATGTTTAATATTTACCTTCCTGGAAGGTGAGTGAGTTGTTTTCCATCTTGAAGAGTGATGGGTGGTGCTGGTATCTGACACTTTGTGATGGTTTTGTTCCCCTCTGGACTCTGTGGTTCCTCCTCACTAAGTGACTACTTTGTTCTGTAGTGATGTAACAGTTGGTGGGAGGAACCACTACACCCAGCAGGGGACAAGGTTTCCAACAAACTCAAAGTGTCAGATACCGGCGGTGTCCTTAGTTCTTCAAAAGAGCAAAAATTAGACTCACCATCTCACCCCGGAGAGGTAATTATTAAAAGTTTAGTGGTAACAATGTTCATTCTGAATAAGCTAACAAAATACTAAAATTAACAATAATAGAGATAAAGCTATAACTTCTGGTAACCCAGTGTTCCTCCATAAATATTAGTGGATAACTATTTTTGTATTCAGGTCAGGTCTGAACAGAATTATGTAACATTTGTGGAAAAATATACAGCCAAGAAGTCCAGTACTTGATGCCATTATAGCAAAGACCTCCACAGCCACCATGTATTTCCCTCTGGTGCTCAGATAGGCCGGGATCATGGCAATCCAGACACTGCAGAACACCAGCATGCTGAAGGTGATGTACTTGGCCTCATTAAAACTGTCCGGTAATGTCCTGGCTAAAAAAGCTATAATGACGCTCACAGCTGCCAGAAGCCCCATATATCCCAGGACAGAGTAGAAGCCGATAACTGAACCCTCATTACACTGAATGATGATCTTCCCCTGATAAGAGTGAGTGTCCTGATCCTGGAAGGGGGGAGAAATAGACAACCAAGAGACACAGATTATTACTTGAACCAGTGAGAAGACACAAATGATACAATTGGGCAGTTTGCCTCCCATCCATTTCCTCCAGGGACTCCCAGGTTTGGTGGCTTTGAAAGCAATACACACCATGATACTTTTGGCAAGTAGAGAAGAGACAGCAACTGAGAAGATGACACCAAAAGAGGTTACACGCAGCATGCAGGTTATATCTACTGGACGTCCGAGGAACAAGAAGACACAGAGGAAGCTCAACATGATGGAGACCAGGAGAAGATAGCTCAGGTTCCGGTTATTTGCTTTAACAATGGGGGTGTCCCGGTAATGTATAAATATCCCCAATATTAAACCAGTCAGAAGACAAGAGACGATGGAGACAGGTGAAAATGCTGCAACAATTGGATCATCAGTGTAGGAGAGAAATTCCACCAATTTTGGAACACACCGATCCTTCTTCTCATTTGGAAATTCATCATCAGGACATTTCATGCAGTTTTCACTGTCTGCAGGAAGAAGAATACAAACACAATGAGCATCTGGGTCAGAGCTTCTGAGAAAACATAGTTAGTCTGGTTGAAAAAAGTCCATCAACCAATAAAAGGGGAAAAACAAAACAAAATCACACACTCCTATATACACAATCCTATACCCACAGTTGCTCCAGAGGAAGGCAAAAAAAAAAACAGCACAGCATGATCCAATTTGCTCCAGCAGGGAAAAAATTATTTCTGATCCCCGAGAGGCAATAACAATAAGAACACCAATTACATGGACCACTTAAGTATTTATACAAGTTGATCATATCCTCCCTTAATCTACTCTTCTCAAGAGAAAATAAATTCAGTTCTCAGCTCCATCAGCATGACTGCCCCAGCGAGCATAGTGCTTGACTTTTTATTCAGAGACCACAAAAGAAATAATAAACAGGAAGTGATGACTCCAACAGCCAACCTATTTCTCCATGGGAAGTGACATCACAGGAAATGACCTTCACACAGGAAATGACCTAACAGGAAGTCCATCCAACCGGATGAGTTAATACAAGCAACCAATGAATAATGGCTAAAGGAGTCCTATGGGCATGTCTGAGCAAAGACAGGGTGTATGCCTTACCTGGAAGCCATGTTGTTCAACTAAACAAACATGAACTCCATCTCTGACCATAACAACTCAAAGACTCCCGTATTTACGGCTGGTTATGAATCCTTATTCTGCGTTGTTCCAGAGAACAAAGCATACCCGGATTATACTACCGTTCCTGTGGATGGGAGGCTATCTGCAGGTGTATGCTACGAGTCCCGACATGTGCTGATCAGACACACAACAGAGACGAGAGCGTACATCTGCCTAAAACGATAATGTCCTTGCAGAGTGAACATATCCCCTCAGACGATCATCTGTGCAATGCACAGGGGCCCTTTCCCTGGCGGACATATCCCCACTCTGCAAACACCTCGCTCCAATTCCGGGAAGTTTTCCACTACCAGACGGGACTCATCCAGCGTCAGTCTGCCCCAGTCAGCTTTTTAGAGCAGGTTGCAGGAGTACTAACACTGCACAACACTATGACTATACATATTAAATACATCTTCATAAAATTTCAACAACAGGGGTCATACACAGGTGATCAAGCAGGTTTAACTACTTAAGGACCGAGCCTCTTTCTGAGATTTGGTGTTTACAAGTTAAAAAAAATGTTTTTGTTTTTTTACTTATAACCCCCAAAAAAATTTTTTTTCTAACACCCTAGAAAATAAAATGGCGGTCATTGCAATACTTTTTGTTACACCATATTTGTGCAGTAAAATACCGTAGGCTCAGGGATAATTTATTTAAGAAAAACCTGTGCTTACATCAACAAAACTAAAATCGTGCAGCGATTTTAAAAACGAGCGGCGTCCACAGCGCCAGCTTATGTCACTCCAGGTGTACATCCGAGGGATTGGACACCTGGAGTGACGTAAGCTGGTGCTGTGGACGCCGCTCGTTTTTAAAATTGCTGCACGATTTTAGTTTTGTTGATGTAAGCACAGGTTTTTCTTAAATAAATTATCCCTGAGCCTACGGTACTTTACTATTGGAGCCCCTCCTTTTTGTTCTCTTTTTATCCATCTGGGTCTGAGCACTGTTTGGATCAGCTAAGGAGACGTCCCAGACGACGTCACGTATGACGAAATGCATAGGCGTGGCCTGCATTCTGACGTTTTTCACGCTAACCTGAACTGACCCAGGAAGGGGAAGCCATAGAGGACGCCGAGATCCAGCTTTTGAAACCGCACTTTGTGCACCTTATTGGGCTTATGATTCTCCACCTATCTGTAAGTGCAATATTTTACTTTGATCATTAAATTGTTTTGCAAAGTTGCACTATGGGCCCTTTTCTTTTCTTTTTGCATCTGAGCCATTCATCCGTTCTGACCGATGGGAAATAGCTTGAAGCAGATCCAGTGTGCTACATACAGTCATTTGGGTGACTCTAAATATACCCGGGTCCAGTCTGACCACCGTTGTGGTCTCCACATCTGGTAAGGGCATTGTTTTGTCACTCAGGTGTGCCTTGGTGGAAGGTTGTGTCAGCCCTGTACTATCCTTTTCTCTGAAGACATTCGCTGTGAAGTTCACTCTTTTAAAGAAGTTTTCTTTAAGATATCTGGGAGCATATGGACTAATACCTCACCTGTAGTCTTTTTTGCTTGCACAATCTCATTCATTCACAGACTTTATACACATTCATATATTGTTTTCATTTACAAGTTATTTTTGTTTTTCACGTGCATTTTTATTTTTAGTCAATTGTTTAGTTTCAGTGATGCATAGCAATTGACCTTACGATTTTGTGTCACCTTCACTTATTTGTGTCACGCCAGAATTTTTTGGTATCACATCAGAATTTCTATACACTAGAATTTGCGCTGTACCTCTTCTTTTCTTTATTTTGCTTAAATATTTGTATCTATATTTTTGGTACTAGCAGCATTTTAAATTTTTTGTTTAGCGCAGTGTTTTTCCCGTTTTTTTAGACGTTCTACCAGCCTGAAGGAAGGAGTAGCTGGGATTATCCATAGAGGACTGCCAGTGTGGTGTATACTAGATGCCTTTTACTATCGGCCTGGAGGTAAGAGTCCTGTGAGCCTAGGGGAATATCTCCTAAACCTACAGGTAAGCCTTATTATAGGCTTAGCTTACCTGTAGGTAAAAGTTACAAAATTTACTTTACAACCACTTTAAGCTGTGTTTTTGCTGCCTGCCAAATGCCCCCCGCCCCTAAAAAATTTAATGTCAGCTGTTATACAAATACTGCAGCTGCTGACGTTAAACTAAGGGATCCAATCATGTCCAAACCCGGCTGATTCTTTAATCGGCTTTGGGTGCAGGTGCCGGCATCTTGACTAAGGCAAACCAGGCAGTAAAGCCTTCTGGCTTCACAGCCGGTTTCCTTCTGCCAATGAGCGAGTCACGCTGCGCTTTGTGAATGGTCCTGCATTCTTGTGTGTGTGTCTCAGAAAGTCTGTAGGGGGAAGGAGGAGGGGCCAAACAGATTTGTAGATTTCCACTGCAATCTTACCCGGAAGTGGGAGTGGGTACCTGTCAAGACCAGCAGAGCTTCCCCTTTTGGCTAGAGCTCCGCTTTAAGCTGTAATAGGCAGACGGTGCTGATGCCGTAATGTTTTGCGCCCATGGCAAACTTGACCCAACTTGTAGCGATGTCTTCCACAGAACACTACACATTCATGTCAATGGGATGTGCCGCAAACTCCCCTTGTGCAATGCATGCAGTTGCGGTGCATTGTTGGTTAAAATGGGGTTAAGGTTGGCTGTTGGAGAACAACCTAGTATGCTCCTAAGGTTTCCATACATCTGTTTTTACAGCCAAGATCAGATGACACTTGCAGTCCCCAAACAGAGTCTGCATAGCAAAAAAAAGGGCTTGTCTCGAGCCCCCCTGGTGTGTTGGAAGCTTGAAAGGTCTTGATGACAATGGACTGTGCATGGACTGCAATACCGCCCCCATAGGCCAAGTATGGCAGGACAGTCAGTGAATAGGAAGATTGGCCTATGAAAAGATTGGCACAGTAGGCACAGGGGGTTGGCAATGGGAAAGGTTTGAATGGTGTTTGTTATGTAAAAAAGGGTTCGTAACCCAGAACTTAGTCTCTCTTTGACTGCAAGGGCCTCTGCCATGAGGTTGTCTCTATGTTATCTTGCTGGGACCTTGTTCTGATGGCCACTTTGGGCCTAAGACATTCGGCCTGCAGAAGCCTACCAAGCCTCACAGAGGCCTAGCTCTGTTACATCTGGGAGCTCAGCTAGGAAGGACGCTGCCTCAAGGAGGGAATAAGTATCCATTATTATTATTGTTGTTATAGGCTTTATAGATATCTGTTGTTAGTAAATGACATTCCTACTTTTAAAGGAAATAAATGGAACTTCTTGTGCTAAGCAACTGTGTCTGTCTTCATACTTAACATTGTAGCATCAGGCCTATCATACTCTGATAGGTTAAACTAGCAAACAGAGGACAACTACACATTAATCCATGTCCATGTGCATGCCTCACTGTGTCCATGTGCATGCCTCACTGTGTGCATGCCTCACTGTGTCCATGCCTCACTGTGTCCATCTGCATGCCTCACTGTGTCCATGCCTCACTGTGCCCATGCCTCACTGTGCCTCATCTGCATGCCTTACTGTGTCCATAGCCTCACTGGTGTCAATCTGCAGGCCTCACGTGCCCATGCTCACTGTGCCAATGCCTCACTGGGCCTCACGTGTCCATGCCCTCAGTGTGCCCATGCCTCACTGTGTCCATGACTAGACTTACGTTTAACATGGTAGTATATAGAAGGGGTGCCCTGCTTTGAAAAAAATCGTTGCTCCCCCATCTGTAGGTCCCCCAGGACAGCAAACTTTGCACACTTGTAGAGGAGACCTGGGGCTACATGTGTGCCAAGATCCAGGGGACATATGCCGGGCTGGTACCGGGTCCCAAAGTTACCAGAGAAATTACCATTTAAACTGGGAGTCTATGGAAGCGGTACCCGATTTTGAAAAATCAGTGCTCTCCGGCCGTAGGTCCCCTGGACAACAAACTTGCACACTTGTAGAGGAAGAGTGGGGCTAAATGTGTGCCAATGTGCCAGGTTCCCAAAGCTGGGAGAAAAGGTGACTTGAGTATAAGCCGAGGGGGGCATCTTCAGCTCCAAAAAATGGGCTGAAAAACTCGGCTTATACTAGAGTCAGTGCCGGTGCAAGGATTTTTGCCACTCAGGCGAAGGTGCATTTTGCCGCACCCCACCCACCCCCGGCACGCACACACACACCATACATTATATATGTATAAATACTGGTGAAGATCTCCATAAACTAGTGCAGATCGCCCTATACTGGTGCAGATCTCCCTATACTGGTGCAGATTGCCCTATACTGGTGCAGATCTCCCTATACTGGTGCAGATCGCCCTATACTGGTGCAGATCTCCCTATACTGCTGCAGATCGCCCTATACTGGTGCAGATCTCCCTATACTGGTGCAGATCCCCCTATACTGGTGCAGATCTCCCTATACTGGTGCAGATTGCCCCATACTAGAGAAGATTTCCCTGTATTGGTGCAGATCGCTCCTTCTAGGACTCCGATTTGGTGTATGTGCTGATCGCCTCCTGTAGTCTTGCCCCCCCCCCCCAGGCTTGTCCTGACAGCTCTGCCTTGTAACATGTGACAGATAGTGGAGGTTGTCACCAACGCTGTGTGTCGGCGTGCAGAGACCAGCAGAGGACTGATAGAGAGGATCGCTCGCCGCTCTCCACCTTTACATAACATCTGAGCATGGGGAGCCCATGTGGCGCACACATCGGAGACTATCTTGCACCCAACACCCCCTGATCCCTCCTCCTCTTCCCGGATCATCCAACCCATCCTGGATTTCTGACAACTCCACACACCGAACAGATCCGTCCATGTGCGAACTTGTCCAGGGGAAACGAAGAGAGTGTAAGCCGCTGTTTGTATAGATCGGGGGGGGGGGGTCGGCTTGTCTTGGGATCGTCTGATGAGAGGCATGGCTTGAGACACCATGGGGAACAAGATCAAAGGATATTTCTGCAGGTAATGTGTCCCTCGGCTCCTCCTCCTCATTGTATGTAAAGAGCGAGGAGGAGGCGCCGGTGGCTTCAGTCTGCTCCACCGAAAAAGGAGCAAGGTCAGATCAACAGGGCAGCGGGCGGTGATAGCGATGCCGCTATCCATGGGTGTCACCCCTCTGGTGGGTGTCACCCGGGTGCGGTCCGCACCCCTTGCACCCACCTAGCAACGCCTGTGTCGGGCGGATGCTGGCGACTGTCCCGGTCAATTTTCCACCCTGGGCGGCGCTAGCTCCGTAAGGCAAGTGCCCATGTTGCCTTGCGCTAGCGCCAGCCCTGACTAGAGTATATACGGTATATTATTGCATTGCGTTCAACATTGGTTGTGAGGAGGGGTCGCATTGCTTCCTCACAGCCTGTCAATAGCCTCTGAATCTTGATACAGACCTTTCTTAAAGCACTTTACTGAGCTGGCCAGAACCACCTCTGCAGGAAGTCTATTCCACATTTTCACAGCTCTCACTGTGAAGAAACCTTTCCGTATTTGGAGGTGAAATCTTTTTTCCTCTAGAAGTAAAGAGCGCCCCCTTGTCCTCTGTGTTGACCGTAAATTGAATAACTCAACACAAAGTTCACTATATGGACCCCTTATATATTTGTACATGTTGATTATATCCCCCCTTATTCTCCTCTTCTCAATAGCGAATACATTTTGTTCTTCTAATCTTTCCTCATAGCTGAGCTTCTCCATGCCTCTTATCAGTTTGGTTGCCCTTCTCTGCACTTTCTCCAGTTCCCAGATAGCATTGAGGTCGGCTTGTAAATTGGAGTCATCCTGTAAGGACGTTATTCCACTCCATAGCTTGGTGTCATCTGCAAAGACAGGAATGTTACTTTTGATCTCAGACCCAATATCATTTATAAAGATATTAAAAAGTAAGGGTTCCAACACTGAACCTTGGGGTACACCACTGATAACCTTAGACCATTCAGAGTAAGAATCATTAACCACGACTCTCTGAATTCTGTCTTTTAGCCAGTTTTCTATCCATTTACAAACTGATATTTTCAATCCTGTAGACTTTACCTCACACACGAGCCGTGTGTGGAACTGTATCGAACGTTTTTGCAAAATCCAGGTATATCACATCCACTGCCACCCCTCTGTCCAAGTATACCACGTCCACCGCCACTCCTCTGTCCAAGTATACCACGTCTACAGCCACGCCTCTGTCCAAGTATACCACGTCCACAGCCACGCCTCTGTCCAAGTATACCACGTCCACCCCCACCCCTCTGTCCAAGTATACCATGTCTACAGCCACGCCTCTGTCCAAGTATACCACATCCACAGCCACGCCTCTGTCCAAGTATACCACATCCACTGCCACGCCTCTGTCCAAGTATACCACGTCCACTGCCATGCCTCTGTCCAAGGTTTTACTTACCTCTTCATAAAAAGAAATCAGGTTTGTCTGACAACTTCTGTCTTTCATGAATCCATGCTGTCTGTTGCTTAAATAGTTTTTTTCCAGCAAGAACTCATCCATGTGGTCTTTTATTAAACATTCCACTATCTTCCCAACTATAGAAGTTAGACTAACAGGTCTATAGTTACTTGGTAAAGACTTTGTTCCCTTTTTAAATATGGGCACCACATTGGCCCTGCGCCAATCCAGTGGTACTATTCCCGTCATTAATGAGTCCCTAAAAATTAGATACAGTGGCTTTGAAATTACAGAGCTCAATTCTTTTAGGTTCCGTGGGTGGATGCCATCTGGCCCAGGTGCTTTATCCACCTTTATTCTGTCTAAATATTTCTGGACCATATCACTTTTGAGCCATTGTGGATCATTTGGGGCTGTGTCACTACCACCCCCATTATGGACATGAGCTCCCCCATGCTCCCCCATAGGTTAAAAATCCATGCATTCTCAGAATCAAGTCGACGCATGCTTGGAAGCATTGAACTTCGTTTTTTTCAGCTCGTCGTTGTGTTTTACGTCACTGCGTTCTGACACGATCGGTTATTTAACCACTTAACCACCAGCCGCCGTCATATAACGGCGGCAAGGTGGTTGCTTAACTGGGGGTTGCCGTTAATTAACGGCGCCCCGCAGAAGCAGCAATGCGCGCCGCCTCGGGCGCGCACACAGAAGATTCTGTGCGCGCCAGGTCTATGAGACCCGGCGCTACACAGATCAGGGAAATTGACCAGTAACAGTGGTCTTTTTCCATGTGATCGCGCCGTCCAATGACGGCGCGATCACAATGTAAACACAACAAGGTCAGGGAAAGTTTATCTCCTCTCCTCTCCTCACACAGTATCAGCGAGAGAGAAGAGGAGATAAACTGTGAGTTTTGCAAGCCATACCAGTGCCCCATAGTGCCCATCTGTGCCCATATTGCCCCATAGTGCCAAATCTGTGCCCATATTGCCACATCAGTGCCAAATCTGTGCCCATAGTGCCACATCAGTGCCACATCTGTGCCTAAAGTACCACATCAGTGCCACATCTGTGTCCATAGTGCCACATCTGTGCCCAGTAGTGCCACATCTGTGCCACCTGTGCCACACCAGAGCCGCACCAGTGTCACCGGAGCCGCACCAGTGTCACCAGAGCCGCACCAGTGCCACCAGAGCCACAACAGTCCTATACCAGTGCCAAAACAGTGCCGTACCAGTGCTGCCTGTGCCCACCAGTGCCGCCTGTGCCCACCAGTGCCGTCTGCGCCCACCAGTGCCGCCTGCGCCCACCAGTGCCACCAGGGCCGCCTGTGCCCACCAGTGCCGCATGTGCCCACCAGTGCTGCCTGTGCCCACCAGTGCTGCCTGTGCCCACCAGAGCCACCTGTGCCCACCTGTGCCCACCAGAGCCACACCCGTGCCACTACAGTGCACATAAGTGCCGCCTTCTGCTAATCAGTGCACACCAGAGCCACCAGAGCCACCTGTGCCCACCAGAGCCACCTGTGCCCACCAGAGCCACCTGTGCCCACCAGAGCCACCTGTGCCCACCAGAGCCACACCCGTGCCACTAAAGTGCACATAAGTGCCGCCTTCTGCTAATCAGTGCACACCAGAGCCCCACCAGAGCCACCTGTGCCCACCAGAGCCACCTGTGCCCACCAGAGCCACCTGTGCCCACCAGAGCCACCTGTGCCCACCAGAGCCACACCCGTGCCACTACAGTGCACATAAGTGCCGCCTTCTGCTAATCAGTGCACACCAGAGCCCCACCAGAGCCACCAGAGCCACCTGTGCCCACCAGAGCCACCTGTGCCCACCAGAGCCACCTGTGCCCACCAGAGCCACACCCGTGCCACTACAGTGCACATAAGTGCCCACCTGTGTCCATCAGTGCCACCACAGTGCTCTGCAGTACAGCCTCACCAGCCACCAGTATGGCAAAAAAAATCTTTACCGGTGAGCAGGCCGTACATCTTCTACTTGCCATGAGCGATGAGAGCAGCGAGGAGTCTCTGTCCGATTCGGATTCGGCCTATGAACCCGTTATAGACAGTGGGTCGGATTCAGAATCTGAAGAGGAACGTGGGCCCAGGAAAAGAAGGGGTGCTGGCGTGGAGAAGCGGCCTACTCCCAGACGCGCAGGGCCGTCCACCTCAAGCGATGTGCCGTCCGCCTCAAGCGATGTGCCGTCCGCCTCAAGCGATGTGCCGTCCGCCTCAAGCGCTGTGCCGTCCGCCTCAAGCGCTGTGCCGTCCGCCTCAAGCGCTGTGCCGTCCGCCTCAAGCGCTGTGCCACTGCAACAAAGGGGCCATGCCAGCCTTCCCTATGGCCTTCAAAACCCCCTGTGGCTTCCCCCTATTTCCGGAGCAGCAAATATCCCCCCTTTCACTGCCCAGCCAGGTGTCCAGGTGAACACCGAAAACTTTTCAATGCTTAATTTTTGTAATTTACTTTTCACCGAAGATTTGCTATCCTTCATTGTGGCCCAGTGCAATCTCTACGCACAACAGTACATAAGAAGTAACCCTGGTTCCAGATATGCCCGCCCCTTTGAGTGGAGAGAACTAACCGTGGACGAATTTAAAATGTTCTTAGGCCTAACCTTTACTATGGCACTTTCAAAAAAAAAACAATTGTACTCCTACTGGTCCACCAAACCCATTCACCACATGCCACTCTTCTCCTCCCTTATGCCAAGATCCCGATATTTAATAATTATGCGGTTCCTCCACTTTAACGATAACGCCCAGTGCCCTCCCCGAAATGACCCTGCTTTTGACAAGCTATATAAAATTAGGCCACTTCTACATTTTTTCACTCAACGATTTCCCCAATTATATACCCCTGAACAGAACATATCTGTGGACGAGTCCCTTGTCAAATTCTCAGGCAGGCTGGGCATCAAGCAGTTCATCCCCAGCAAAAGGGCCCGATATGGGGTCAAAATGTACAAGCTTTGCGACAGAGCCACAGGGTACCTCTACTCATTCATGGTGTATGAAGGGAAGGACTCCCAACTGCATCCCCCTGAATGTCCAGAGTATATGGGAGTCAGCGGAAAAGTGGTCTGGAATCTGATGTATCCACTCTTTGGAAAGGGATACCACCTTTATGTGGATAATTTCTACACCAGCTTGCCCCTGTTTCGCTGTCTTTACCTCCGGAATACCCCAGCATGTGGCACAATAAGACCCAACAGGAAAGGCTTCCCGCAAAAACTGGTGGATCAAAAGCTCAGATGAGGGGAGTCTGCAGCATTGAGGAACCAGGAGATATTGGCTGTCAGGTGGAGGGACAAACGGAACGTCCACATGCTTACATCAATCCACGACGACACCTGCGTGGAAGTCCCCCAAAGAACCGGCCCAATCCAAAAACCAAAGTGCATCTATGACTATAATTTGTTCATGGGGGGAGTGGACTTCAATGACCAGATGATAGAACCCTACCTGCCCACAAGAAAATCCCGCCACTGGTACAAGAAAGTGTCCATTTATTTTTTTAGTTTGGCCTTTTATAACTCCTATGTAATCTACAAAAAGTCATCAGAGAACCCTGTATCATATCTGGACTATCAAGAAGAAGTCATCACCGCCCTTTTGTACCCTGAAAACCCACCGGAAAATATTCGCTCTGATTCTGTGAGCAGACTCCACGAGCGTCACTTTCCTGAGAAAACCCCCTCCCCTGAAACAGGCCACAGAAATCAGAAGAGGTGCCGGGTGTGCTCCAGAAGAGGAATTCGAAAAGACACTGTGTATTACTGTCCCGATTGTCCTTCCCAACCAGGCCTCTGTATTGGAACATGTTTCCGCCGTTACCATACGTTTCTTCATTATTAGGGACGTATGGTAAACGCAATTCTAATTTCCTGTAATTTCCCCCCACACCCCTTATGCCACTGCACTCATACCTCTGCCTTCTCCGGAATCGACCATGGCCTGTTATACGACCACTCTTTTGCCTAACCCTAAACATACCTCTGCCTTCTCTGGAACTGACCCTGGCTTGTTATACGACCACTTTTTTGCCTAGCCCTAAACTGTACCTACATCTGCCTGCTCTGGAACTGACCCTGGACTGTTTGACCACGTTTTTTGCCTGCCCCTTGGATTGATCTTTTACCCTGCTATACTAGTGGGAACACAGGGGTCTCACATATGTGAGGGGCTCCAGAATTGTTTTTCTGGATGAAAAAACTAATTTTTTAGTTTTCTCATTCCCGGATTAGGGTCTGGTTGCCCGGAGGCTTCAAAGAGATTTGGGTGGGAGAAGCCTCTACCCCTGTCCCCATTCCCCTACCCATGGCCCGCTACTTGGACCATGTTCCTACCAGGACGAATATTTTGCCTGACTATGGACAATATTCCTGCCTGCTGCCTGCTGCCTGGACAATTCCATTCACTGTCGCTGACCAGTGACCACGTCCCTGCCTGCTGCCTGGATCGGGGCTCTCCTTCTGTGGACAATTGCACTACTAAAACCACAGGTAATCTTCTTTTTTTTTTACCCATTACTCAGCAGAATGTATTTTAGGGTGTAATTCTTGGTATGTACATGCTGTGTTAGAAATATGAAGGCCCTTAAAAAATGTGATAGATTGTAAGGAAATTGGATGTGTAATTTATGTCCCTAGAACACCTGATGGTGCTTCTTGGATGTTGGGCCTCTGTATGTGGCCACGCTGTGTAAAAGTCTCACACATGTGGTATCGCCATACTCAGGAGGAGCAGCAGAATATATTTTGGGGTGTAATTTTTTCTATGTACATGCTATGTGTTGGAAATATCCTATAAATGGACAACTTTCTGTAAAAAAAATGTGTTTTTATTTTTTTCCACATTTTCCAAGAACATCTGGAAAAAAATGAACTGTTCAAAAGACTCATTATGCCTCATAGATTATACGTTGGGGTGTTAGCTTTCCAAAATGGGGTCACTTTGTGGGCGTTTCCATTGTCCTGGTGCTCCAGGGCCTTCAAAAGTGTAATAGGTGGTTGAGAGATTAGATGTGTAATTTATGCTCCTAGAATGCTTGAAGTTGCTACTTCGGTGTTGGGCCTCTGTATGTGGCCACGCTGTGTAAAAGTCTCACACATGTGGTATCGCCATACTCAGGAGGAGCAGCAGAATATATTTTGGGGTGTAATTGTTTCTATGTACATGCTATGTGTTGGAAATATCCTATAAATGGACAACTTTCTGTAAAAAAAAATGCGTTTTTATTTTTTTCCACATTTTCCAAGAACATCTGGAAAAAAATGAACTGTTCAAAAGACTCATTATGCCTCATAGATTATACGTTGGGGTGTTAGCTTTCCAAAATGGGGTCACTTTGTGGGCGTTTCTATTGTCCTGGTGCTCCAGGGCCTTCAAAAGTGTAATAGGTGGTTGAGAGATTAGATGTGTAATTTATGCTCCTAGAATGCTTGAAGTTGCTACTTCGGTGTTGGGCCTCTGTATGTGGCCACGCTGTGTAAAAGTCTCACACATGTGGTATCGCCATACTCAGGAGGAGCAGCAGAATATATTTTGGGGTGTAATTTTTTCTATGTACATGCTATGTGTTGGAAATATCCTATAAATGGACAACTTTCTGTAAAAAAAAATGCGTTTTTATTTTTTTCCACATTTTCCAAGAACATCTGGAAAAAAATGAACTGTTCAAAAGACTCATTATGCCTCATAGATTATACGTTGGGGTGTTAGCTTTCCAAAATGGGGTCACTTTGTGGGCGTTTCCATTGTCCTGGTGCTCCAGGGCCTTCAAAAGTGTAATAGGTGGGTGAGAGATTAGATGTGTAATTTATGCTCCTAGAATGCTTGAAGTTGCTACTTCGGTGTTGGGCCTCTGTATGTGGCCAGGCTGTGTAAAAGTCTCACACATGTGGTATCGCCATACTCAGGAGGAGCAGCAGAATATATTTTGGGGTGTCATTTGTGGAATATACATGCCATGTGAGAGAAATAACCTGTTATAATGACAATATTGGTATGAAAAAAAAAAAAAAAAATCTTAATTTTGCAAAGAATTGTGGGAACAAATGACAACTTCAAAAAACTAACTATGACTCTTACTAACTACCTTGGAATGTCTACTTTCCAAAAAGGGGTCATTTGGGGGGTATTTGTACTTTATTGGCTTGTTAGGGTCTCAAGAAATGAGAGAAGCTGTCAGTACTTCAGGTGTGATCAAATTGTTCAATTTTCAGAAATTGGTACCATAGCTTGTAGACCCTATAACTTTCACCCAGACTAAATAATATCCAATTTTTTTTTTTTTTTTTACCAAAAATATGTAGCAGTATGCATTTTAGGCCAAATGTATGAGGAAAAATTACTTTTTTACAAAATGATATGATAGAAATGAAGAAAAATTCATTTTTTTACAAAATTTTCGTTCTTTTTTCATTAATAGCGAAAAAAAAAAAAACGCAGAGGTGATCAAATACCACCAAAAGAAAGCTCTATTTGTGGGAAAAAAGGACAAACATTTCATTTGGTTACAATGTTGTATGACTGAGTTATTGTCATTCAAAACGTGAGAGCACCAAAAGCTGAAAATTGGTCTGGTTATTAAGGGTGTTTAAGTGCCCAGTTGTCAAGTGGTTAAACCATGGTGTGTGGGCGCGATGGACCATCAGTCAGCTTCATCAGTTAACCTATGACAACGGTCCTTCAGACCGTTCTCATCGGATGGACTGAACGTGTGTATGAGGCTTAAGTCCTGGAGAGCAGCCCTCATCCTCGGAAAATTTGCTATCTTGAAATTACCGTATTTATCGGCGTATACCGCGCATTTTTTTGCCCTGAAAATACGCCGATACCCACTTTCCCGCACCGAGTTTGAATACTGCGCCGACATATACCGAGCGCAGTACACTCGTGTATTGTCGGGCAGTCTCGGCTCCTCCCGCGCTGACGTCCTGGACGTACAGGACGTCAGCGCGAGAGTTGCTGAGCATTGCCGAAAATACACGAGTGTACTGCGCTCTGTATATGTCGGCGCAGTATTCAAAACTCGGCGCGGGAAACGAGCGGGGAAGACGCGAGGACGCCGGACCCGAGGAAGAGGACACCCGAAGCCTGCAGAAGGACGCCGGACCCGACGAAGAGGACACCCGAAGCCGCAGACGAACGCCGGACCCGACGAGGCCGCCGATGGACGCCACGCAAGACACCAAAACTGTAGGTACAAAAAAAACTTTTTCCACAGGATTCGGGGCAACTTTAGGGGTGCACGGTATACGCGGGAGCGCGTTATACCGCGATAAATACGGTAAGTGTTTTTATCTTTCCTGTATATATTTCTTGCTTACAGCTAACATCAAATGAAATCATGTTATAATCACTGCTACCCAGGTGTTCCTTTATCTGCACATTAGTAATATGCTCTGCATTGTTTGAGATTACCAGATCCAACAGAGCATCAATCCTAGGTGGGGTCTCAATAAGCTGGACCATAAAATTGTCCTGCAATAGGTTTGTACATTTTTGTCCTTTAACTGTCCCAGCAGCGCCATTATTCCAGTTCATTTCTGGGTAGTTAAAATTCCCCATTATTATCACCGCCCCAGCCCTTGCAGCCCTTTCCATCTGTGCAAGGAGCTGAGTCTCCACCTCCTCATTAACATTGGGTGGTTTATAACAAACTCCAATGATTAACTTTGAACTACGCACATCTGTATGCAGTTCCACCCATAATGCTTCAGCCTCATCACACTCTCCATCAACCAGGTTCTCTTTCACGCTTGCTTTGAGGTCACTTCTCACATAGAGACAGACCCCTCCACCTTTCCTTTTTACCCTGTCTCTCTGAAAGAGAGCATAGCCAGGAATATTAATAGTCCAGTCATGTGAGGATTGAAGCCAAGTTTCAGCAATACCGATTACATCATAGCTCTCCTGATGCACCAGAGCTTCCAATTCACCTATTTTGCTTGGCAGACTTCTGGCATTGGTGAACAAACACTTTACTGCATTAATATATTTTGACCGGTCACATACTATCCTCTTGGGTGTTCCGAGATTGCAACTAGGACCTTCTACTCTACTTACCTTGGGTTTATGTGCTTTGGTGGTGCAGGAGCGGTGTATACAGCGCTCCTAAACTGTCCCTAACATTGAAATGAATGGGCACCGCTGCCGAAAAGCCTGCAAAGCGCTTCAGCAGCGGCACTTTTCAGGCGCTTTTAACCCTTTTTTTTTTCCATTCTTCCGCTTTTAGTACACAGTCCTGTGTGCAGTCACCCGACAACAGGACTTAGGAGATAAATACATTACTGGCAGGATCAACAGGCATCTCCCTCTACTTGCAGGAACCTTTAAAGTGATAAAACATGGAGAAATGTGTACAAACTCTACCTGAAATGTTGGAGATCTCTCCTTCTGGACACAAGACGCACTCATAGCAACATTTATGAATTGAAGATCCAAACTTCTTTCTGCTGCCAGGTAAACAGGGATCTGAGCACCGAGACACCGGAACCTGAAATCAGATATTATTATCATTATTATAATGTAAATGTCCATCATTTCTCATGAAGCTATACAAACTAAGGCCCGGATTCAGATACAATGGTGTATCTATCCGCGGGCGTAACGTATCTCAGATACGTTACGCCGCCGTAACTTCGGGCACAAGTTCAGTATTCATAAAGAACTTGCACCCTAAGTTACGGCGGCGTATTGTATGTGGTCCGGCGTAAGCCTGCCTAATTCAAATGTGGATGATGTGGGCGTGTTTTATCCAAATTTATTGTGACCCCACGTATTTGATGTTTTTTACGAACGGCGTTTCCAAGTGCGCATGCTTCAAATTACGCCGCAAACTGTCAATGCTTTCGACGTGAACGTAACATACATACAGCCGTTTTTCGCGAACGACTTACATAAACGACGTAAAATACGACGCTGTTCGGTCGTTTCCGACGTCCATACTTAACATGACTTGCCCCTGCTTTATGAGGGGTAACTTTACGCCGGAAAAAGCGTTACGCAAACGACGTAAAAAAATGCGCCGGGTGGACGTACGTTTCTGAATCGGCGTATCTACCTAATTGACATATTCCCTCACGTAAATCGACGGAAGCGCCACCTAGCGGCCAGCGTAAATATGCAACTAAGAATACAGAAAAAAGATATGCCGGCGCAGATTAGAATTTACACGGCGTATCAATAGATACGCCAACATAAATTCTTTCTGAATCTATCCCTAAGTGTAACAGATAGGAATGAGGTTCTGGTTTTCCTCTCCAATGGGTTCAAAGTGAATTCTGCAGGTCTGAGATCCATTCAGGGGGTCAGTATTTTGTGGGTTTTCATTCATTTGTGGTGTTTATTGATTTCTATTGAATGTTGATTGGGCCTCTAATTTATTTTTTTCTTCTAAATCCCAGCTCCCCTATGTACCAATACACCATTAATGTACTTCTTTTCCAGAAATTAAAAAGCTTTCTATTTATCTTACACAGCCCTTACCTCAGTGTCCAGCTGGATGTATAAAAACATTTCTCCATTACTTCCTGGACAGACCTTGGGATGTGACCCAGGAAGGAGATTACCAGCTGACCTCATTAGTACACACCCGGCATCATCTACCCTCCTACTTCCCAACATCACTACCACCCCTTATGAGGTGCACGGTTTTCCTATACAATCAGTGAATACCATTGTCACTAAATACACAGCCATAGATTGTTCATTTGGCAGAGTGGGCCTGATCGGGGATGGGCTGTGTCTGAGGGACACAATATTTTTTTTTTCTTATGTCTTATCTCAATCAAACAATAAAATAGTACCCATACTTGGTATTGTAACCAAACACACCAGTGCTGCAAATAATGAAACATTTTGCAAAAATGTGCAAATATGTAAAAAATAAGATTGGCAGTGATGAAGACTCATTAATTAATTGATTTCCTGATACAATCTCAGGGTTACCCATTTCTGCCGCCTGATTCAAATTACTATGGTGAAATATGTGCAAATCTACAGACAAAAATGATTCACATCTCACCTCTTTCAGCTTCAGTCCCAAACAGGAAGAGCAAGCCCTCCTCACGTTATTTATTTTTTTACCATATGAAATCATAAAGCATACATTGATTGGTCAACCCATACATTTCACACCCATTTCACCCACCCCCTTGTACTCAGCATGGGAACCCTCATTGGCCAGTTTATATAGGGATGGTTTCTCCTTACAAGTCCATTCCATGCTCTTCTTGCAAATCCACGTGTCATAAAAAAAGTTCTCTCAGTAAGCAGACAAGGGGGAGGGGTAACTCCCTCTTCCATACAGAGCAAGGGACGAGAAGGGGGTTTTGGAATAAAAGCTTTCTAGGAATGCAGTGGGGGGAATGAGTCGAACACACATTTGAAAGATGAGAAGCAGAAGGAGAAAATTTAGAGGCTTCTGAACAAAACAGCTTTCCCTTTTCAATGCTGAGTTCATTACTTTAAAACAATATCTGATAAAACTTATCAAGGAAAATAAGCAGTATTGATCATTCTCATACATACATATGCATATATAAAAATAAATATTGAAATATAAAAAGAAATTAAAGGAATATAAACCGAGAAACATTTTAGTGGTTCTAATAAAAGAATAAGCTCAACTTATCAAATAGAAATTTTATCCAGATCTATCACAGCAGTTAAAGTAGTGCAGTGCTAAATAGCAAAAAATGCTCTGGTCATTAAAGGGGGTAAAACCTTCTGGAGGTGAAATGGTTAATAACAGACCTTTTCATGGTGTGGGCATTTGCATTTCTTTGATAATTAAATAGAGTGGGGTGATGCCGCTACCTAATAGTAGTCTCAAAAAACAAATAAAATAATCAAAATAATCAAAAAAAAGGGTGTGATACCTTCAATTGTAACAGACAGTGAACAATATCACGTGAACATGCAATGTAAGTCCAAAATAAGATAAAAAAAACTAAATATGTGAACACTAGAACAAATACTAAGTGAACTTTTAAGTATAATGTGAAAATAGGCCACCTCACAAAAATAAAGATATTGTTAGTGTCATAAAGATGTAACAGCAACATGCATAACATATATATCAAAATAAATTGTGGGCCAAGTCACAGATCACAGTCCATCCAAGGTGATAAATGTGCAACTAAAGTTGTAAAAGAGGTCCTAATAGCCACCTTTGGTTCATATTGCACATATAGATTAGATTAGAATAAAGTCCGGGATCAGGTCCTGAGAAGATCCAGCCAAACCAAGACACAATTCCTCCTAACAGGTAGGATTGCCAGTGATGTACAAGAGATATTCAGTAGATATTCAAACCAGTGCTGGGTGCTCCGTGTTGACAGGGGTAACAATCAGGTGACTAGGTGATCCCCCACATGCGTCCCCACTCACCAGATCACTGCGCCCCTGCAGGGGCAAACAGCATAACAGGTGGAATCCACACCAAGGCTCCTGGCACTCCTGGAAGCTCCTCTCCCAACCTATGCAGATCAGAGGCAGCTCTAGCCTTTGTGAGGCCTTAGGCAACACTTAGACATGAGGCCCCACCCACTCACACCCATAATGGGAAAAATAATTCAAGCAAGAAAAATGGCTGCAGAAAATGCACGGATCTAGCACACAGGTGATCAGCACCACTTCCAGGGCACCCTCCTCACCCATCAAACATATTCAGCCAATGCAAGAGAGGGGATGAGAGTGGGGGGAGGTGATAAAGAGAGAGGGTGATAGAGAGATTAGTATTGATCACAGGTAAATTAGGTGGCCGTGAGGCCCCTGTGAATGCGAGGCCTTAGGCGGCCGCCTAATTTGCCTAATTAGAGAGCCGCCTCTGATGCAGATCCTCCTCTCCAAAAAAACTCCAAACAGGACTGAGCGCTTGAAATCCTCAAAGAAAAATCAAAAGGCTCCCATGGTGTAGTATAAAAATAAAGTGGTCTTTATTAAATAAATAAAAAAAAATATATAAATAAAAACTGCCAAACCCGTGTACAGCGGGGCATACACAAGGCAAAACGAGCGAGCACTAGTGGTCGCGGGCCCGCAATTCCACTGCTGGCTCTGGATTCCGGTAGTGACTTAAGTGCGTAATTAAGGCAAATTAGTCTAGGGCCCCCATAAAGTGTCCGCACTGCTTCCGGTATGCTGGTGGCAACTGTGGGTGTGGGGGAGGGGCGGATTCTAATTTTGACTGTCCTATCATCCTGGACCACAAAACTTCCTCACTGTGCCATATGTTCCTGCTGCACCACTGGCATGGTTATATCTTCTTGGTCCTCTCTATAAAATTATCAGAAATTTGTGCTTAAAGTAGAACTATAGGCAATACTTTTATTTTTCATTTTGGATAGAGTAAGGGTGGGTTATAGCCCTGGTCAGTTTATTTTTTACCATCCCTGTCCCATTGCAGAGATTTCCCTTCACTCCCTGCCCCATAGCCAAACAGCCAACCAGCAGAAGTATTCCTGTATGGTCACATTAGATCAGACACCATTCATCCAGGAGACACCTGTAGGAGCTCTGTGGGTTCCTATGAGATTTATGTTGACTGGCAACATAGAAAACACAATGGGGCACCCAGTTATGCCCCGTACACACAATCGGTTTTCCTGTTGGAAGAAGTCCGATGAGAGCTTTTGGTTGGGAATCCCGATCGTGTGTGTATGCTCCATCAGAGCATAGTCTTTTACGTCACTGCGTTCTTGGCAGGCAAAAGCTCACCAAACTTTTTTGTGACCGTGTGTATGCAAGGCAGGCTTGAGCGGAATTCTGTCGGAAAAACCATCCAACTTATTTCCGACGGGAAAACCGATCGTGTGTACGGGGCATAAGAATTTTTTTAATACTTTTTTTATATAATTTAAGAAGTGCTAAGAACATGTAAGGACATTCTGAACTTCTCGAAGGCTCCATTGGATGTATTACTGATAATCTCTTAATTTCAGTGCTGATGTTTCTCTTTAACCACTTAAGACCCGGACCAAAATGCAGCTAAAGGACCCGGCCAGGTTTTGCGATTCGGCACTGCGTCGCTTTAACAGACAATTGTGCGGTCGTGCGACGTGGCTCCCAAACAAAATTGGCGTCCTTTTTTCCCCACAAATAGAGCTTTCTTTTGGTGGTATTTGATCACCTCTGCGGTTTTTATTTTTTGCGCTATAAACAAAAATAGAGCGACAATTTTGAAAAAAATGCAATATTTTTAACTTTTTGCTATAATAAATATCCCCCAAAAATATATAAAAATAACATGTTTTCCTCAGTTTAGGCCGATACGTATTCTTCTACCTATTTTTGGTAAAAAAAAAACGCAATAAGCGTTTATCGGTTGGTTTGCGCAAAATTTATAGCGTTTACAAAATAGGGGATAGTTTTATTGCATTTTTATTTATTTTATTTTTTTTTACTACTAATGGCGGCGATCAGCGATTTTTTTCGTAACTGCGACATTATGGCGGACACTTCGGCCAATTTTGACACATTTTTGGGACCATTGTCATTTTCACAGCAAAAAATGCATTTAAAATGCATTGTTTATTGTGAAAATGACAGTTGCAGTTTGGGAGTTAACCACAGGGGGCGCTGTAGGAGTTAGGGTTCACCTAGTGTGTGTTTACAACTGTAGGGGGGTGTGGCTGTAGGTGTGACATCATCGATTGTGTCCCCCTATAAAAGGGATCACGCGATCGATAACGCCGCCACAGTGAAGAACGGGGAAGCTGTGTTTACACACGGCTCTCCCCGTTCTTCAGCTCCGGGGAACGATCGCAGGACTCCAGCGGCGATCGGGTTTCTGCGGTCAAGGTCACGGAGCTTCGGACCGGGTCGCAGGTGCGCGCCTGCCGACGTATTTTGGCGTGAAGGGGTCCTTAAGTGGTTAATAATTACTAGACAAGTGCACACTGAAAAAATCTTTTGGGGAATTTCGTTTTCGTCCAAAAAATACATTTATTTAGTTACTCCCGAAATTTGTTTTTATTTATTTAGTTTTTCGTTGGAAATTGCATTCGTCCGAAAATCCGAACAAATTAAGGTTGAATCTGTCATTGAAGGCTTATGGTGTCTGTCGAATGTTCTTAGAAGATTCGACGGGGCAGTAAAACTGTACGACGCCGCAATCGTACATTTCCGGTCGAATGTCCAGCCTACAAGCTATAGTAGATTTCTAATGTTGTATGACACTAGTAATAATTATATTTAATATTTATTATTACTAGTCAACCAACATTAGAATTGTTCTATAGCCTATGGCCGAGCATCTGACCGGAAATGTATGATTGCGGCGTCATACAGTTTAGCTGCTCCGTCGAATCTTCTTAGAACTATCAACAGACACCATAAGCCTTCAATGACAGATTCAACGTTTTTCGATGCTTTGTCGAATATTCGTCGTTCATGTTGAATTGTCAAGTTAGTCATAGCTATTTTACTGTTCCTCCTCTTTGGTTACAATCAGCCAATAACATTCATCATCATCATTATTTTTATTTTACTTCTCCCACCCAATTCCAGCAGCGATCTTTCTCTCTATAATGTCGAATCTTTTCTCTCTATAATGTCGAATCTTTTTCCCTCTATGTAGAATAATCTTGGACTAATAGAGTTATGGTTAGACACATTCGACCAACGAAAACAAAAATAAAGCATTTGTTTATGTCGGATCTTTCGGTTTTCATATTCTGTGCGTTCGTTTTCGTTTGTTAAAACGATGTCAGGTCATCTGTGGCCAGGTGACAAGTGCACCCCGTTGGGGTCAGGGATGCACCACAGGGTAGTGAAACCTATGACTGACTGCTGCGATAAGAGAGAAAGGGTGAACCCAAGATCGCCCAGGGCACGTAGTCTAAGACCCAGCTTTGTGTTCACCAGAGCCTCTAGTGGTGAGGATGGCCTTCGCTGCAGCTGGATCCAGGTCACGACCCCTGGGATCCCCTAGGTCACACTCCTCAGGGAGAGAGGGGAAGCAGCAAGCAGGACAAGCGGTAGTGATGGGTAAGCCAAGGTCAGGGCAACAGGCAGACAGGGGTAACCGAGGGACAGGCAAAAGGTCAAGATCACAGGCAAAGAGGAGAAGTCAGAGACGAGCCAAAAACGGTACACAGGAAGGTAAATGTAGCACACTGCAGACAGGAACTAAAGCAAACAACACTGTTGTACAGCACTGCAGGCCTGTAGTGCAACAGTTAATATAGACTTCATGGGATGGCCTGGGTGGGGCCATACAGGAAGGAGAGGAGATAACAAGGTAACCAGAACAGAGTCAGGCCTCTTAATGGATAGATGGAAACAGGTAAGCTGCCAGACTATTGCATATCCATGACAAACGATGACGAAAATACCTAAAATTCGGACTAAATTGCATTTGGACAGAAACGAATGCACATATCTAATAATTATATCTCACGTCACATATTCCAAAGACTTACGGCCCCCGTTACTTTCTATGCCAACTTTATTCCATAACACATCTATACACAAAGTAGAATTTAAATATCTTGTAAGAAATGTTCTATATCCACAAAATTACCGCAATCAATAATCTTCACTGACTCCAAAAATGACCCCTTTCATGGACAACCACATTTGCTAGTATATCTTAAAACAAGGCTTAAAGATCCCAATGAATCCAAATGATGGACCTCCTCAACAAACAATATAAACAGAAAACATCAAATCATTCCTTACTTTTCCGGTTTTCCAGAAGCGGGAATCACTAATATTGGGAATTGTTTCAGGCACATAGTCTGGGCCTCGAAGAGTGGAAATTGTGATAAGTAAAAAACATGAATGGTTAGCAAAAAGCATGCCGTGTAAAAGAAGATAAGTTGGCATTTCTTTTCTTTCGTTAAAGCGGATCTTGGTTCCGTCCGTGAAATGAACATTTTTCACATATTTGTGCAGCTTTTTCATGGAAGACAGAAATACGCACATTATTATACACAGTTATACAAAGTCTGGGATAAAATACAAAGTGGTCAGATTCGATGTACTACCGTGTTTCCCACGGAAATAAGCCCTACTGTGATTTTTGGGGAGGGCTGCAATAAAAGCCCTACCCTGAAAATAAACCCTAGTTTAACTGCCTGCCGACCGCTGCATGCATATATACATTTGCAGCATGGCACGGACAGGCAAAAGGACCTATATATACGTCCCCTTTAAGAAGCGGCATTGTGGACGCACACGCGCCGCCGCAAGCTCCATGACTCCGACTGTGGGACTCGATGTCCGCGGGCATACCCGCGACTGTGTCATGGTGAGGAAGAACGGGGAAATGCTGATGTAAACAAGCATTTCCCCAGTCTTCCTAGTGTCAGGACAGTGATCACAGCTTCCTGTAATCGGCCCATCCCCCCTATAGTTAGAAGCACTCCCTAGGGAACACTTACACCTAGTGGTTAACCCCTTCAATGCCAGTGTAATTTTCACAGTAATCAGTGTATTTTTATAGCACTGATCGCTGTAAAAATGACAATGGTCCCAAAAATGTGTCAAAAGTGTCTGATGTGTCCGCCATAATGTCGCAGTCATGATACAAATATCAGATCGCCGCCATTACTAGTAAAAAAAACAATCATAATAAAAATGCTAATTCTATTCCCTATTTTGTAGACGCTATAACTTCTGCGCAAACCAATCTTATTGCGTTTTTTTTTTACCAAAAATATGTAGAAGAATAAGTATCGGCCTAAACTGAGGAAAAAAAAATGTTTTTTTTTTTATATATTTTTGGGGGATATTTATTATAGCAAAAAGTTAAAAATATAGCATTTAAAAAAAAAAAAAACTGCAGAGGTGATCAAATACCACCAAAAGAAAGCTCTATTTGTGGGGAAAAAAGGACATAAATTTTGTTTGGGAACTACGTAGCACGATCGCACAATTGTCAGTTAAAGCGACGTAGTGCCGAATCGCAAAAAGTGGCCTGGTCTTTGGCCAGCAAAATGGTCTGGAGCTTAAGTGGTTAAAAGGGTTGTAAAATCCTAAAATGTACTTTATTGCAGTGTTATGTAGTGTGAACTGTGTACCGTATGTTCCTGTGATCTATGTTTGATTAATACTTTTTTTGTGATGCGCCGTTAATGTTTATCCCCTGCTGCTCTCCTCTTCTTCTCCCAGCTGTCAGTGGGGATCTTGGCCCCCCTCTGCAGTGCTCGAAGCAGGGAAGAAAGCTCTGGCAGACCATGTAAGAACCGAGCGGCGCTCAGCGGATCCCCGCTGCTCTCCTCTACACCTCTTCTGCCAGTGGAGGATCTCGGGGCCCCCCTTCCTATGCAATGCTCAGAGCATGCCCTGGACTGCACCAGAAAATTAAGGTCAGTGCCAGGGCTGGACTGGGACAAAAATGTGGCCCTGGAATTTATCCAGACCGGCCCAGGGCACAGTGCATCAGGGTACAGAGCCCAGCACATCAGAGCACAGCAGGGTACAGGGCACATCAGAGCACAGCACATCAGGCCACATCAGGGTAAACGACACGGAACATCAGGACAGGGCACATGGCACCTCAGGGTACAAGGCACAGCACATTGGGGCACAGGACACAGCACATCAGGGTACAGAGCCCAGCACATCAGGGTACAGTGCACATCAGGGTACATGGGGCACATCAGAGTCTATGGGGCACATCAGGGCACATGAGGTACATCAGAGAACATGGGGCACATCAGGGCACATGGGGTACATCAGAGCACATGGGGCACATCAGGACACATGAGAGCACATGGAACACATGGAGCACATCAGGGTATATGGGGCACATCAGGGTACATAGGGCACATGGGGCACATCAGGGCACCTCAGAGCACATGGGGCACATTCAGGGCACATGGGGCACATTGTTTACTTGTTGTTTTCTTCAAATACAGAGTAGCGCAGGAAGAGTCTGTAATAGGTTCTCTCTCATGTCATGCTGCTCCCCGGTGGCCCCTCCTCTCTTCTTGTCCATCCCAGATGATGTCACAAGCCAATGGGGATGGATGAGAAGAGAGGAGGGGCCGCCCGGGAGCAGCGTGACATAAGAGAGAACCTATTACAGACGCTTCCTGCGCTACTCTGCATGCATCTCGATCTACCCGTCAGGCACCAGCTGTTGGCGATTGATGGGTAAATCGCTGCGGACCTCTGGGGAAATTCACCCCACGCAGATGCAACAGGCGGCCGCTGAAACCGGCCCACTGAGCCATCGGCCCACCGGGAATATCCTGGTAGTTCCGATGACCAGTACATGCCTGGTCAGTGTAGGAAGAGAGGATTGGTGGGTCATGGCGCTGTAACAGAGTGTTTATCGCAGAAAGATTGCAGAGAAATGCATGGTTTTGCATTGTGTAATACGGAGCATTTTGGGATTTTTTACATCCACTTTACTCAGTTCCACTGGCAGGGAGGGGGGTGTGGAGAGAAGACAGCACTTGTCAAGCCCTACCCCAAAAATAAGCTCTACTGAATCATTTGTTGCCAAAATTAATATAAGACCCAGACTTATTTTCGGGGAAACACGGTAAGTGCCAATTCTATAAATATGAATAGAAATGAATGAATCAGCAGAATCACGCATTCTTTATTTTTTAATTATCCCGCAATGTCTCCTTGTACATCTCTCTGATATGAAAAGAATCCTCCAACCCACTAATCCTGACAATCATCATTTGTTTTATTTTCAGATTGGATAATTTTGTATATATATATAAAAGTAACATTTCTGTCTTTGCAGATGACACCAAGCTATGCAGTGGAATAACGTCCTTACAGGATGTCTCCAATTTACAAGCCGACCTCAATGCTCTGTCTAATTGGGCGACTATGTGGCAGATGAGGTTTAATGTTGATAAATGTAAAGTTCTGCACTTGGGGGCTAAGAATATGCATCATACATACTTGGGGCAGTACAACTGGGAGGACCGGTAGTGGAGAAGGATCTGGGGGGGATCTGTAGAGGAGAAGGATCTGGGGGTTTTAGTTGATCATAAGCTCAATAATAACATGCAATGCCAAGCTGCGGTTTCCAAAGCGAGGAAAGTCCTTTCTTGTATAAGAGAGGGATGGACTCCAGAGACAGAGATATCATTTTGCCCCCCCCCCCTGTACAAATCATTAGTAAGACCTCATCTGGAATATGCAGTTCAGTTTTGGGCTCCAGTTCTCAGAAAGGATATCGGGGAACTGGAGAAAGTGCAGAGAAGAGCAACCAAACTGATAAGAGGCATGGAAGAGCTCAGCTATGAGGAAAGATTAGAGGAACTGAATCTATTCTCTCTTGAGAAGAGGAGAATAAGGGGGGATATGATCAACATGTACAAATATATAAGAGGTCCATACAGTGAACTTGGTGTTGAGTTATTCACTTTACGGTCAACACTGAGGACAAGGGGGCACTCTTTACGTCTAGAGGAAAAGAGATTTCACCTCCAAATACGGAAAGGTTTCTTCACAGTAAGAGCTGTGAACATGTGGAACAGACTCCCTCCAGAGGTGGTTCTGGCCAGCTCAGTAGATTGCTTTAAGGAGGGCCTGGATACTTTCCTAAATGTACAAAATATAACTGGGTACTAAGATTTGTAGGTAAAGTTGATCCGGGGAAAATCCGATTGCCTATTGGGGGATCAGGAAGGAATTTTTTCCCCTGCTGTAGCAAATTGGATCATGCTCTGATGGAGTTTTTCATCTTCCTCTGGATCAACTGTGGGTATAGAATTGTGTATATGGGATTGTATGATATTTCTTATTTTATTTATTTTTATGGTTGAACTAATTGTTATTGAACATTTTCAAACCCATCATTATATATTGTTCATTACTCATTACTACAATGTTACCTTCTTTGAGGATTGTATAGCTAGATTATCCCCGTCTTTTATACTTCTAAGTGCTAATATTAGACATGTGCAATTTGTTTTGTTCTGAATTCATTTTGACAAATTCGTTAATTCTGAATTTTTCAATTTCAGATTTTTGGATTTCCAAAATTTCTAAATTCCTGCTGGGGAATACCTGCTGGGGAATTGTGTTCCTGCTGGGGTATACTCTGTGTGGCATTATGGGCATTCTTTCCTCTAAGGGCCCACTTTATGCAAACACCGTTCTAGCAATGCCACAGAACACACAAGAGAAGATGGAGGAGAATAAGGAAGAGGAGGAGGATTCTTGATGTTTTGGAGGTATTTAAGCAGAGGAAGACATATGTCAAACCTTAAGAGATGGTTCTCAGTCCCCAGAAACCTTGGGAGTAGTACATGGCTCGGAGGGAGGGCAGTTCCAGATACTGTAATCCTCAGTGACCCAGAGGACTCTGCCTCCTATGCCTCTGCACAACTTGCGTTGTATGGGCTCCCTTATTCTTCAAAGCCTGCGAAAGCAACTGAGAATTTGTGGCATCAAGGAAAGTATCATTATTGGGTGGGCAACCCTCCTTAACCACCATTACAAGGGGAAAGACTCAGAACTTATCTTGCCCGCGCAGAGGGAGCACGGGATGAAATATCCTAAGGCCACCTTAAAGAGGAGTTATGTAACACATTTCCAGACTCTGGTAGTCTGTGGAAAAGTCTTGTGAGCTATTTTGAGGCTTCTGTTGGTCAAGGAGATTAGCGGTGGAGAAGGGGGTCGCCTCATTGGATGCATTCAAAAATGCTTTAGTTCTCAGCATCCATCTGCATCGTCTGCATCATATGATTGGAAGTTTATTTAAAAGCTGTTATTTAAGGGCAAAAACAGACATGGGAAGCTTTCCAGTAGACAATCCACTGGGTTACTGGTCATGACAATAGACCACTGAGCAGATCTTGCACAGTATACAATTGGAGCTGCTGTGCTGCCCTGTATCTGGGTTGCTTTATGAATGGCCATTCAGTGCTGTCAGAGGTTTTTGTGATAAATAAAAGAGTGTGCCTGTCCACAGACTTCCGTTGACCGGCTGACATTTGTCAAAATGCATCAGTCCTGAATTAGCAGCAGCTACCAAGCCCCTGATGCCACTGTTTGAAGAGGAGTTCCAGCCTGGGGGAGAAAAAGTCAAATGCTTTAGCTGCTGACTTTTAATATAATATAAGCACACTGTCCTGGGAGCCCGCGATATCGGTACCCGAAGCTGACCCATCCATTGGCTCCGGTTGCAAGTACCAGCATCCTTACTAAGAGAAACAGGAAGTGAAGCCTTACAGCTACACAGCCTGTTGCATACTGCACATGCTTTCTGAATGGTTCAATCATCTTCTTGGAAACACACATGTCCCAGAAGGCAATGGGGGGAAGGAGGAGGGCACCAACAGAACATCTGAAGTGACATACCTTGCTGCGGTGCCATGGGACAGAAGTCCTGAAGAAACATACCAAAAAGTTATGAAAATAAAAAAATATTCAAAAACAAGGGGGGGGGGGGGTGAGTACATATAATTACAAAGGAGTTACATTTTTGTCTGGAACTCCGCTTTAAGTGTTTTTGGGATCTTGAATCTGTGCAAAACTTTCTAGGCTGCCTAGGTTTGTGGGTGTTGATTAAACTGCTTGCCGACCAGCCACCGCAGTTCTACGGCGGCAGGTCGGCTCCCCTGCACGAGAGCCCGTAGCTATACGTCGTCTCTCTAAGCGGCCACTACATACAATGTATGAACAGAAGATCAGTCATTTCCCCACGTCAGTCCACCTCCCCTACAGTTAGAACACACCCAGGGAACATACTTAACCCCTTCCCCGCCCCCTAGTGTTAACCCATTCACTGCCAGTGGCATTTTTATAGTAATCCAATGCATTTTTATAGCACTGATCGCTATAAAAATGCCAATGGTCCCAAAAATGTGTCAAAAGTGTCCGAAGTGCCCGCCATAATGTCGCAGTACCAAAAAAAAAAATCGCTGATCGCCGCCATTACTAGTAAAAAAAAAAAAATATATAAAAATGCAAACCAATCAATAAACGCTTATTGCGATTTTTTTTTTTTACAAAAAATATGTCGAAGAATACGTATCGGCCTAAACTGAGGAAAACATATTTTTTTATATATTTTTGGGGGATATTTATTATAGCAAAAAGTAAAAAATATAATTTTTTTTCAAAATTGTCACTCTATTTTTGTTTATAGCGCAAAAACGAAAAACCGCAGAGGTGATCAAATACCACCAAAAGAAAGCTCTCTTTGTGGGGGAAAAAAGGACGCCAATTTTGTTTGGGGAGCCACGTCGCACGACCGCGCAATTGTCAGTTAAAGCGACCGCAGTGCCGAATTGCAAAAAGTTGCTCTGGTCTTTGACCAGCAATATGGTCCGGGGGTTAGGTGGTTAATCTTGAAAGTATTTTTTGGTAAAGATTCCATGGGCACAATTAACACCCAATGACCAGTTTTTCCACACCTGTTTGATAGGTGCATGTAATTAATTTTTTTTGCAGCATGCCAATTCTTGCCTTTCATCGAGTGTACCTTCACAGGTTTTACTGTGTGAAGGTACCACCCAGTGCCCCAAAGACCATTTTTTTTCACATCTGTTGACCGGGGCATATAATTAAATTTTTTGACAGTAAGGCCAATTCTTGCTTTCACCAAGAGTAGCCTCTATAGGGTTGAAGTGTGACAGCAATCAATTTAAATGTATTTTTTTCTTGATAAATATCAGTTTTGCTGCATACATGGTACAGATGCACAACTTTACAAGGGACCCCCCAGGCACTTTATTTAAAATATTTTTTTTTTATTGTTTAACTTTAAGCATCATTAAAATCACAGCTTCTTCTTCAAAAAAAAAAAAAATGCATGGATACATGGTCCCCCAGGGCAGTACACTGGGTCCCATACCAATTTTATTGACATGTTTCACCCTTATGGGCTAGTCCTAAAGACAGGGGCTCATAATCAAGATGCAAAACATTTTTTAAAGAGACATACTCTCTTTATTAGTTTAAAAACAATTAGTAAAACAAATCAATAAATTACGAAAAAAGGTGACTGCAGTTTTTCTGACCACCTACACAGTAAAACCCCATTCACACTTGTGGACTTGTGGGACTTTGGACCGCAAAGTCGCATGACAAGTCGCACCCCAATGTTTCCCAATGAGTACCCTTCATATCTGTGTGACTTAAAGTAATTCCTGCACTGCTTTGGTCGGACTTTGATGTGACTTGAGTCCCATAGACTTCAATGTATACACCCTCAAAAGCACAAACAATCACATCAGTCAAAGCCAAAGTTGCACTAATCCAAAGTCTCATCAAAATTGCATCAAAGTCACATTAATAGCTAGATTCAGGTAGGGCAGGCTTTAGAGCACTTTTGAGGCGGCGTAGCGTATCGCATATTACGCTACGCCGCCTTAAGTCAGAGAGGCAAGTGCTGTATTCACAAAGCACTTGCCTCCTAAGTTACGGCGGCGTAGCTGGAATGGGCCGGCATAAGCGCGCCTAATTCAAATGAGGATGAGGGGGCGTGTTTTATGTAAATGACTCGTGACCCGACGTGATTGACGTTTTTTACGAACGGCGCGAATGCGCCGTCCGTGGACATATCCCAGTGTGCATTGCTCCAAAGTATGTCGCAAGGACGTATTGGTTTCGACGTGAACGTAAATTACGTCCAGCCCCAATCACGGACGACAAATTTCGACGCGGGGGAACAGACGGCCATACTTAACATTGACTAGGCCAGCTATTTGTTCGACTAACTTTACGCCGGAAAAACGCCTTACGGTATACCACGTATCTTTACTGCGACGGGCAAGCGTACGTTTGTTGTAATCGGCGTATCTCGCTGATTTACCGCATTCTATGCGTAAATCAGCGTTCACGCCCCTAGCGGCCGGCGGGGAACTAAGACAGCTAAGATACGGACGGCGCGCAGGCCGTCGTATCTTAGCTAGGTTTAAGTGTATCTCAGTTTGAGAATACCCACTAAACATTACGACGGCTTTTAAAAATCCGAGTTACGACGGCGTATCTACTGATACGGCCGGCGTAACTCTTTGTGAATCCAGCTATAGTCACAATCGAAATCACACAATTTTGAAGTCATACAAGTGTGAATGGACTTTAAGAGGGATCTCACTTCATTCACAAATTTCTTATATAATATAGGATGAGATCATAGTAATATAAACACTTATTATTTAACTTACTTTGTGCTGGAATTTATTTTGTTTAGATGTATTCTTCATCTTGTACATGTCATGTAGAGCTCTGGCCAGAATATATACAGCCATGTATGCATTGGATGGTATAGATGTATAGCTATTTAATATGTATGGCCAATTTGTTGAATTAGGACAAGGTTTTAAAGAATATTTAAGGATTTTTCTAAAAGCATCACTTTTGTATAGATTTGTGGGAAGGCAATTAAAAATGAAAATCGAAATATCTTCCAGTATTGGGTCATGTGGGCGTTTAGGAAACATGCTATATTTATAAATATTTTTGTCTAGGTTGAACTTTGGTGACCATAAAAATATGAAGCTGCAGTTGATTAGTGTAACGTCACCGTTATAGAGATTACTTATTTTACTCCATGATGGTGGAAAAATCAATGTCATTTTTCCTATAACTGACAATATATGAGAAGCAAGCCGATGTAACCGGTCTGTGTAAGCCCACACACTATGACAACTTTAGCTGTTGATTCACAAATCATTTTTATTTTTCTGAATATCATTTTCAATATTCCAATGAGTGGAATGATATATGATGTGCAGATCCCATGTTGGCTCATCATCTTACTCACTTCTTGGGACTCCTCTCCTCGCTTGCCTTCCTCTGATGAGAATATTCCAACCCAATTCCACCCAAAATGATGCAATAACTTAAAAATAGCCGCATAACGGGCCCGGTCGTCTGGTGTCATATGGAATAAAGTTGGATACATTTTTCCATCACTCTGATGAGTGCCAATGACTCGATAAGTGATCTGGATAAGATGTTGGGAAATCTTTTAATGGGATGTCATTATTCAAACAATGAAATATGAGAAATTGTACCGTATACACTCGAGTATAAGCAACCCGAATATAAGCCAAGGCACCTAATTTTACCACAAAAAAACTGGGAAAATGTATTGACTCGAGTACAAGCCTAGGGTGTCCATCTGCATGCCTCACAGTGCCTCAATTTGCCTCACTGTGTCCATGTGCATGCCTCACTGTGTCCATGCCTCACTGTGCCCATGCCTCACTGTGTCCCATGCCTCACAGTGCCCATGCCTCACTATCTCATTGCCTCACTGTGTCCATGACTAGACTGACATTTAACATGGGAGTCTATGGAGGGGGTGCCCAACTTTGAAAAATGAATGCTCCCCAGCCGTAGGTCCCCCAGACAACAAACTTTGCACACTTGTAGAGGAGAAATGGGGCTACACACAATGCCTACTTACCGCCTCCAGCCTCACATCTAGCTTTTAAAGTGGTTTGCAAACCCCATTTATGAAATTTGACCTAGCACATATATCTGTAGTATTTACTTATCTCTCTCCAAAGCTCTAAGTGCAGTGTCTTTCTGTGTTCCTTTGTTATCATCAGAGTAATTTCTGACAAATTCTCTGACAGAGCTGTGATAGGGGGACAGAAACTACAGCTGTGGTGAGGTGATGTGAAGGGGGCAGAGGACACCACTGTGGGGGGTTGGGGGGGGAGATGTGAAGGGGAGCAGAAACAGGGCTGTGGGGGGTGATGTTAAGTGGGAAGAGGACAACACTGTGGGGGGAAGAGCTGTGAAGGGGGGACACCACTGTGGGGGATGATGTGAAGGGGGCAGAGGACACTACAGTGGGGGTGATGTGAAGGGGGCAGAAGACACTACAGTGGGGGTGATGTGAAGGGGCAGAGGACACAGCTGTGGGGGGTGATGTGTAGGGGCAGAGGAAACTACTGTGGGGGTGATGTGAAGGGACAGAGGACACTGCTGTGGGAGGTGATGTGAAGGGACAGAGGACACAGCTGTGGGGGGTGATGTGTAGGGGCAGAGGAAACTACTGTGGGGGTGATGTGAAGGGACAGAGGACACTGCTGTGGGAGGTGATGTGAAGGGACAGAGGACACAGCTGTGGGGGGTGATGTGAAGGAGGCAGAGGAAACTGCTGAGGGAGGTGATGTGTAGGGACAGAGAACACTACTGTGGTGGGTGTTGAGAAGGGAAAGGGTAGAGGGGGGCAGAACTTTGGGAGCTGAGGTGAGAAGTGGGGTGGCATTGGTGTGAAGTGAAGGGCAGAGCTGCGGGGGTCTGTGATTCATAGTGGAGGCAGAGGTGACTGTGATGTGAAGGACAGCTAAAAGACACCAGTGGGTGGAAGAGCTGTGAAGGGACAGAGGACACTACTGTGGGAGGTGATAAAAGGGGAAAAGGAGACCACTGTGGGGGGTTAAGTGAAGGGGGCTGAGGCACCACTGAGGGGGGGGGGGGGTGAATGTGAAGGGGGCAGAGGACACTACTATGGGGGCAGTGCTGTGTCCTGGCCTAGGCCGACAAGGTCCAGGCCTAGGGTGGCACTTTGCGGGGGTGGCAAAAAAGCCGCCCCCCGCATGCGAAAAAGCCCCCCATCCCTTTTCTCCAAGTCACGGTTCCCGCGGCTGCCTCCCGCACAAATACAGCCCCAGCAACCAACTTGCTGTAGCGCGGCACTTTTTAATATTGTGGGCAGTGGAGAGTGCTTGGCTGGCGGGGAGGGGGTGGGGCAGCAGCTGGTGATTGGCCAGAGTGCAGCATGTAGTCTGACTGGCGGAGGTGGAGCACAATGCTCTGCCCACCCTCCTCCGCGCAGCTTTCTTCATCACTGAATCTTCTCCCCGGCTCGAGGAGGAGAGAGAGAGGCGCACGAGGGGAACCCCAACCAGCGGCCAGGACAGAAGGTTATGTTCCTATTACTAATGTGCGTATGTTAGGCCTCGTACACACGACCAGACATGTCCGATGAAAACGGTCCGCGGACCGTTTTCATCGGACATGTCTGCTGGGATCATTTGGTCTGATGTGTGTACACACGACCAGACATGTCCGATGAAAATGGTCCGCGGACCGTTTTCATCGGACATGTCTGCTGGGATCATTTGGTCTGATGTGTGTACACACCATCAGACCAAATTCCCCGGAATATGTGGTGACGACGCTGTGACGTGGCGGCGATGATGACGCGGCGACGTGCGCGACCCAGGAAATTCAATGCTTCCACGCATGCGTCAAATCACTTTGACGCATGTGCGGGATTTTGGCCCAGCGGACATGTCCGATGAGTCGTACTAACCATCGGACATGTCCGACGGACAGGCTTGCAGCGGACATGTTTCTTAGCATGCTAAGAAACTTTTGTCCGCTGCAAACCTGTAGGCTAGCCCAGGAATCCGGTCCGCTAGGCCGTACACACGGTCGGACATGTCCGAGGAAACTTTACCCTAGTTTGTAGACCCTAGTTTGTAGACGCTATGGGCCGGATTCACAAAGACTTACGCCGACGTATCTACTAATACGCCGTCATAAGTCCAAATGTGCGCCGTCGTATCTATGCGTTGATACTCTAAATCAGATACGCCTGAATTGTGGCAAGATATGACCGACGTAAGTCTCCTACGCCGTCGTATCTTGGGTGCATATTTACGCTGGCCGCTAGGGGCGCTTCCGTTGATTTACACGTCGAATATGTAAATGAGCGAGATACGCCGATTCACGAACGTACTTGCGCCCGTCGCTGTAATCTACGTCGTTTATGTAAGGCATTTTTCCGTTGTAAAGTTAAACCACCAAAAAGCTGGTCTAAGTCGTTTAGGGTATGGACGTCGGAACTGCCGTCGGATTTTACGTCGGTTGCGTAAGTCGTACATGAATGGGACTGGGCGTAGGTTACGTTCACGTCGAAAGCATTGAGCCGACGTATCTTAGGGAATATTTGCGACGTGATTCTGAGCATGCGCACGCATGCGCCGTTCGTTCGGCCATGCATTTACATGGGGTCACGCTTCATTATAATACTACACGCCCACTGCCTTGCTACTTTGAATTAGGCGGGCTTACGCCGTCCCATTTACGCTTCGCCAATGTAACTTAGGGAGCAAGTGCTTTGTGAATACTGGTCTTGCCTCTCTATGTTACGTCGGCGTAGCGCATATGAGATGCGCTACGCCGCTCTAAAGATAAGCCGCTGTACCTGAATCCGGTTGCGAAAACCAATAAAAATAGGCTAATTTATTTTTATTTTTTTACCAAAGACATGTGGCTGAATACATTTTGGCCTAAATGTATGACTAAAATTGAGTTTATTTTTCTTATAACAAAAAGTAGAAAATATAATTTTTTTTCAAAAGTTTCGGTCTTTTTCCGTTTATATCGCAAAAAAAATTAAATCGCAGAGGCAATAAAATACCATCAAAAGAAAGCTCTGATTGTGGGAAGTAAAGGACGCAAATTTTGTTTGGGTACAACATTGCATGACCGCGCAATTACCAGTTAAAGTGCCAAACTGTAAAAAGCGGTCTGGTCATTCAGCATCAGCAACCTAATCCTCCGGGGGTGAAATGGCTAAATAGATGTACACAAATGAGTTGTGTTGGTTTGCTGAGTGAGCTAAAATATTCAGTTTTTTTTTGTTATCTGTGTTTACAACCACTTTAACCACTTCAATACCGGGCACTTTCACCACCTTTCTGCCCAGACCGATTCTCAGCTTTCAGCGCTGTCACACTTTCAAAGACAATTGCAGGGTCATACAACACTCTATCAAAACTAAATTTTTTATAATTTTTTTCCCACAAACAGAGCTTTCTTTTGGTGGTATTTGATCACTGCTGGGGTTTTTATTTTTTGTGCTCCAAATAAAAAAAAGTGAAAATGGAAAATGTTGGAAAGAAAAAAGGTTTTCTTAATTTCTGTTACAACACTGATGAGGCTGCACTGACTGGCGGGCACTGATGAGGCAGTAGAGATTGGCACTGATGAGGTGGCACTGATGATGAGGCAGTAGAGATTGGTGCAGATGATGAGGCACTGATATGCAGCACTGATGGTCACTGGGTGGCACTGTTAGGCGCCACTGATCAGGAGGCACTGACAGGCAATTACTGATGGGCACAGAGTGCCATCCTAATAGGCACTGATTGGCATCCCTGGTGGGCTCACCTGGTGGTCTTCAGTGGGAATCCTCGATGGGTCTGCACCAGGGCTCAAGTCCTGCGGGAACTCGTGGGAACGGAGTTCCTGCACTTTTTTCACAGCAGGAACGCAGTTCCCTTTGCAGGACTAGAGCAGCCGAGCCGCCCGAGCCAATCCTTCACTAAGCGGCGATGCCCAGCTCGAGTCACTGTCAGGGGCAGGCGAACCTTAGTAATCCTTTATGTTACTGGCCACTTCCTGTATATGGATTCATCGGGTAGTGTGCGGGTATTCCGTCACTTCCTCGATGCCGCAATGTCTCCTGGGAGCTTTTGTCATTGTTCCCAGGAGACATGGCGGAGGTCTGCCGCGAGTTATCACGGGATTTAGAAAGAACTTACTAAGGTACAGTGGATCGAAAAAAACAAAAAACATGCAGTTTAGTAATTATGCATATGAGCATAATCAATAGGCCTTGTTTGTTGACCAATCCAGGGCCCAAGCCTTCATCTTTGGTAAGGGAAATACCCCCCCCCCCCCCCCCCCCCCATCTCGCCAACCTCTGAGCACACTTATGTAAGGGAGAGCTCTGTGGACTGTGATGTAAAGGGGGACTCTGATGTAGTGTTGCTCACGAATATTCGCATTGCGAATATTCGACTCGAATATAGCATATTCGAGAAATCGCGCTATATTTCGAAATTCGCGGTGAATATTCGCAATTCCGAATATTCGATTTTTTACAATTTTTTTTTGAATCAGATCACATCCTAGATATCTCCATCGACGTCTAAAAGCATTGCTGGTATCATTAGAGACCCTGGGCCGAGTAGCTGAAGCGTTCATTGAATTTTCCAGAAAGATCGCAATGCGATTATTCGGCAAACGCAATATCGCGCGATTATTTTCCTCGCCCCGATCTTCCGCATCAGAGCGATTTTTACAGTTTCATTTTTAAAACAGATCACATCCTAGTGATCTCCATAGACGTCTGAAAGCATTGCTGGTATGATTAGAGCCATTGGGCCGAGTAGCTGAAGCGATCATTTTATATTGCCGAATATTCGCAATGCGAATATTCGGCAATAGGAATATTGCGCGATTATTTGCTCCGCCCTTTTGCATCAGAGCCAATCAGAGTTCTCCTTCCACACTCGTCACAGGTTAGCAACCAATAGGAACCTGCCTTCATGGACATTATATAAGCTCACTCCCAGCACCATTTCATTGCAGATTCAGAAGCTGGCTATAGAGTGTGGAGGCTGTTTCTGTGTTCCTGGTTTCCTGTGTCTTTGTTCTTGATTGATTTAGATCATCACCAGCATTGCTATTTAGTGATTCCAGTGGATCTTTTCCAGTATATCAACTGCTTTTTTCAAAGCAATAGACCCAAGAGCTTTTTTCAAAGCTACGTTTTGTGCTGTTTTGTGCTGTTTTTTTCATTTGTGTTACTGTTTGATCCTGCAATCCTCCCTGTTCAGTTATATTTGCAAGAGATTTCAGAACACATATTGATCTGAGCTTTATAAAAGAGCTTTTCTAAAAGCTAAGTTTTGTTCATCTTGTGTTACTGTCAGATCTTGCAGGTTCGCTGTTCAGTGATATTTGATAGGCATCTCAGTTCAAATTTTGTTTAGTTTTCCCTAAAGAGCTTTTATAAAAGCTAAGTTTTGTGTTCAGTTTAGTTAAATTTTGTGTAGTAAGTGTACACACTGTTAGTGTACATTTATTTCATCTAGCTTAGCTTAGTGTGTGTTTAGTGTCTGTGTTTTGTGTTTAAAAAAAAAAAAAAAAAAAAAAGTTAGTGTTTGTTTAGTGCTTTTTTTTTTTTTCTTTAATTTTGTAGTCCTTGTCTGGTGTACTACTTTTCTTATAGTTTAGTAGCTGTCTGTGTACGTCTTTGTCTGCGTGCCTGTCTTGTAAAAAAAACACAAAAACACATTTTGTTCACATTTTCCCCCCCAATAAAGTTTAACCCCCCCACACACATATCAGCAATTATGAGCGGCATCCGTGGCCGTGGCAGTAGGGGTAGGGGAGTTACTCCCAGTGCTGGATCGCTGCCAGCACGGGGTACCTCTCGTGCCCCTACTAGTGGTAGAGGATCGGGTGCAAGGGGAGTACGCCTGATCCGGGAGTTCTTCCCATCGGGCAGCCGCCCGATATTGCCATCTCAGGCTCAAGTAGTGGTGGACTACATGGGGCACAGCAGTGCCACTGAGTCGTCGGTCCCGACTCACAGTAGTACCACCATTACACCATTGCCTGTACTACCCCCCCCCAGCCCCCAAGAGTCCAGCATCTTACTGTTCGACAGCGACAGTGATAGGGATCTCTTGGGGGAGGCCATGCATCAGGCAGACCTCCAGCTCTGTCCTGATGGTCAGGACCTTTTTGAAGGGATGGATGAGGAGGATGGGATACCTGCTGGCAGTATCCCAGAGACATCCCTTCAAACTGGTGCTGCTGTTTTGGTGCAGGAAACAGCAGCACCTAGTCAGACCCAGGCGTGGGTGAGGGGACAGCGGAGCCAGGCTAGAGGCTCCATGTCACGTGGTTCCCTCAGACCAACACATCTCAGCCCTTGGTCTGACATCTCTGGGGGCGAAGAGGGTGACCCATCATGGTTGCCATCTGACGCGTCGGCTCACTACGTCAGTGACGACGGGGAAGGTAGGCACCCTGGTGAAACGGTGCGCCAGGTCACCACCAGGGAGACCATCGTCAGGGTCTCCACTGGTGATGGCAGCAGGAGGTGTCAGGAGGAGGAGCAGCAGCAGCAGCAGCAGCAGCAGGCAGCTCCACCTGTGCGCACCGAATCCCAGCAGGTGCAAGTAAGCGTCACCCCATCTGACAGGAGGGCGGTGCTGAAGTCACCTGTCTGGAATTTCTTTACCCTGGTGGCAGACAACCCTACCGTGGCCATCTGCCGGATTTGTAAAGTGAGGGTGAAGAGAGGGAAGTGTTTGGCTCGGGTGGGTACCACAGCCCTGAACCAGCACCTGAGGATAAACCACTGGGCGTTGTATGAGGAGATGAAGCGTGGTGGTGGTAGCAGCGCCACCACCACAAGTGAGCAGGGTACAGCAGCCCCTGCCACATCTTCATCTGTTTCCAGCAGGTCATGCCCCCCCGCTCCCTCTAGTAGAGGTACTGGTACCGGCAGCCAGACCTCTACTTCCACAGCACCCTCCACGTCTGTGTCCCGCACTGCCGTCCGGCGCCAGGCGTCGATTTCAGACGCCTTTGACCGCACCACTCCCTTCCCCCCTGGAGACCGACGTGTGCGTTCCCTCAATGGGCTCCTGGCAAGGGTTATTGCCCAACATCTGCTGCCCTTCAACATAGTTGACAGCAACCCCTTCAGGCAGATGTTGGAGCAGGCCCAACCCCAATGGCGTGTCCCCAGCCGCCATTTCTTTGCCAGGACTGGTGTCCCTGCCCTACACCAGCACATTGTGCAGAATGTAACCCTGTCGCTGGATCACGCTGTCAGCGACAGGGTTCATCTGACAATGGATGGCTGGACCAGCAGGCATGGGCAGGGACGCTACATCAGCTTCACGGCCCATTGGGTTTCCCTCCGAGGCGTCGGTGAGGGATCGTCGGCAACCGATCTTGTGGTGCCGCCCCGGGGTGTCCAGGGGAGAACTGCTGGTCTCCCTCAAGCCACTGTCTCCGCAGCTGCTGAGCCTCCCAGCAAGCGCCCCCGTAGCTACTCAAGTGTGGGGCACGTGCGCTGTCAGGCCGTGCTCCAGCTTGTTAGTTTAGGGGACCGGAGACACACTGCAGAAGAAGTGCTGAAAGCACTTCAAGCTCAGGTCCAGAAGTGGCTGACACCCCGAAGGCTCCAGCCAGGTATGGTTGTCTGCGATAACGGCAGCAACCTACTCGCCGCCCTCCATGCTGGCAGTCTGACGCACGTGCCCTGTCTGGCACATGTCCTCAACCTGGTGGTGCAGAAGTTCCTGCGCACTTATCCAGGGTTGAGTGACATTGTGGCAAAGGCGCGTAGGATTGCCAGCCACTTCAGGCGCTCCCCAACCGCTACCGCGTCCCTGTCCAAATTGCAGCGGAAGTACAATCTGCCCCTTCACAGGCTGATTGTGGACAGTGTGACGCGGTGGAACTCCACCCTCCACATGCTGAAGAGGTTGTGGGAGCAGCAAAGGGCGGTGAGGGAGTACCTGATGGAACTAGGCACTCAGAGGGCTTCACCACAACTCCCTTTCATCGCCTGTGCGCAGTGGGGGCAGATAAACCAGGTCTGCCAAGTGTTGTCCTCCTTCGAGCAGGCGACCAAGATGGTCAGCAGTGAGCAAATTGGCCTCAATAGCGTGCTGCCAATACTGTTCATGCTGGAGAGGACACTAGATCGCCTGCTCGAGGCTGGGGAGAGTGCCTTGGTGGAGCAGGAGGAGTCAGCAATGCTCCACCGAGACCAGGGCCAGGACCAGGAGGAGGAGGAGGAGGAGGAGGATGATGATGAAGAGGAGGAGGAGGTGGTTGCTGGTGTCGTCCCGGAGTCAGGGCCTGGTCAGGAGGGAGAGCCGGTGTTGGGGGCACCGATAGTCCGGGGGTTGGGCATGTCTGAGTTTGACCAGCAGCGCCTCAGGGAAGAAGAGTCGCACCTCATTCACCTGGCCAGCATTGAGGAGTCACAGCGGGCTGTGCTCTTCCCCATGGCTGCCCACATGCTCAGATGCCTCAGGAGGGACCCCCGGGTTAAGACCATCAAGACGAGGGATGATTTCTGGATGGCCACCCTTTTGGATCCCAGGTGCAAGGGGAAACTGGAGCAGTTCATCCCAGCCAGCCGGAGGCAGCACCGGATGGAGGAACTGCAGGCAGCCATTGTCAGACGGTTGGAGCAGGCAACTCCCCGGCCTCCAGTTGTCCCCCCTCATCTCACCCAGCAGGTGGCTGCACCCAGCTGCAGCCGAGCAGGGGACCTAATGGAAGAGATGAGGATGTTCTTCCAAACCGAGCGACCCAGTACCACCACCAGCAGCAGCAGCAGCAGTCACCACCAGCGGCTGGCCCACATGGTGGCAGACTACATGGCGTCCGTCGGTGCTTCTGACAGTATGAGCACCGACGACCCCATGGAGTACTGGGTTGCCAGATTGGACACCTGCCGCGAGCTCGCTCAGTATGCGCTGGAGTTATTGTCTTGCCCCCCCTCCAGCGTACTATCTGAGCGGACATTCAGCGCGGCAGGTGGGGTGGTCACGGACAAGAGGACCCGTCTGTCCACAGAGTCCGTGGACAGACTCACATTCATAAAGATGAATGAGTCCTGGATCGGCGGTGACTTTCTGGCACCCGTCGTCGGTTCAGGGCGCTGAAGGGTCCCTTGCCATGCATTCCCTGATGAAGCCCCGGACCTGATGTATTTACAGTGCTGAATATAACTATTTCAACATCAGAGAAAATCAATGTTAATATTTGGTACAGTAGGCTTTCTTTGCAATTACAGCGGTCAAACATTTCTTGTAGTTTTACACCAGCTTTGCACACACTGGAGGAGGGATTTTGGCCCACTCCTCCACACAGATCTTCTCTACATCAGTCATGTTTCTGGGCTATCGCTGAGAAACACGGAGTTTGAGCTCCCTCCAAAGATTCTCTATTGGGTTTAGGTCTGGAGACTGGCTAGGCCACGCCAGAACCTTGATATGCTCCTTACAGAGCCAATCCTTGGTTATCCTGGCTGTGTGCTTTGGGTCATTCTCATGTTGGAAGACCCAGCCTCGACCCATCTTCAAAGCTCTAACTCAGGGAAGGAGGTTGTTGCCCAAAATCTTGCAATACATGGCCCCGGTCATCCTCTCCTTAATACAGTGCAGTCACCCTGTCCCATGTGCAGAAAAACACCACCAAAGCATGATGCTACCACCCCCATGCTTCACATTAGGGATGGCGTTCTTGGCATGGTACTCATCATTATTCTTCCTCCGAACACGGTTAGTGAAATTATGATCAAAAAATTATATTATAGTCTCATCTGACCACATGATTTTCTCCCATGACTCCTTTGGATCAGTCAAGACAATTATGTCAGCAGTTATTTCACACCCTATATACTCTTATTAAGACTGCTGTACATCATGGCAACTCCTGCCCATGTGATATGACTCTGTATCAACTACTACTGTTAATACTACTACTGCTGCTTCTGCTGCTGCTGCTGCCCAGTCAAGACACCTATGTCAGCAGTTATTTGACACTCTATATACTCCTATTCCTACTGCTGTTCATGATGGCACCTCCTGCCCATGTGATATGACTCTGTATCAACTACTACTGTTAATACTACTGCTGCTTCTGCTGCTGCTGCCCAGTCAAGACACCTATGTCAGCAGTTATTTGACACTCTATATACTCCTATTCCTACTGCTGTTCATCATGGCACCTCCTGCCCATGTGATATGACTCTGTATCAACTACTACTGTTAATACTACTGCTGCTTCTGCTGCTGCTGCCCAGTCAAGACACCTATGTCAGCAGTTATTTGACACTCTATATACTCCTATTCCTACTGCTGTTCATGATGGCACCTCATGCCCATGTGATATGACTCTGTATCAACTACTACTGTTAATACTACTGCTGCTTCTGCTGCTGCTGCCCAGTCAAGACACCTATGTCAGCAGTTATTTGACACTCTATATACTCCTATTCCTACTGCTGTTCATCATGGCACCTCCTGCCCATGTGATATGACTCTGTATCAACTACTACTGTTAATACTACTGCTGCTGCTTCTGCTGCTGCTGCTGCCCAGTCAAGACACCTATGTCAGCAGTTATTTGACACTCTATATACTCCTATTCCTACTGCTGTTCATGATGGCACCTCCTGCCCATGTGATATGACTCTGTATCAACTACTACTGTTAATACTACTGCTGCTTCTGCTGCTGCTGCCCAGTCAAGACACCTATGTCAGCAGTTATTTGACACTCTATATACTCCTATTCCTACTGCTGTTCATCATGGCACCTCCTGCCCATGTGATATGACTCTGTATCAACTACTACTGTTAATACTACTGCTGCTTCTGCTGCTGCTGCCCAGTCAATACACCTATGTCAGCAGTTATTTGACACTCTATATACTCCTATTCCTACTGCTGTTCATGATGGCACCTCCTGCCCATGTGATATGACTCTGTATCAACTACTACTGTTAATACTACTGCTGCTTCTGCTGCTGCTGCCCAGTCAAGACACCTATGTCAGCAGTTATTTGACACTCTATATACTCCTATTCCTACTGCTGTTCATCATGGCACCTCCTGCCCATGTGATATGACTCTGTATCAACTACTACTGTTAATACTACTGCTGCTGCTTCTGCTGCTGCTGCTGCCCAGTCAAGACACCTATGTCAGCAGTTATTTGACACTCTATATACTCCTATTCCTACTGCTGTTCATCATGGCACCTCCTGCCCATGTGATATGACTCTGTATCAACTACTACTGTTAATACTACTGCTGCTTCTGCTGCTGCTGCCCAGTCAATACACCTATGTCAGCAGTTATTTGACACTCTATATACTCCTATTCCTACTGCTGTTCATGATGGCACCTCCTGCCCATGTGATATGACTCTGTATCAACTACTACTGTTAATACTACTGCTGCTTCTGCTGCTGCTGCCCAGTCAAGACACCTATGTCAGCAGTTATTTGACACTCTATATACTCCTATTCCTACTGCTGTTCATCATGGCACCTCCTGCCCATGTGATATGACTCTGTATCAACTACTACTGTTAATACTACTGCTGCTGCTTCTGCTGCTGCTGCTGCCCAGTCAAGACACCTATGTCAGCAGTTATTTGACACTCTATATACTCCTATTCCTACTGCTGTTCATCATGGCACCTCCTGCCCATGTGATATGACTCTGTATCAACTACTACTGTTAATACTACTGCTGCTTCTGCTGCTGCTGCCCAGTCAATACACCTATGTCAGCAGTTATTTGACACTCTATATACTCCTATTCCTACTGCTGTTCATGATGGCACCTCCTGCCCATGTGATATGACTCTGTATCAACTACTACTGTTAATACTACTGCTGCTTCTGCTGCTGCTGCCCAGTCAAGACACCTATGTCAGCAGTTATTTGACACTCTATATACTCCTATTCCTACTGCTGTTCATCATGGCACCTCCTGCCCTTGTGATATGACTCTGTATCAACTACTACTGTTAATACTACTGCTGCTTCTGCTGCTGCTGCCCAGTCAATACACCTATGTCAGCAGTTATTTGACACTCTATATACTCCTATTCCTACTGCTGTTCATGATGGCACCTCCTGCCCATGTGATATGACTCTGTATCAACTACTACTGTTAATACTACTGCTGCTTCTGCTGCTGCTGCCCAGTCAAGACACCTATGTCAGCAGTTATTTGACACTCTATATACTCCTATTCCTACTGCTGTTCATCATGGCACCTCCTGCCCATGTGATATGACTCTGTATCAACTACTACTGTTAATACTACTGCTGCTTCTGCTGCTGCTGCCCAGTCAATACACCTATGTCAGCAGTTATTTGACACTCTATATACTCCTATTCCTACTGCTGTTCATGATGGCACCTCCTGCCCATGTGATATGACTCTGTATCAACTACTACTGTTAATACTACTGCTGCTTCTGCTGCTGCTGCCCAGTCAATACACCTATGTCAGCAGTTATTTGACACTCTATATACTCCTATTCCTACTGCTGTTCATGATGGCACCTCCTGCCCATGTGATATGACTCTGTATCAACTACTACTGTTAATACTACTGCTGCTTCTGCTGCTGCTGCCCAGTCAATACACCTATGTCAGCAGTTATTTGACACTCTATATACTCCTATTCCTACTGCTGTTCATGATGGCACCTCCTGCCCTTGTGATATGACTCTGTATCAACTACTACTGTTAATACTACTGCTGCTTCTGCTGCTGCTGCCCAGTCAAGACACCTATGTCAGCAGTTATTTGACACTCTATATACTCCTATTCCTACTGCTGTTCATCATGGCACCTCCTGCCCATGTGATATGACTCTGTATCAACTACTACTGTTAATACTACTGCTGCTGCTTCTGCTGCTGCTGCTGCCCAGTCAAGACACCTATGTCAGCAGTTATTTGACACTCTATATACTCCTATTCCTACTGCTGTTCATCATGGCACCTCCTGCCCATGTGATATGACTCTGTATCAACTACTACTGTTAATACTACTGCTGCTTCTGCTGCTGCTGCCCAGTCAATACACCTATGTCAGCAGTTATTTGACACTCTATATACTCCTATTCCTACTGCTGTTCATGATGGCACCTCCTGCCCATGTGATATGACTCTGTATCAACTACTACTGTTAATACTACTGCTGCTTCTGCTGCTGCTGCCCAGTCAAGACACCTATGTCAGCAGTTATTTGACACTCTATATACTCCTATTCCTACTGCTGTTCATCATGGCACCTCCTGCCCATGTGATATGACTCTGTATCAACTACTACTGTTAATACTACTGCTGCTTCTGCTGCTGCTGCCCAGTCAATACACCTATGTCAGCAGTTATTTGACACTCTATATACTCCTATTCCTACTGCTGTTCATGATGGCACCTCCTGCCCATGTGATATGACTCTGTATCAACTACTACTGTTAATACTACTGCTGCTTCTGCTGCTGCTGCCCAGTCAAGACACCTATGTCAGCAGTTATTTGACACTCTATATACTCCTATTCCTACTGCTGTTCATCATGGCACCTCCTGCCCATGTGATATGACTCTGTATCAACTACTACTGTTAATACTACTGCTGCTTCTGCTGCTGCTGCCCAGTCAATACACCTATGTCAGCAGTTATTTGACACTCTATATACTCCTATTCCTACTGCTGTTCATCATGGCACCTCCTGCCCATGTGATATGACTCTGTATCAACTACTACTGTTAATACTACTGCTGCTTCTGCTGCTGCTGCCCAGTCAATACACCTATGTCAGCAGTTATTTGACACTCTATATACTCCTATTCCTACTGCTGTTCATGATGGCACCTCCTGCCCATGTGATATGACTCTGTATCAACTACTACTGTTAATACTACTGCTGCTTCTGCTGCTGCTGCCCAGTCAAGACACCTATGTCAGCAGTTATTTGACACTCTATATACTCCTATTCCTACTGCTGTTCATGATGGCACCTCCTGCCCATGTGATATGACTCTGTATCAACTACTACTGTTAATACTACTACTGCTGCTTCTGCTGCCCAGTCAAGACACCTATGTCAGCAGTTATTTCACACCCTATATACTCTTATTAAGACTGCTGTTCATCATGGCACCTCTTGCCCGAGTGATTTGACACTGTATTGTCAATGTCTACTACTACTATTACAGCTCAGTCAAGACACCTGTGTCCCAATTTTTTGGTACACTATTGACTACTATGACCACTACTGATGCTGTAAAGTATTCCCCAAGTGTTTTTATGCTATGTATTACTATTACCACTACTGCTTGTAAATCATGCCTGTGTGATACTTAGTGGGAATGCTTTAATAAGCATTCCTAGTATGGATACCCGTAAATGTATTAATCTTAATTAGTGTGAATGCTTTAATAAACATTTCCAGTATTGATATCCGTAAATTTAGTAATCTTATTATTCCTTAAGTTTTTTGGTTCTGCGTAACTTCGGCATACTTTCAGCTATTGAGACCATTCAACTGTAAAAATGTTCGTCTCGTTCAGCTAATGATGGGACTTCTTCAAGTTTTTTTCTACTTTTTACACTTTTATAAATTTTAAGCTTTTAGACCCTTTTTTTAAACATTGAAGTCAATGAGAACATCCTTTTCCCCTTTGAATTCACATGCCATGCCAAAAGTTTCAGCTACTTCATACTTTCACTTACAGACACTGAAAAAACTTTAAAGCGGTCACAAAATATTTAGCTATCCGGCTATGACTTTTCAGATCGTTATCGTTTACAATTTTTTGGTGAAAACGCAATTTACGTTTTGCGAATTTTTCACAAAAATGCAATAGGTTATAATGTAATCCTATGGAGGGGATTTAGAGTCTGTCATGTGACCTTAACATTGGAGATCTTTGTAATTAAAAATATCTTTACAAAAAGGGGAAACAAATTGGTCTCACGCCCACAAGATCTACTTTTCATACACAATTTTTAGATCAAAACGTAGCTATGCTTGTCTGGTTTATGGCAATGTGACCAATTCTGCGATACGTATTTTAGTTTTAATTATTGGAGCAACAGCCAGAAATTATGTCTCATAGACTCTCATGTGAAATTATCTAAAAAATGTTGCTGCAGAACTCACAAAGACGCTCTTTTCTAAATCGCAGAAATGGCCACATTTTTAAGTTTATCTACATAAATTTCATATCGATGCGTTTACAAGGGCCGTGTATTTCAAACGGTGTAGTCGTTGTATCAATTGCATGTACGTTTGAGGATTTATTAAGCTTTGTTTGGAGGCTTAAATCATGTATTAGATCTGTGAATTAAAAGCGTTTGTAATGTTATTTCTTTCCATAAATAACTTTCCTGACCTCAGTGCAATATTCCTCCTCACTGACCTGGGGGGGAGGGGAAACCTATTGAGGGGGGAGGGGCGACCAGGAAGTCAGCATACTCTATACTTTGCAGATAGAGAAAGAAGCTGTGTGTCCTAAAGATAGTGTAGTGGTTATGGTGAATGTCTTTGGCAAGGGGCTCACCAATTAAGCTATTCAGCATTCCCACTCGCATTTTCCTCAGGAAATGCATTGTCTAGTTATATTATATTTTAATACTCCTGCTGCTGCCTCCATGCTGAGTAAAGCTTCATGACCTTTCTGGCACAGCGGATCCACCAACAGCCTCCGCTACAAGCTACCAGACCGGACTACCAGACCGGATCTAAACAGCAAGTGTAACTATAACAATGAACCTTATGTTAAACCCTGTTTTGCGGCATTTATACTGCAACCATTGGGCTGACTGCAAGAGCTCATCTGCATTCTCTCTCTTTCTTGCTCTCCCTCTCTCTCTCTTTGTATATATATATATATATATTGTTGCTTTTGTTATGTTCATTTTTCAACAGTTTATTTTGTGTTCGTCGTGTCTGTGTCGTGTGCTTTAGTTTGTCCTAGGTTAATGTTAAATAAAATAATAGTATAAAATGTTTTTGCTTATTATGAAGTTAAATGTGTTGATGTTGATTTGTTTGATGTGAAGTTAGATGTGTTGAAAAACCTACAACTCTATCTCAAAAAGAAATGAAACATTTCCAAAAAATAAGTTTTTTTAATACAAAAATAAATTTAAATATAGCTCTCAATCCGTTTTTGAATGCGGTGCATTTCCGCAATCTGACCCGATAGCTGCTGCTCTAGCAGAGCATTTTGTTGGTTGAGGTAGCTCATCTTACGCTGGTTCTGAAGGATCTTCTGGTGCGTCTTTTCAATGAGTATATTTTGCCTCTTCAGATCTCTTGATGCTTTTAGGATATAATAAAAAAACATTTGGATTTCAAATAACGTTACCAAATAAATAAATATTTTTTTTTGCTTATTAATCAATCATTATCATGTGTATACACTTGTTATGTGTCTAACACATCCCGGGAGTGCAGAATTATTAGGCAAATGAGTATTTGGACCACATCATCCTCTTTATGCATGTTGTCTTACTCCAAGCTGTATAGGCTCGAAAGCCTACTACAGATTAGGCATATTAGGTAATGTACATCTCTGTAATGAGAAGGTGTGTGGTCTAATGACATCAACACTCTATATCAGGTGTGCATAATTATTAGTCAATTTCCTTTTCTTTGGCAAAATTGGCCAAAAGAAGGATTTGACAGACTCTGAAAAGTCCAAAATAGAGAGATATCTAGCAGAGGGATGCAGCACTCTTAAAGTTGCAAAGCTTCTGAAGCGTGATCATCAAACAAAAGAAGCGTGTGGAAAAACAAAGGTGCAAAATAACTGCCCATGAACTGAGAAAAGTTAAGCGTGCAGCTGCCAAGATGCCACTTGCCACAAGATTGGCCATATTTCAGAGCTGCAACATCACTGGGGTGCCCAAAAGCACAAGGTGTGCAATACCCAGAGACATGGCCAAGGTAAGAAAGGCTGAAAGACGATGACCACTGAACAAGACACACAAGCTGCAACGTCAAGACTGTGCCAATAAATATCTCAAGAAAGATTTTTCTAAGGTTTTATGGACTGCTGAAATGAGAGTGAGTCTTGATGGGCCAGATGGATGGGCCCGTGGCTGGATTGGTAAAGGGCAGAGAGCTCCAGTCCGACTCAGACGCCAGCAAGGTGGTGGTGGAGTACTGGTTTGGGCTGGTATCATCAAAGATGAGCTTGTGGGGCCTTTTCGGATTGAGGATGGAGTCAAGCTCAACTCCCAGTCCTACTGCCAGATTATGGAAGAGACCTTCTTCAAGCAGTGGTACAGGAAAAAGTCACCATCCTTCAAGAAAAACATGATTTTCATGCAGGACAATGCTCCATCACACGTGTCAAAGTACTCCACAGCGTGGCTGGCAAGAAAGGGTATTAAATAAAAAAAAGTAATGACATGGCCTCCTTGTTCACCTGATCTGAACCCCATTGAGAACCTGTGGTCCATCATCAAATGTGGGATTTACAAGGAGGGAAAACAGTACACCTCTCTGAACAGTGTCTGGCAGGCTGTGGTTGCTGCTGCACGCAATGTTGATGGTGAACAGATCAAAACACTGACAGAATCCATGGATGTCAGGCTTTTGAGTGTCCTTGCAAAGAAAGGTGGCTATATTGGTCACTGATTTGTTTTTGTTTTGTTTTTAAATGTCAGAAATGTGTATTTGTGAATGTTGAGATGTTATATTGGTTTCACTGTTAAAAATAAATAATTGAAATGGCTATCTATTTATTTTTTGGTTAAATTGCCTAATAATTCTGCACAGTAATAGTAGTCACCTGCACACACAGATATCCCCCGAAAATAACTAACACTAAAAACAAACTAAAAACTACTTCCAAAAAAATTCAGCTTTGATATTAATGAGTTTTTGGGGTTCATTGAGAACATGGTTGTTGTTCAATAATAAAATGAATCCTCAAAAAATACAACTTGCCTAATAATTATGCACTACCTGTATACTTCTAGCATCAATACCATATTATGGTTCTACAATCTGACAGGTGCGCTTTATATGTTGTCCATTTTTATATCTACATTTTATTGTTGAAATGTTATTAATCATTGTGCACATATTTACCTTCCTGAATGAGGCTCACAGGACCGCTCTCTTCCTCCTGCTCTTCTGCTTGAGAAGTTGGGGTGGTGGGGGGGGGAAGCTCCTCAGCTTGCTCCTCAACAGGAGCTGGGGTTGGGGAGTGGGAGGGCCCTGGCTGCTCCTCCTCATCCATGTCCTCCTCTGCCGCATCCTCCTCTGCCGCATCCTCCTCCTCCTCCTCATCGGCCTGGCGCCTTCTGCGCTTGGCGCGGACAACTGGCATTGGAGCTCCTATAATAACACAATGTTCATATATTATAAAAATGTTTTCTAATGACGTATGCAAATTCTGTGTACTGTGCTGTATTGTATATGAATACAAATTGATTTATATAGACAGTTAACCAATGGGACAATGTTATATTAAAGGGTCTTGTGGGCACTACAGGGGACTGAGCGTGAGCTGGGATGCAACCATGTTAAAATGAGCTGTTTTTGTCTCCTTTGTTTTGTTCAGACCATCTCATGTTAAAAAAAGGGCCTGATGGAGCACACGGGATTACTATAACAACCCCACTCCTAACACAGGAATTTAGTGGTAATCTATATATATAAAACTCAACGTGTGTGTGTGCATAAATGTATGTATGTATGTATGTATGTATGTATGTTCCAGCATCACGTACAAACGGCTAAAGATATTTATATGAAACTTGGCACACAGGTTACTTATATGTCAGCCACAAACATAGGATAGGTGGTTTAAACCTTACCCACCCCCACTTGCCATGGTCGGGGTTTTTCTTTAAAGTCCCATGCAAAGCAATGGGAAAATTATGTTCCCACATAACTTCTGTGTTCCTGTCTGCTGCCCCATGTCTTTTTTCAACAGTACTATGAATACCTTGGCCGGTGGTGATATATGTTAGCACAACATGGCATCTTGGTTAACAACATCTGACCTTACATGAATTACATATGACCTTACATAACTGTCACCAAAGGAGCTGCGGTGGCTCCACGCGATTGCCACTGCACTGACAACTGATTCACCTCTGCAGCTAGGGGTTCGGATCCCGCTCTCGGCTACCTGTGAATTGAGTTTGGTGGTCTCAGCCCCGCCACTGGTGGGTGTGCTATGCGAGGTTGGGTTGGGAGGACCCCCTCACACCCGCCATTGCCAACCGGGGCATGGAGAAAGGTGGCAGATTGCCTCTGGGGGAGGCCTCCCAACTCCTGCAGGCCGGCTCCTCTCTCTTTCGAGTTCACGCACAAAATACACTTTTTTAAAAAAAAACATAACTGTCAACAATAACTTACCTGGATGATATTTAGCCCGAAGACGTCTGACATTACCCATTTGGCGCCTCTTTAGATCAGACCACTTCTTAACAATGGCCTTGTGGTCATGATGGCCGCCAAAGTCAGCGATTAGGGCGCTGACCACAGCCCTTTTCTGTGGCTGCCGCCGCAGGTCATCGTATCCTGTTTCCAGGAACTTCTGCAAGATGAAGAACAAAGTATATTGTAATACTTCTGTTGACAGCCTTATGGATATATGACGTAAATGTATGCTATTCAACAATTGGAAGCATTCTCGCCTTATTAATCAATGACAGGGGTAACATGAAAGATTTTATATCCTGCCATTTCGGTCGCCACCTTTTTTGCATAAATATAGCAGCCATTATCATTTGCATAATTATGAATATATTATTAACAACACAGGATACACGTATAGGGGAGATATGCGTTGCTAACTCTTTTCCCTGTCAGGAGCCTAACGCCCCGGGGGGTCAGAGACGGGACCTTTTTCGGAGGACCACTGACGTATGTACCAGTCGCAGTTTTTTGTGATGTCACTCTTTAGGTGTGTGCACATTTTTCACTGCATCCGGGTGGAGTTTTTGGGTTGTGTTTTGCACGCCACAGGCTTTTCAACAGGAAAAAAACAGCTGGAGGCAGAATGGTTGCAAAACACTACGTGTTTGTTACTTAACTCTGGGTTTCAAGACCAGTCCACCTCCAGCTGTTGCAAAACTACTACTCCCATCAGCCACGGTCTGTCAGTGCATGCTAAGAATTTTACTTTTGCTGCATTTAGGGTGCCACAGTTTAGAGACCCGTGCATAAAGGCCTGAAAAATGGGGGCCTGCAGAACTTACAATACTAGAAGTGCCAGCATTCCCAGGCATGCTGGAAGTTGTAGTTCTGCAACATCTAAAGGGCAATATGTATTCGAACGTCCTTGGGCCTTGAGGACACTGAAGTCAGGACGTTCGCATACGTCCTATGTCCAAAAAAATTTTAAATTCATTATGCTAAATAACAAGGAAAAGTGCCTAAATACACATTTGCCAACCAGGGTGTCTGCAGCTGTCCAGGCATGCTGGGACTTGTAGTTTTGTAAAAGCAGGAGACACATTTTTTGTGAAATACTAATATATGATCATATATACTAACTTTTAAACTAGACTTAAATGCTGGGCTGGGCTGGGACTTGTAGTTTTGTAAAAGCAGGAGACACATTTTTGGTTAAATACTAATATCTGATCATATATACTAACTTTTAAACTAGACTTAAATGCAGTTGAAGATGATGAAATAACAGTGGTCAAAATACTTACACAAATCAGCAACTTTTCCTCAGACTTAGTGAAATTGCTTCCAACCATGTTGCTGTGTGATTGCGCTGCGATCATAAGTTGGAAACTGGCAAGGCTCCAGGAAATGGTCGCGTGTTGTTCGCGTGTTGATTGCGCTGCTTGGACCGAGATGGGTCCATATGGCTTCGGCTGTATGGACCACAGTAACTCTTTTCCCTGTCAGGAGCCTAGGAGCCTAACGCCCCGGGGGGTCAGAGACGGGACCTTTTCGGAGGACCACTGACGTATGCAACCGTCGCAGTTTTTTGTGATGTCACTCTTTAGGTGTGTGCAAATTTTTCCTTGCACCGGGTGGAGTTTTTGGGTTGTGTTTTGCACGCCACAGGCTTTTCAACAGAAAATAACCAGCTGGAGGCAGAATGGTTGCAAAACACTACGGGTTTGTTACCTAACTCTGGGTTTCAAGACCAGTCCACCTCCAGCTGTTGCAAAACTACTACTCCCATCAGCCACGGTCTTTCAGTGCATGCTAAGAATTTTACTTTTGCTGCATCTAGGGTGCCACAGTTTAGAGACCCGTGCATAAAGGCCTGAAAAATGTGGGCCTGCAGAACTTACAATACTAGAAGTGCCAGCATTCCCAGGCATGCTGGAAGTTGTAGTTCTGCAACATCTAAAGGGCAATATGTATTCGAACGTCCTTGGGCCTTGAGGACACTGAAGTCAGGACGTTCGCATACGTCCTATGTCCAAAAAAATTTTAAATTCATTATGCTAAATAACAAGGAAAAGTGCCTAAATACACATTTGCCAACCAGGGTGTCTGCAGCTGTCCAGGCATGCTGGGACTTGTAGTTTTGTAAAAGCAGGAGACACATTTTTGGTTAAATACTAATATCTGATCATATATACTAACTTTTAAACTAGACTTAAATGCAGTTGAAGATGATGAAATAACAGTGGTCAAAATACTTACACAAATCAGCAACTTTTCCTCAGACTTTGTGAAATTGCTTCCCACCATGTTGCTGTAATATTGGGAAACTGGCAAGGCTCCAGGAAATGGTCGCGTGTTGTTCGCGCAATTGCGCATGCGCGATCGAAAAATCGCAATCGCAATATGTATTTTGGTTAAAATATCATACATATTCGATTTCAGAGTGCTGCTACAGCAGTTTTCGAAATATCTGCAATAAATTTCGCATTCGCATGTTGCGATATTTCGATAAAATATCAGGAATATTCTGAGCCAATCAGAGCGCTCCTCCAGCATATCTCGAAATTGCGCAATAAATATCGCATTCGCATGTTGCGATATTTCGATAAAATATCAGGAATATTCTGAGCCAATCAGAGCGCTCCTCCAGCATATCTCGAAATTGCGCAATAAATATCGCATTCGCATGTTGCGATATTTAGATAAAATATCACGAATATTCTGAGCCAATCAGAGCGCTCCTCCAGCATATCTCGAAATTGCGCAATAAATATCGCATTCGCATGTTGCGATATTTCGATAAAATATCACGAATATTCTGAGCCAATCAGAGCGCTCCTCCAGCATATCTCGAAATTGCGCAATAAATATCGCATTCGCATGTTGCGATATTTCGATAAAATATCACGAATATTCTAAGCCAATCAGAGCGCTCCTACCGCAGTTATTAAAAAAAAATCGCAATTATTTCGCATTCGCAATAGCGAAAAATCGCATTCAATTAATTTCGATAAAATATCACGAATATTCGAATTTAGCGAATATATCTCGAATATTCGAATATATATTCGAGATATATCGCGAAATCGAATATGGCATATTCTGCTCAACACTACTCTGATGTACGTGGGGGCTTTGGTGATCAGAGACCCCCTTACATCAGGATTCCAACAGTACCTCTTTGGGCCAGTTCACTCCAGACGCAGTTCCGTGTGCTTTTTTTTCTGCACAAAATGCATGCACAGTGTTTTCCATGTATTCCAATGGCTCTTGATGGCTCTAGTTCACACCATGCAGTCAGTTTTTGCACCAGAAACTGACTGCATGGTGTGAACTAGAGCCATCAAGATCCATTGAAATACATGGAAAACACTGTGCATGCATTTTTAGCGCAGTAAAAATGCGCACAAAACTGTATGGAACTGCGTCTGGTGTGAACTGGCCCTTACATCGGTTTCCCTTTACATTACAGTCAACAGATCTCTCCCTTGGAGCCCTTTCACATGGGCAGACTCTGCCAAGCTAATCCACCTGCTCAGTGGGGGAACTCCCTGCTGATCCCTGCTGAGCAGGCAGATGACGGGTCCATGTCTGCTCCACTTGTGCAGAGTGGACACGGTCACAGACTGCTGTTCTCTATGGACCGGTCTGACTGTCATCCAATCTGCTAGACGGATGGGGAATCTCCATCCATCTTTTTTCATTGGAGCGGATGCAGGCAGGTGTAAATGGACACGTCTGTTTACATCCACCTCCCCATACAAAACAATGGGTAGTCCAATCAGTTCAATTGTGTAAAAGGGGTCCTTCTGCAGGACCAAAATCAAGGGCCCCGTGATGGGAGAAAAGGACACCAGGGGCCCTTCATGTTTTCTTGTGGGCCATGAAGGTTCTAGTTACGCCTCTGGGCACAGACACTGACTGCAGTGAGACTGCATTATGGGCAGGGTGAGACTGCATTATGGGCAGGGTGAGACTGCATTATGGGCAGGGTGAGACTGTATTATGGGCACGGTCAGGCTGCAATGATGGGCACGGTCAGGCTGCAATGATGGGCACAGTCAGGCTGCAAAGATGGGCACAGTCAGACTGCAATGATGGGTACAGTGAGGCTGCATTTGATGGGCACTGTTGAGGCTGCATTGATCTCTTGTACCATGCCCGCAGCTCCTGAAATCTCCTGTACCATGCCTGCAGCCCCTGACATCTCCTGTACCATGCCCATAGCCTCTGACATCTCCTGTACCATGCCCACAGCCTCTGCCATCTTGACATTTTGTGTACCATGCCCAAAGCCTCTGACATTTTCTCTACCATGCCCAAAGCCTCTGACATCTTCTGTACCATGCCCAAAGCCTCCGACATCTTCTGTACCATGCCCAAAGCCTCTGACATCTTCTGTACTATACCCACAGCCTCTGACATCTCCTGTACCATGCCCACAGCCTCTGAAATCTCCTGTATCATGCCCACAGCCTCTGCCATCTTGACATCTTCTGTACCATGCCCATAGCCTCTGACATCTCCTGTACCATGCCCACAGCCTCTGACATCTCCTGCACCATGCCCACAGCCTCTGACATCTCCTGTACCATGCCCACAGCCTCTGACATCTCCTGTACCATGCCCACAGCCTCTGACATATCCTGTATCATGTCTGCAACCTCTGACCATCTCTTGTTTTATATCATGTCTGCAGTCTGGAGAGGAGTCAACGGTGGGGGGTCACGGGAGAAGTCAGACGTGTGTGGACTGTGGAGAGGAGACAATAGAAAAACCAGAGCCACCAACTGGGAGCCGACTGACTGATCCCTGCACAGTGCACCTGAGAGGTGGTCAGTGACAGCGCCGCCAGGCCAGTCTGAGAGGCGGGGGGTCATTGATGTAAGGGGGGGTTGATGTAAGGTGTCCCCCTTGATGATTGGTCCACTTTTACCACTTTTAACTGTAATTTGCTGTTATATATCCCTAGCCCTATGTGCTTTCATATCGGTCTTATCTATATATAACACACTCTTCAACTGTGCTTTACAATGCATAATTGTCCCTTTTATGAACAAGAAAATAATGACGTTATGTTGTTGGGCTGGTATAATAATGCTATGGGGCTGGTATGACATTTTTTCCAGGGCTGGTTTTTACTCCCAGTCCGGCCCTGCACCACACCACCAATCAGCTTATCCTGCTGGAAGTCATATGATGTCCAGTCAGGATAACAACAACTTTTCGGCCCTCGTTCTGTTATATGGTGGGCGGGAAGTGGTTAAAGTGTAGGTAAACAATTGAGTAAAGTGTTGGGACCCAGTGGGATTTGTGGATAATGGTCACTGAATATTTTCCCCATGTTACAAGGTTCTGTGGACCTGAAATATTCAGATTTCTGTTTATTTTGACCTGCACTCATTCTAGGAAAAGCTAAAAAACCCACCTAGACTGTACTAAGACAACTCTTGGACCCTCCATGTTCCATACATAATATACTGAAGTGATCACTTACCTGTGTATACTGATACAGTATAAGTAACTGGGCCAACGCCTGATTTGTATTGCGAGTGCTGTCACCAATAAAAGCAGCCACTTCTCCGCGTCCTTTACAGTAATAATTAGGAGCTTCTTTTTCTCCAGACAATATCTTTACGGCATATCCCAAAGTTTTCATTGGATCATTACATGTACTAAATATATGATAGCCCAGGGTAATATTGGGCAGAAAATTGGGGTCCCTGTTAATCTGATAGACAATTGCGATCATCGCCAAGATGCTTCTGTACTCTTCAATGTCAGGACTGCAGGATATTGAGAGGTTTTCAAACCATAACCATAATAATTAAAAGTTAAAGGCAATTGCAGACAACATAAAATACAAACCGTAAACTTCTATTGATATCTGGTAAACTTGATAACTTTTCAAATTTGGGGTGCAGAGGTGAGCAGTGCTGGAAGATGGGTGCAGGAGGTGCAGAGGTGAGCAGTGCTGAAAGAGGGGTGCAGGAGGTGCAGAGGTGAACAGTGCTGGAGGAGAGGTGCAGAGGTGAGCAGTGCTGGAAGAGGGGTGCAGGAGGTGCAGAGGTGAGCAGTGCTAAAAGAGGGGTGCAGGAGGTGTAGAGGTGAGCAGTGCTGGAAGATGGGTACAGGAGGTGCAAAGGTGAGCAGTGCTGGAAGAGAGGTACCGAGGTGAGCAGCACTGGAAGAGGTGGTGAAGGAGGTGCAGAGGTGAGCAGTGCTGGAAGAGGGGTGCAGGAGGTGCAAAGGTGAGCAGTGCTGGAAGAGAGGTACCGAGGTGAGCAGCACTGGAAGAGGTGGTGAAGGAGGTGCAGAGGTGAGCAGTGCTGGAAGAGGGTTGCAGGAGGTGCAAAGGTGAGCAGTGCTGGAAGTGGGGTGCAAAGGTGAGCAGTGCTGGAAGAGGGATGCAGGAGGTGCAGAGGTGAACAGTGCTGGAAGAGAGGTGCAGAGGGCAGCAGTTCTGGAAGAGAGGTGCAGAAGGTGTAGAGGTGAGCAGTGCTGGAAGAGGGATGCAGGAGGTACAGAGGTGAGCAGTGCTGGAAGAGAGGTGCAGAAGGTGTAGAGGTGAGCAGTGCTGGAAGAGGGATGCAGGAGGTGCAGAGGTTGAGAATGCCAATCAGCAGTGTTCGAACTCTAATCAAGAAGTGGAAAATGAGGGGTTCTGTTGAAACCAAACCACGGTCAGGTAGTCCAACTAAAATTTCATCCACAACTGCCAGGAAAATTGTTCGGGATACAAAGAAAAACCCACAAATAACTTCAGGTGAAAAACAAGACTCTCTGAAAGCATGTGGTGTGGCTGTTTCAAGAGGCACAATAAGGAGGCGCTTGAAGAAAGATGGGCTGCATGGTCGAGTCCCCAGAAGAAAGTCATTACTATGCAAATTCCACAAAGCATCCCGCTTACAATACACCAAACAGCACAGAGACAAGACTCAAACCTTCTGGCACAAAGTCATTTGGAGTGATAATACCAAAATTGAGCTTTTTGGCCACAACCAGCAAGGCCTATGATGAAAGGTACACTATCCATACTGTGAAACACGGAGGTGGGTCGCTGATGTATTGGGGATGTGTGAGCTACAAAGGCACAGGAAATTTGGTCAAAATTGATGACAAGATGAATGCAGAAGGTTATCAAAGAATACTGGAGGAACATTTGCATTCATCAGCCCAGAACCTGCGCATGGGACGTACTTGGACATTCCAACATGATAATGATCCAAAACACAAGGCCAAGTCCACCTGTCATTGGCTACAGCAGAATGTAGACATGTGCACACTGAAATATTTTGTTTCGTAATTTCGTTTTTCGTCATAAAAATACATTTATTTAGTTACTGCCGAAAATCGTTTTGATTTATTTCGTTTTTCGTTGGGAATAGCTTTCGTCCGAAAATCCAGATATACTTGGTTTCTGTAGAATGGTTAAAGAATATTCGACGGAACATCGAAATTTTACGCCAAATCGTACATTTCCAGTCGAACATTCCGCCTACAAGAATTCTAATGTTGTATGACTACTTGAATCTATAATCTCTCTATAATGTGGATGTCGAATCTATTCTCTCTATAATGTCTAATCTATTCTCTAAAATGTCGAAATCTATTCTCTGTAATGTCGAATCTATTCTATAATGTCGAATCTTTTCTCTATAATGTTGAATCTTTTGTCTATAATGTCGAATCTTTTCTCTATAATGTCGAATCTTTTCTCTATGTCAAATCTTTTCTCTATAATGTCGAATCTTTTGTCTATAATGTCGAATCTTTTGTCTATAATGTCGAATCTTTTCTCTATAATGTCGAATCTTTTCTCTATAATGTCAAATCTTTTCTCTATAATGTTGAATCTTTTCTTTTCTCTATAATGTCGAATCTTTGCTCTATAATGTCAAAAAGTACCGTATGTGTATAGTAGAATATCAGGTTCGATAGACAGATTGCTATTCAGTCAGCGTCATGTCGAATCTCCTTCTATATCGAATTGTTGTTATTTGCGACGAAAACGAAAATAACGCATTTTTTATTACGGATCTCTAGGTTTTCGTTTTCTGTGCTTTTGTTATCGTTTGTTAAAACGATAACGAAAATACCTGAATTTCGGATGAAAATTCATTTGGACGAAAACGAATGCACATGTCTAGAATAAAGTGAAGGTTCTGGAGTGGCCATCTCAGTCTCTTGACCTCAATATCGTTGAGCCCCTCTGGGGAGATCTCAAACGTGCCGTTCATACAAGGCAGCCCAATAATTTTCAGGGACTGGAGGATTTTTGCCAAGAGGAATGGGCAGCTTTACCATCTGAGAAGATAAAGAGCCTTCATTTATGGACTGTCTGCACTGAGCATATACTGTATTGATGGACTGCTTTGCACTATTCCTGCAAGAATCAATTTATTTGCACGTAATCATGTTTGTTTAACCACTTCAATAATGGGCATTTTCACCCCCTTCCTGCCCAGGCCAATTTTCAGCTTTCATCGCTGTAACATTTTAAATGACAATTGCGTGAAACACTGTACCCAAATTACATTTTTTATCATTCTCCACACAAATAGAGCTTTCTTTTGATGGCATTTGAATACCTCTGCGGTTTTTATTTTTTGCACTACAAACAAAAAAAGAGCGCCAATTTTGAAAAAAAAAAAAAAAACACAATGGGGCAGATCCAGAGAGAGAGTATCAGTAGATACGCCAGCGTACTTTCAAATGACCCGCGTCGTATCTTTCGTTTGAATCCTCAAACCAAGGTACAACGGCATCTGGGTTCGATCCGACAGGCGTACGGCTTCGTACACCTTCGGGTCGTAGATGCAATACTTCGGCGTCCGCTGGGTGGAGTTTGCGTCGTTTTCCGCGTCGGGTATGCAAATTCGCTTTTTCCGACGATCCACGAACGTACGCGCGGCCGTCGCATTCTCTTACGTCGTCTCTAGTCGGCTTTTTCCAGCGTATAGTTAAAGCTGCTATTTTGCGGCGTATAGATAGACTTGCCATGTTAAGTATGGCCGTCGCTCCCGCGTCGAAATTTGAATTTTTTTTTTGCTTAAGTCGCCCGTGAATAGGGATGGACGTAAGTCACTTCTAAGTTAAAAAAGTCGTTGCGACGTCATTTCGCGCAAAGCACGGCAGGAAATTTCAAAACGGAGCATGCGCAGTTCAATTGGCGCGGGGACGCGCTTCATTTAAATGAATCACGCCCCCTACCCGCCGATTTGAATTACGCGCCGAGAGATACGCTACGCCGCCATAACTTACGGCGCGGAATCTTCCTGGATTCGATTTAGAGCCAGGTAATATACGACGGCGTAGCGTATCTCTGATACGCTGCGCCGTTCTAATTCTATGTGAATCTGCCCCAATATTTTTAACTTTTTGCTATAATAAATTACCCCCTTTAAAAAAAAAATCCTCAATTCAGGCCGATATGTATTCTTCTACATATTTTTGGTAAAAAAAAATCGTAATAAGCGTATATTGATTGGTTTGCGCAAAAGTTATAGCAGCTACAAAATAGGTTATTGATTTATGCCATTTTTATTGTTATTAATTTTTTACCAGTAATGGCGGCAATCTGTGATTTTTAGTGGTACTGCGACATTGCGGCAAACAAATTGGACACTTTTGACACCAGTGACATCTATACAGCAATAAATATGCACTGATTACGGTGTAAATGTCACTGGCAGGGAAGGAGTTAACACTAGGGGGCAATCAAGGGGTTAAAGTGGTTGAAAAACCCTTATGCTACGTACACAATGAAGTTTTTAAGGGTCTAGAGAAAACAACGTTTTTTTCAACCCGATCATTAAAACGGCCTTGTCTACACACGATCGTGAAAAAAAAATGCTCTAGCAAAGCGCGTGACGTACAACACGTACGACGGCACTATAAAGGGGAATTTCCATTCGGATGGCGCCACCCTTGGGGCTGCTTTAGCGGATTTTAAGTTAGTAAAAGAAGATTCGCGCTTTTCTGTCTGTTACAGCGTGATGAATGTGCTTACTCCATTATGGAGTTTTACCAGAACGAGCGCTCCCGTCTCATAACTTGCTTCTGAGCATGCACATTTTTTTCACGTCGTTAAAGCCCACACACGACCATTTTTTACAACCTTAAAAACATCGTGAAAAATAGAGCATGTTCGGAAAAAAAATTGCCGTTTTTCAGAACCCGAAAAATGCTCTGAAGCCCACAAACAATCGTTTTTAATGACATTTTTTAGAACCCGAAAAACGGTCGACTTGATTCTGAGCATGCATGGATTTTTAACCGATGGATGTGCTCACAGACGATCGTTTTTTTCTATCGTTTTTTTAACCATCAGATAATTTTAAGACAAGTTCCTAGTTTTTTCACCGATGGATAAAAAAACGATGGGGCCCACACACGATCGGTTCGTCTGATAAAAAACGGTCCATCAGACCGTTTTCATCAGACGAACCGATCGTGTGTACGCGGCAAATATTACTGATTAGCTTGGACTGTCTACTTTCCAAAAAGGTGGCATTTCGGGGGGTATTTGTATTATCTTGCCATTTTAGGGCCTCGATAAATGATATAGGTAGTCATTTCATCAGGACTGATCAATTTTCAAATATATATTGTAACGGTCAGGGGTTAACGCCGTTTACGATATTCAATTCCACCAACCCAAGACAGCTTATCTGACACGCCACAATCCAGCAGACACGACCCATTCCATTCCCCAGAATAACGAGACACAAGCTCTGTTCTCTGGTTCCAAACGAATGAATACTTTAATGGTAAACTCAGCTCTTCTTATACAGTTAGCAACCAAATATGGACAATGACTCAACTCCACCCACAACATGACACAAGGAACTTCAATACACATTCCTTTAGATAATGACACTCAGATAATCTACATTAACTAATTACTAATCATTACCCAGATGTTCTGACTCTGCGACAAGCTATTCTCACCTGATACACAATACACATTTCTTTAGTGAACATAAGTCAGACATCTGACCTTTTAGATTGTGTTAATTCTCATCACATATTATCATCAATACAGGGTTAGTTAGCATAGCACCATGAAATTTCTTAGGAGCCAGGCTTAATTAACACAATAGACAATAGAATGCAATCACAGCAAGCTTTCATCACTACAGCCAGGTAGCTGGAGGTGATTGACATCAATTAACACCTTAACAGTAGCAGACTTAATTAGCACCTTAACAGTCTATGTTCCACATTGAAGGAGACACTCTCTTATTGACCTGTTGTCAGAATTAACAACTTGTAATATTTCAAGATATCCTGCAATACATGAATTATCATTACTGTCCCATCTCATGTAATTCATGGTATAATTTCTCAGTCATCCTATGCCCCTATTGGACACAGGATGACCATAGACCCAAGAGTCATTAGTGAAGCTGGCACAGGAGTACCCCGCATCCTTCAAAAGTCTCTGGGTATCACGGGCCATTCTGTTACACACACACATATATATATATATATATATATATATATATATATATATATATATATATATGTCATAGTTTGTAGATTCTATAACTTCCACAAATACTAAATAATATACAGTGGTTTGGGTTATTTTCTACAAAAAACAAAGGTAGTAGAATACATTTTGGCCTACATTTATGAAAAATTATTTTATATTTTTTTTGTTTATAGTGCAAAAAAAAGAAAAAAGAAAACAGTGGTGATTAAATATGGCTAAAATAAAGCTCTATGTGTCACAAAAAATGATAAACAAATTGCTTGCATATTGCTATTCAGTAATTGTTTTCATCAGGCTGACTTACTGCTATGCTGTGAATACCCTCTATTGTGAACGAGTTTGTAAAAAAGTGAAGAGTCAAAGGCTCTGGGTCGGACTTTGTAGGCAAGATGGATGAGAGTATAGTAAAAATGTATATTTTATTAATAGCTCACAAACAAATCAAGTACAGAAAGATTTAAAAAAAACATACATTAAACACAAACAAATACATAAAACTATGATGTCAACAGAAGATTGACACCAAATGGACAGCAGTGAGCCCCTGTGAGTCAACGTGTTTCGCTATTTCGCTTCATCGGGACACACTTTATTGTGAACATCTCTGAATAGTAGGAGATCATACACACAAGTTATAGAAAGTCAGTACACCCCCCTCCCTCTCTCCTGGAAGAGATGGAACCATCTGCAGGAGCCGTCTATAAGGACATGACTATTTATCAGAAATCCCAGCATGACCTGAGGACACAATATTATGGAAGCCCCGTGTATTAATTGTATATTGGAGAAACACAGACTGGATTCTAATAAGGAGACAATGGCCCAGATTCAGGTAGATCCGAGCAATATTTGCGTGGGCAAAGAGCAAATATTTTTCTCTGCGCCCACGCAAATATTGCGTTTTGCCCGCGATTCACGGAGCAGTTGCTCCGTAAATTGCGCGGGCGATATGCTAAACAGCCGGGCGTAAGGCTGCCTAATGTAAATGATCCCGCCGGGGGCGGGAATCATTTAAATTAGGCGCGCTCCCGCGCCGAGCGAACAGCGCATGCTCCGTCGGGAAACTTTCCCGACATGCATTGCGGCAAATAACGTCGCAAGGACGTCATTTGCTTCTAAGTGAACGTGAATGGCGTCCAGCGCCATTCACGAATCACTTACGTAAACGACGTGAAATTTAAATTTCACGAGCGGGAAGCGCAGCTATACTTTAGCATAGGTTGCCCCTGCTATAGCAGGAGCAACCTTGCGCTAAAGTCGCCGTACGGAAACTCCGTACCTTGCGTGCGCAGGGCCCACGCAACTTTTGTGAATCGGTGGTAGTATGCAATTTGCATACTATACGCCGATCACAATGGCCGCGCCCCCTAGCGGCCAACGCAAGAATGCAGCCTGGGATGTGAAGGCATAAGGAGGCTTATGTCTGTCATATCCTAGGCTGCAGTCGGTGTAACGAGGTTCCTGAATCAGGAGCACTCGTTACACCGGAGCAAGTAAGCACTTGCGCCGCGCAACCTATGGTTGCGCGGGCGCAAGTGCTTCTTGAATCTGGGCCAATATATAAAACATCAGCAGATACATTTGTGAATTTTCATAAAACAATACAGTGATAATGAAGACAAACCATTATATTTATCTTTATTAAGTTATACAGAGAGAGAGAGAGATGAGAAAAAGAGACTTACCGGTAACACATGGAAAAGCATTTAGAACCATCCAAACCAATTCTTACGTCTTTAATTTTTGTAGTGAATTCACTGAACAAGTGAGCAGAGAATAATCCTCCAATGATAAGATCTCCCTTCTGGTAATATTCATACTCAAACCTTGGCTTTGTCCTACCGAGTCTACAAGCAAACGCTGATCTCCGGGTCAGTACTTCTCCATAGGATGTGATGGGAATGATGATTATCGGCAGGTAAAAGACACAGAAGACCGGAGAACATTTCATGTCACACAGCAGATCCTCTCAGTCACCGGCAGCTCTGCCCAGAAGTAGAAGCAATCACCAGAACTTTATACACATCGGCTGAGACCGATTTACACTACAGAACAAAGAACGGAAAAATTGCAACATCATTCTGAAAATATAAAATCTATATCAGAGAGTGTAACTGATCGAATAAAGTTGATTTCATATTGAATACACTTTCAGTAATTCAGAATTATATTTATTCATTTTCAGGATATACTTCTAAAAATAAATAAATAAATAAATAAATATATATATATTTATGGTCAAAGCCCTGCGACCGAGACAGATATGAACTACATAAAGACGCCACAAGACTGAGGTGTGCCCTGGTCGCTGTTCGGTATGCCAAAAAAAGGGGGCATACCCAAGATAAGGAACAGATGATTGTGACAAGAGTGTGCTAAGAAGTGCCCTAAAAAAATGGAATGGATGGAAGGGTGACACGCACTAGAACCGACAGGGACCACAAGTGAGTAGCCTGCTAATATACCCCCCCGGACTCCTATAAATTCAGGCCACCATACTGGCTTTCTTATTTATGGTCGAAGCCCTGCGACCGAGACAGATATGAACCACATAAAGACACCACAAGACTTACAAAATAACACAGACCTGAGGTGTGCCCTGGTCGGCTGGCTGGTATGTATAAAAAGACGGCAAAAATACTCAGATAGGGTAGTAATACCTTATTGGTCTGGTGACATTTATTGAGCAAGCTTGCTAAAGGCTTGTGGCATTTCTACCTGAGAGTGTGAAATGTAGCGGGCAAACCTGCCTAGCTACTTGATGACATAGTCTGGCACCCCATCCTGGGGTGCGACTGAAGCTGCTCCGATCCAAAATGAGTGTCCAGAATACCGACCAGGGTCAAGATCAAGGTTAACCGAGTGGATCCTAACGTGTCTGATGAACTGGCTGCTACTCAGGGGGCTGGTAGGAAAAGGTAGCAGTGGGCTGGAGTTCAGCTGGCTGGGCAGATTAGACAATAACCAGTTGAGGATTGTTACTGGGCACCAGATGTTGTGGGTTTGGAAGAACTTGATGTCGACCCTGGGGCCAGACTGTTTTTGGTTCTGGACACTGCAAGATGTAGAACAAAGTGATCCAGTCCCAGCCCCTGTTGCTGGCATCTGATGTTATTGTGACCCATGTGATGGGAACGATCAAATGGCAATTGCGAAGATTTTTCCCCTGGATCCACCAAAGGAGGCACACTCTCATAGCTTTTGTAAGGTGGATGCGCTGGCTCTTGCTGTCGGACCTCCATTGTTGGAGGAACCCTTTCTGGATGGGCGAGTGTGCCATTGTGCCCACTTTATAATGAGAATTGTAGCTGCCATGGTGCCAATCACCTTCAGACACTGGAGAGCAGAGAGATGAGACAAAGTGAAGGCTGAGCTACTACAAACTTCTCCTCGGGCAGCGAGATGGTGCCCTCGACTGTGTTGAAGTGAGCTCTGAGAATCTTCTCTAGATTCAGGAGCCTTGAAGGGTGGAGATTACTAGGCTCTTTTGTTCTAAAAGTTGACTTTTGTTTTGGGCTAGGAGAAGGAGGTCATCTAGGTAGTGATGAAGACGAACCCCTTTGACTCGGAGCAAAGCCACAACAGCTAACAAGACCTTGGAGAAGACACAAGGTGATGTTGTTGGACCGAAGGGGAAAAAGGGGAATTTTAAGTGCCGTTGGCCTACTGTAAAGTGAAGGAATTGTTGGAAATCTGCTGCCACTGGAACGTGGAACGTGGAAGTAGGCGTCTTTCAAATCAATCGACACCAACCAATCCCTTGGATGGACGGACTGCTGTATCGTATGTAAAGACTCCATCTTGAATGTTTCTCTTCTGATGAAGCAGTTGAGATGGGTCAAATCTTTGACCGGTTTCCATGTGCCTTTTTTTCTGTACTATGAACAGAGGAGAATACATGCCCTTGCCTTGTTCATCATCCGAAACAGGAATGCTTGCTCCACCAAAGAGTTTACACAGGCTAATAGGATTTGCTTTTTTTCTTCTGAACATGGAAGAGTCATAGGTATGAATCTGAGCCTGGGGGTGCTGCTGAAGACCCAGGTGTGACCAGAGGAGACCGTTTTGACGGTCCAGAAGTCCTGGATTGAGGCCACCCAGACATGCCGAAAGCAGAGAAGGTGAGTCCCCACCTGGCATGCCAGAGCGGGCCCAATCTCAAAAAGACTTTGTGGATTCCCGGTTGCCGGAAGAACCACCCTTCACAGGGTTCCTAAATGAAGACTGCCTGGCTTTCCAGGATCTTGTAAACTCCCGACCAGGTCTGTAACTGCGCACCTCTCTGGCGCGATAGGTATTCTGTCTTCTCAGAAAAGTGCGTCTCTGGCTCTGTAAGTGCCGATCCTGAGGGAGGAAACTCGACTTGCCACCCATGGTCCGGGTTATGACGCTATCAAGTTTGTTGAGGGATGTGCCCTCAAAGGGACATCAGCACCAAACATGCTTGGAAGCCGGTTCTGCCAACCATTGACGGAGCCATAAGGCACAACGGGCTGTGACTGCCGCCAGAATAACCTGAGCCACCAGGCGGATTACATCAATGGAAGGCGGATGCCAGCCTGATTTCCAGGATATGCAAGCTTTTTGGCCACTTCACTGGAGATACCTCTGAGGGTCTGGTCAATGCTGCCCGACCAGGATTCCAAGGCTTTAGATACTGCGGCTAAGGCCAGGACCGGCTTGCAGGCCATGCCCGCTGTTAGGTAGATCCGCTTCAGATCGGAATCGATCCACCTTTCCAAGGGATCTTTAAAGGAGGCCGTGTCTTCCACAAGAAGAGTCACATATCAAACTAGTCTCATCAGCGCTGCGTCCACCAAGGGAGCTGACTCAAGATGCTTAACCTCTTCCTCCCTGAAGTGATACAGCTTCAGAATTTTAGATTGCAAAAAACTCTTCTTGTCCAATTTGCCCCTATTCATCGGAGATGATGTCTACTCAATCTACATACGACTCTGGTATCTTTATATTTCATAAAATACAATTAGTATACTGTTGATTTTAATATAATATGTTCCTATATTCCTTTATAAAAGTTTTTTTCCAAAACAGTCTTTTCAATCAATGCATATGTTACATCTCTCAATCAAATGCAAAATAATTATTAATGTGGATATATGAATATGTGTTTGATGGATATGTGTTACAGGTTAATTCACATTTTTATAACCACAATGTGATATCTTTCATAATGTTGATTAGCTTATTTAAAGCACTTCTATTTATAAAACACATTTCTCATATAATTCTTTCTTCTAACAAAATTCTAAATTAACAGAATATTTCCCTTGGTCCCAAGATATCATTGATCATCTAAACATTACTTATTATTTATTTCATGTCGATATTTTCTTTTAATACCATGTGTATTTTAAAATATCTCTGACTTGTATCATATGTTTGTGAAGCTTGGACTTAATAAAGATAGTTTAATAGCTCAGCTGTGTAAATATCCTCTCCTTAGAGACTCTTCGCTGGTCAACATGGTCCATTGTGTTAGGATGGCTAAAGTCAACGTTCTTATCCATCAAAGCTACCCCACAATGGGCATAGCTATTCACTTGAATCACTTGATGAGAATTTCCATTGTTCAGGCTTTCACCCAAGCTTGTAAAAGTTCGAGATAGCTAATGTATTGGGAACTGGGCAAAAATGGCTTAGTTCCTGAAGAGTTCTCATTTCAGTGATTCATCTCAAATTTTAGGCCTAATGGATCTTTCATATTTTTGTCGGAAAATATTAAATATATTATTTTTATCTTCGCCAAAACTCATGACAATCCCTAGATCCTTTACTTCCGACTCGATATCCAAGGGAGAAACGGATGGGTGGCTTGGTTGGGAAGATTCCCATGTCTCGTGAGCCTGCCCCTCTCCCGTTGGAGAGCATAATGGCTCTGGCTGGGGGGCACGAGGCTGACGAGCCTCCCTTTCCTGCAGGAATTCTCTCACAACCCATTTAACTAATGATTTGAGGTGCTGGTCTACACCCTCCCTCTCGTCAGCTGCTTTGGAAAAACAGTGGTCACAGAGAGACTTTCTGGCAGGGACCAGGGCCCTACACCCCCAACACGACTTCTCTGCCTTCTTGCTTGGGTGAGAGAGGATTGTGGTGGGGAGGATTGGGTGGGGAGGATTGTTACTGTGGTGTCGAACCTAGAAGGAGATCTGTGGTGCCTGGATCTAGAGGAAGATTGCCAGCGGTGTGATTCCAAAGACCCGCTTCTTCTGCGGGAACTGCGCTGTGGATCAGACCTGGAAGGGATGTGGGAAAGAAAGAAAGAAGAGGAAATTAATACATTAAAGCTGGTGCCCTATACCCTATTCTTCTCCTCCCAGCAGGCAGAACACATGGTAAATCCCCAATTTATACCTGCTGCGTGAGAACTGGCCACCAGGAGGCAGTGAAGGGTCCATGTTATCCAATGTAGATTACTGCAGGTAAAAAAAAAGATCAGCCACCAGTTAGGGATTTATCCAATCCCCTAAAAGTCAGTACTTACCCGGGGGAGTTGCTACGGGTGCCGGGGAAGTCACTGCATTTGCCCATGATCATTCCTGAGGCTCTTCAGGCTTCCCCCAGGTTTTAAAAGTGGCTCCACGTGACGTGGCAGGTACCAGGCCTAGTTTTCGTTCCGGGTCCATGCAAGCGTAGAGCGTACGCTGAGACCCGGTAGAGAGAGAGAGCGGTGGCTGAAGCGCAGAATGAAGCAGCCTCCATGCTCAGGGAAACACCAGTGGGAAAAATAGGAACGGGAACAGACACAGGACCAAAGGGTACAAAACGAATAAATATACACAAACACTGCTGCCATGGAAGGCGATGTCCATCTTACCACTCCAACTACGATCGCCTAAATCCAACGGAGGAAGACATAAAAGGAACAGGGCTTGTAGCCCAGAGCCAAGATTTATGGGAGAGGTGTCCTATAGGGTAGTTATGGAGGTGGGGCTAACCCACACGTATGCTGCCATGGAGCCTGTCAGGAAATATATATATTTTTTTCCTATTTATTTTACTTTTTATTTTTATTTTTATTTATTTTTTTATTTTTTACACTGTTCTTTTAACCACTTCCTGCCGGCCGTACGACTTTGTACGGCCACAGTGTGGATCTCAATTGCCGGGAGGCCGTCTAAATACGGCCTCCGGCATCCAGCCACTTGGGGGCACTCAAGCTCCGCTAACAGCGGCGCAGGCGTGCCCGCCGGCATTTCTGAGATGGCCACGATGTCCACCAGGCACCCTCGATCGGCGGTTACACAGACAAAGACGTGGATCTGTGTGTGTGTAAACACACAGATCCACGTCCTGTCAGGGAGAGAGGAGACCGATGCTGTGTCCCTTTTACATAGGGACACAGATCGGTAACCTCCCCCAGTCAGTCCCCTCCCCCTACAGTTAGAACATTTACTAGGCTACACATTTAACCCCTTCTTCGCCCCTAGTGTTAACCCCTTCCATGCCAGTCACATTTATACAGTAATTAGTGCATATTTATAGCACTGATCGCTGTATAAATGTGAATGGTGCAAAAAATGTGTCAAAAGTGTCTGATGTGTCCGCCATAATGTCGCAGTCCCAATAAAAATCGCAGATTGCCGCCATTACTAGTAAAAAAAAATAATAATAAAAAAAAATTATTATTTCCCATATTTTGTAGGTGCTATAACTCGCTTATTGCGATTTTTTTTTTTATACCAAAAATATGTAGAAGAATACGTATGGGCCTAAACTGAGAAAAAAAATGTTTTTTTTAAAAAAAAAAATGGGTTATTTATTATAGAAAGTAAAAAATATTGTTTTTTTTTTCAAAATTGTCGCTCTTTTTTTGTTTATAGCGCAAAAAATAAAAACCACAGAGGTGATCAAATACCACCAAAAGAAAGCTCAATTTGTGGGGAAAAAAATATGTAAATTTTGTTTGGGAGCCACGTCGCACGACTGCGCAATTGTCAGTTAAAGCGACGCAGTGCCGGAAGCTGAAATTTCGCCTGGGCAGGAGGGGGGTATATGTGCCCAGTAAGCAAGTGGTTAAAATAAAAACTGTGTCACTTTTATTCCTATTACAAAGTGTAAACAACCCTTGTAATAGAAGAAAAGCATGACAGGACCTCTTAAATATGAGATCTGGGGTAGACATGTGCACAACAAAAATGTTCATATTTTTTTGTTCCGCTTCGTCTGCACAACAAACATTTTCGTATTTTTTTGTTCCGAAGTCTCGTTCCATAGGTTCGTAAAGATTCGTAATTTTGTAAGACGCAAGTTTTCCTATTTGGACCCGTTCGTATTTTCGTAACAGTTTTATTTTTGTTTATACTGAATGATTCGTAATTCTGTCTAATTTATTTTCATTGATTCGAAATTCGTAATTTTGTTAGATAATAATTTTCGTTTAATGGATTCGTAATTTTGTACTTTCGTAAATACATCGCAACACGCGGCTAATCCATATCAAGATATACTTTATCTGAAGCCCCGTACATACACAGTCTGACTTTTTGCCAACAAACGTCAAAAATTAGCGTTTTCCAAAAAATCCGACCGTGTGTACGCTCCATCGGACAAACTTTTTCGGTTTCAAAAGTCCGGCCAACTCCCTTCAGACAAAAATCCACGGAAAAGTTTGTTTGAAGTCCGATCATGTGTACTAAGCTTTACACTGTACAATGTGACTTAGCACAAAAGAGATAAGCTGATTGGCTAAGATATTAAGTATTCACTCACTAAGTACACAAATTTACCAACAGACAAAGAAACGGATTTACAAAACACACAAATGAAAATACGAACATACGAATGAAAATACGAACAGACGAAGGATTTAAAATACGGAATGCAAATCGTTCGTTATAGATGTCATTTTCGTTCTTTTGCTTTTTCGGTGTTTCATATTTTAGCAAGATTGTCCAATCATACGTTCGCATTTTCGCTTGTTCGTTATTTTGCTTATTCGTAATTCCGTAATTTTTCGTATTTTGGTTCTTTCAGCTTTTCGGATGTTCGAATTGATACGAATGTACGAAAACTAACAAATTTGTGCGAAAATCCATTTGTTACGAACGGGAGCGCACATGTCTAATCTGGGGTCAAAAAGAACTCAAATCTCATATTTACACAAAAATGCAATAAAATAAATAAAAAAAAAAAATGTAGTTTGAAAAAGTAGAAAAAAAAATTCACTTTAAGAGCTATAGGCAGAAGTGATGTTTTGACATTGCTTCCGCCCTGCAATGTTATGGAACCGGGTGGGTGCCATCTTCCCCTCACTCAGCTCCATATTACATAGGGGACAGGATCCGATCGCTGCCGGCAGCTCAGGTAAGTGGCAGAGGGCACCAAAGCACGGCGGAAGGGGGGCCTCTCTCGTCACCAATAAAAATGATCTTTCTGCAAATCCACCGCAGAGACCACTTTTATCTTAAAGCGGACAGCCCACTGAAGAAGAGGATAATGGGGTCTAAGAAGATTGCCCGGCCATTCACAGAGCACAGCTGTGGCTTTGAAGCCATAACCAGGCGCCCACAGTTTGAACGCCATGGAGAGGAGGGGGAGAGGAGTGAGGCTTCCTGCACCCGCATCTCTGGTCCGTGGGACAGGTGAGTGTCTGTTTATTAAAAGTCAGCAGCTACACGTTTTGTAACTGCTGACTTTTAAATGGGTGGAACTCCGCTTTAACCCTCTTGGGCATGGAGGTCACCAGAGCTTTACAGGTTACCACTGGAGCCCTCTTTCACTCCTCCATGACAACATCACAGAGCTGGTGGATGTTAGAGACCTTGCACTCCTCCACCTTCCATTTGAAGATACCCCACAGATGTTCAATAGGGTTTAGGTCTGGAGACATGTTTGACCAATCCATCACCCTTACCTTCAGCTTCTTTAGCAAGGCAGTGGTCATCGTGGAGGTGCGTTTTTGTGGTCGTTATCATGTTGGAATACTGCCTTGCGGCCCAGTCTCTGAAGGGAGGTGATCATGCTCAGCTTTAGTATGTCACAGTACATGTTGGAATTCATGGTTCCCTCAATGATCTGTAGCTCCCCAGTCCGGCAGCACTCATGCAGCCCCAGACCATGGCACTCCCACCACCATGCTTGACTTTAGACAAGACACACTTGTCTTTGTACTCCTCACCTGGTTGCCGCCACACAAGCTTGACACCATCTGAAACCAAATACGTTTATCTTGGTCTCAACAGACCACAGGACACGGTTCCAGTAACCCATGTCCTTAGTCTGCTTGTCTTCAGAAAACTGTTTGTGGGCTTTCTTGTCTTGACCAATTTAATGCAGTATGCAGTGTATGGTCTGAGCACTGACAGGCTGACCCCCCACCACTTCAACCTCTGCAGCAATGCTGGCAGCACTCATACATCTATTTTCCAAAGACAACCTCTGGATATGACGCTGAGCACGTGGCCTCAACTTCTTTGGTCGACCATGGCAAGGCCTGTTCTGAGTGGAACCTGTCCATTGTGTGGTCTTGGCCACCGTGCTGCAGCTCAGTTTCAGTGTCTTGGCAATCTTCTTATAGCCTAGGCCATCTTTATGTAGAGCAGAAGTTATTTTATTCAGATCCTCAGAAAGTTTTTTGCTATGAGGTGCCGTGTTGAACTTCCAGTGACCCGTATGAGAGAGTGAGAGCAATAACACCAAATTTAACACCTGCTCCCCATTGACACCCGAGACCTTGTAACACTAACGAGTCACATGACACAGTGGAGGGAAAATGGCTAATTGGGCCCAATTTGGACATTTTCACTTAGGGGTGTACTCACTTTTGTTGCCAGCGGTTTAGACATTAATGGCCTTGCGTTGGGTTATTTTGAGGTTATTTGGGTTATTTTGAGGGGACAGCAAATTTACACGTTTATACAAGCTGTACACTCACTACACAACATTGTAGCCAAGTGTCATTTGCTGTCACATGAAAAGATAAAAGAAAATATTTACAAAAATGTGAGGGGTGTCACTTTTGTGAGATACTGTATGTCGGTGACTATGTGGAGAAACGGGATCCCTTTTCTTTCCCAAAATATTTTGAGCTAGATTCATTTACAGTTACGACGGGCGTATCAGTAGATACGCCATCGTAACTCCGAATCCGCGCCGTCGTATATTTAAGCGTATGCTCAAACTGAGATACGCTTAAATGTTGCTAAGATACGAGCGGCGTAAGTCTCCTACGCTGTCGTATCTTAGCTGTCTATTTACGCTGGCCGCTAGGGCCGTGTACGCTGATTTACGTCTAGAATATGTAAATCAGCAAGATACACCTATTCACAAACGTACTTGCGCCCGCTACGCCATTTACGTAAGGCTTACGTCCGGCGTAACGTTACCCCTGCTATATGAGGCGCAGCCAATGTTAAAGTATGGACGTCGGAATAGTCGTAAAATTTTACGTAGTTTACGTAAGTGGTACGTGAATGGGGCTGTGCGTAGGTTACGTTCACGTTGAAAGCATTGAGCCGACGTATCTTAGGGAGTATATGCGACGTGACTCTGAGCATGCGCGTGCATGCGTGGATCGTTAGTGCAAAAATTTACATGGGGTCACGGCTACTTTGAATACAACACGCCCACTACCTTCCACATTTGAATTAGGCAGGCTTACGCCTGCCTAGTTACACTACGCCGGCGAAACGTACGGCGATAGACCTTTGGGAATAATGGTCTGGGCGCCCTATTTTACGTTGCCGTATCGCATATGAGATGCGCTACGCCGGCCAAACTCTACGCCGGGCTACGTGAATCTAGCTCTATATGTTTTTTTTCCAACATGAGAGGGAACAAGGTTTCATCTCAAATTAACTTGCTGAGGCTTTCCCTGAGGCCGCGTACACACGGTCGTTCCAAACCAAAGAGAATGGTCCGATGGGCCATTTCCATCGTTTCACCGCTGAAGTGGCCTGATGGTCTGATGTGCGTACACACCATCGTTCCAAAAACCAATCAGGTCAGAACGCGGTGACTTCAAACACAGAACGTGCTGAATAAAACAAAGTTCAATGCTTCCAAGCATGCGTCGACTTAATTCTGAGCATGCGCGGGTTTTGAACCGATGCTTTCTGTACTAACCATCAGTTTGGACCGATCGGGCAGCGGTCCAGCGGTTCGGTTTTGAAGCATGTTTTAAAATTTTGGACCGAAGGACAACAGACCGATGGCCTATACACACGGTCGGTTTGGACCGATGAAACTGAACCTCGGTCCATTCTCATCGGTTTTGTGTACGCGGCCTGAGAAGGGATTAGGCTTGATATCATATATTTATAGTTTGCACGCAGGCGAATACTAATAGAGTCAGAAATATTAATACAGGAAAAGGGTACATTTTCAACTGTGAGGCCTCGTACACACGACCGAACATGTCCGATGAAACATGTCCGACGGACCGTTTCCAGCGGACAAGGCTGAATTGTCCGTTGGTCTGATGTACGTACACACCAGCGGACAAAAATCCCCTCAGACCAGAACGCGGGCACGTAAACCACGTACGACATCACTATAAAGGGAAAGGCCAAAGACTACGGCGCCGCCCTCTGTTCCGCTTTTGCTAGTTACGTGTTCCCGTGTGTTAGCAAAGGTTTGGTTAGAGCCGATTCGCGCTTTTCAGTCTCCGCGCTTTACAGGTCGTATTCTCGGGTTCAGTGTGTGCTTGTGGGTTCGTATTTGGCAGTCAGTGCTGGCTTTCAGGTCGTTTCTGCTTTGCAGTGGCATCCTGTCCGCTCGTATCTGTCGCGCGTTCTTTGCAGGTATTGCTGGATTTGGGGGTGCTTTCTGTTTGAGTGCATTCTTGACTGACCAGCCGGCCGGTTTGAAGCCATGATGGAGCAGCAGCGTGACTTTACTCGAGTTCGTGCTGGATATGGGCTTGGTTCTGGATTTTATCATCAATCCAGGACTTTGGCCAGGAACAGGGGGAGGAGGAGTTCCTGGGCCAAGAATTGGTTGTGCCAGCGTGACCAATTCTCTCATATGCCTCTGCTTAGGGAACTCCAGGAGAATAATCCTGATGACTACAGGAACTTTCTCCGTATGACGGACCCCGTTTTCCACCGTCTGCTGGATCTTCTGTCCCCCTATATCACGAGGCAGGACACTGTGATGCGCCAAGCCATCACGGCCGAGCAGAGGCTTATTGCCAAGTTGCCGTACCTGGCGACTGGGAGGAGCCTGCAGGACCTCAAGTTCTCAACAGGCATCTCTCCCCAGGCGCTTGGGATCATCATACCGGAGACGTGTTCTGCCATCATACAAGTTCTGCAGGAGGAGTATCTTAAGGTAAGTTTCCTAATTTTACCCTCACAATCTATGTCTTTAATAATGTGTGCTAATGTATTGTATTTCTTGTTTTTTTCCCTAATTACCATGATTGTAATATGCTGTGTGTTGAATGTTCCCTTTTCTCCCCATGCATGTTGATAAGCTTTCCATGTTCTTTTTTGTTGGCCTACCTGCATATTTTTACCTTACCACTATTAACCTGTCCAGCATGCTATCCTAGGGACAAACTCACCTAGCCGATTTTTTTAGAGGCATTTTTTTGTCTACTCCATTGTAGTTCTGCCCTCCCCCCCTAAAAATGTTTATTGCCCCATCAGAGGGGTGTGGAGTCTGATAATTAAGTGGGCCTATATTTGTGGCCAGGAATACTCACTCCCCAATCATTTTCAGAAATGTGAATACTGTGATGTTGCACAAGGATGGTTTTTGTATTGTGTTTGCAATGTTTATGTGCCAAAGTACGCGGCGATCCCATCCTCTCTCTCACCTACCATGAAGGCCACCGCTAAAGCATGGGAAAAAAATATCACACGTTCTGCCTACACCGCCACTGCTCCGCTGGACCAAATACCCCTAGAATCTCTACATTATCTCTCACCAAGCTTGCCGCTCACTCATTGGACCCTTAAAAGGGATCCGATCCATACAACATCTACTTCACGGGAATACACCTAAACCCTTCTCCCAGCTACAGAGGGAGTTTGATCTTCCCTCCACAGAATTCTTCACCTACCTAAGAATTCACCACTGCCTGAAAACAATACCCCTACACGTTTACGCTAATCCCTCCAAAGACCTGGAATTTTTTAACTGACCCTATATGCCCGCACTAAAGGCATATCCCACTTCTACAATCTACTCCATCTAAAAAATCAATTCTCTAAATCGCCTACTCACTTACAATGGGAAGCTGATATGTCACACTGCTTCTCCAATGAACAATGGAAATGTGCACTACAATTTGTGTATAGGTCCACGAAAGTGCTCCGCACTTTGGGAACTTACACAAAAAATCACACTAATTCCGCATACACACCATCACTTTATTTGATGAAAAAAACGTCATTTTCTGTGAAGTAAAAAACTACGGTTTTGAAACTTAAATTTTCAAAGACGAAGTTGCCTACACACCATCGTTTTTTCACAATGCTCTAGCAAAGCGATGTTACGTTCACCACTTTTTTCCATTGAAGCTCGCTTCATAACTAGCTTCTGGGCATGCGCGGGTGTAAAAACGTTGTTTTAAAAGTCGTTTTTTGCTACACACGGTCAATTTCTGTGAAGTAAAAAATTACGTTTTGAAAAACGACACATAAAATTGAAGCATGCTTCAATTTTTTTTTGTCGTTTTTCACAAGACATAAAACGTCGTTTTTTTTCATCACATAAAGTGATGGTGTGTAGGCGGCATAAGGTGGTATCTGACACGTGCTAAGTTAGCATCCTTTAATTCCCAAACTTCCAACTTATGTTGGAGGTGAAAGTCTCTTAAAGGGGACATGATCCACACATTCTGGGCATGCCCCTCTATCCAATCATATCTATCGTTACTAAGCACACAGTACTCCCTTCACCAGAACTCGCAGTGCTCAACCTAACTATTGAAGACATACCCCCCCCCCCTTAGATATGTCACCACCCACATACTACTGGCCGCTAGACTCAATTTAACGAAACTTTGGAGATCAGAGTAGGTCCCATCTGTTGACCAAATTATTGACCTGGTAGACTCACACTACAGTTATGAAACAATAATGGAAGCCAACAATGACCAAGCCGCAAAGAATCGATTAGCTTGGAGTCCCTGGGTAAACTGTTCTAGAGCTGTGATGACCACGTAATGTTTTGTGCTATATAGTATAGATTACTGTTTAGAATTTTCTTGACCGAACAATGTGATTACCAACCAACCATAGTGTCTATGAGCTTGTTACTCTTTGCTATATAACTTGAGGGGCTTATTCCCTCCCTACACCTTTTACTGGTGGCTTTCCACCCCTCCTAGGTCACAAACAGAGCCGATTAGGGTGATAGGGCGGAGGTGGAGGCCACAGACTTCATATGTACAAGTTAAAGTGAGTATCTGTAGTTTGCTACATATCGATCTGCTTCCTTGTTATATATTGCCATTCCACGATGTTGTTGTACGACGTACAATGTTCATATTGTACTTGTATCTCATTGAAAAATCAATAAAAATTATTGAAGAAAAAAAAAAAAGAAAGAGTGGTGGGATGGAGCGTAAGTATAGGCAAAATCTACTCACAGTTGATTTCACTTTTTTTCCACACGCAACAATCTCCTTTGGACAGCATTACCGGAGAAGGGGACTTGGTCTATATGCAGGTTTGAGTCCACCAGGTAGGCAAAGCGTGTAGGGTGTCAGGTGTAAGGGGGTTTCGGAAAGGTTCGGGTCAGTGCATATTGAGCCCAAGGCCACACCTCTCCAGAAGGCTGTAACAGAGGGCATTAGAACAACAACAACAGTTATATAAAGATAACAAAATAGAACAATTTTACAGAACATTCAGATGGAGGTTTTAAGCATTACGGTCCTAGGATGCTAGGAGACAGCGGTATCTTGGAAAAACCGTGGGCTTTGTGTATCCCCATTTCAACTGTGTTTTGGGGATCCTGGAGTGTTTGAGCAGCAACACTTTGTAGGTGGATCCTTGCGGGGGCTACGCTGATCACTGGGGCCGTCAGGGCATTGATTGGTTTCTATGGGGCATATATCCTGGGGAATGTGGAGGTATGTTTGCAGATAGGAGGCAGCTTCCTCCGGGCAGGTGAAAGACTTGGGCCCAGATTCAAGAAGCACTTGCGCGGGAGCAAGTGTGATTTGCGCCGCGCAAGTACTGATTTGCTCCCAGGCAAATTTGCGGCTGATTCTGTAAACCAGTTAAGCCTGAAATGCGGCCATTTTCCCGCGCACGCAGCCTCGCTGCTCCGGCGCAATTATAGCGCAATTTTGCGCGGGGTGTAAGTTGCGCCTTCATGGAATTCCCTCAGCGAATATGCAAATTAGGTACTGCCGATGATTCAGAAACATGCGCGTGTGATGCGCATCTTGCGCTGGAAGCGCGCAAGCTTTTTTCCCCGGGCAAACTTGCTCCTGCTAAAAGCAGGGGCAAGTTAGCAAAAGATGGCCAAATGTCATCTGCAGGAGCGCGCAACTTCAGCAGCACCTAAACAGACGAGCTGAACAAGCAGAGCACCCACATTTTCGGGACCTCACATCTGTGCACCACCATGCCAGGGGCAGCTATGGTTCTTGATATTCTATTGACTGAGCCGACTCGTAGGAGGGCACGGGAGAGGATTTACAGAGGGCGCTACAACCTTTTTGAGATGAGTGATAATGAGGTGTATCGCATGTTTCGCTTCAGCCCTGAAGTCATCCTTGAGTTGGTAACAATCCTGCAGGATGACATCAGCAGCCCGACCCATCGGGGACAGGCAGTGCAGCCACTGGTGAAGGTAGTGGCAACCCTTCTTTTTTTGGCAAGTGGCTCATTTCAGCGCACAGGTGGAATGGTGGCGGGGATGTCCCAATCCAGAATGAGCAGGTGTGTGCACCAAGTGATCCCTGCAATACTCAGACGCATGGGCACACAATTTATCAAACCAACCACGGCTGACCTGCGGCAGAAGGCAATCAGTGATTTTTATGAAATAGCCAGATTCCCACGCACTGTGGGTGCAATAGATTGTACCCATGTGGCACTACGCCCCCCCCCCGGCTCCTCGAGCATATCTACTGCAACAGGAAGCATTGGCATTCGATAAATGTGCAGGTGATTGTGGATGCACATGGCCTCATATGGCATGTCCGTGCCAAACACCCAGGGTCAAGCCATGACAGTTTTATTTACCGACACAGCCCCATCCCAACCGAGTTTGACCAGAACATGTATGGAGACAGCTGGCTGATTGGTGAGTGACATGGGTGTCAGGTATGACTGCCCCCCCCCCCCCCATGATGCAGACATCACAAGGGGCACATGCACGACTAACATCCTCCTGTCTTTTCCCTTCCAGGTGACTCTGCATATGCCCTGGGACCTCACATGATGACCCCATTTTGTAACCCTCAAACACCAGGAGAGGAAAGATTTAACGAAGCCCATGCACGTACCCGTGCGGTGGTGGAGCGCACATTTGGCATCCTTAAATCTCGATCTGGTCTGGATAAATCAGGGGGGACCCTGTTGTATTCACCCAACTTTGTGTGCCAAATCATCGAGGCATGTTGTATTCTCCACAATTTTGCTGAGAGAAGGGGCATGCACATTGAGCTACGCAATGACCTTACCCCCGAACCACGCAACCCCCCCCCCCAAGAAACACTACCGGATCTTCTGAGGGAAGAGCAATCCGGAATGGTCTTGTGGAACGTCTCTTTGCACATTAAACACACCCTGATCTTGTCACAAGTATAATGCATGTATGCACACCACTGTAGTCCCTAGCACACACACGACACATGCACCCCAAATTGGATTAGACCCAACAATACCCCATGGTATTAGGGAGCAGCAACGCCGCGTCAAGGCTCCAATTATGTTGCTGTCCATTCATACACCTTTCACATGGCAGAGGGTGACACCCCTTTTCCAGCAGGAGTGCCACCCCCCCCCCCCCATTCACACACCAGTCACACTGTAGTATACACTCCTCACCGTGTGTAGGGACTACAAATAAATATAAAAGCTCATATTCTGAGCATATATAAAAAAAATAAAAAACTCATATTCTGAGCATATAATAATTGTAGAAATTATATCATTTTTTTGATTTCTTCTTTGGGCCAAGGGTGCCCCGGCTCTGGCTCCTCAATCTCCGTGGTGCGGAGGAGGCATGGGGTGGGGATGGAGGGGGGGAGGAGCATCAACCCCTACTTCCAGACTCCTCGCAGGTGGTGGCTGCATGCCCTCCATGGCGTTGGCCAGGCGGGCGAGGATGGTGTTGGTCTGGGCCAACATCCGCATTTGGCGGGTGGTGGTATCCCGCTGATGACGGCGGGTAACTCTCCCCTCCTCCCGCACTGCAGCGGTGTTGGCCTGCACAGCAGCGGTGTTGGCCTCCACCGCAGCTGCCATCCTGCTTAATAAAGCGGGGGCGTTCTCCTGAGCCACCAAGCAGGTGACTATGGCCTTGGAGTTGCCACTTATTTCCGCCAGGCTCTGTGAGACATGTTTGTCCCGGTCTGCATGCAGGGTGAGGGCATGATGCACAGAGGTGGAGGTGGATGCCATGCTGTCCGCCAGACGTCGAACATCTCCCACCATGGCCCCTATATGGCGGGTCTGCAGGGCCTGCTCCTCCAGCAGACCGTCACGGAGGCTGGAGGATATATGCCTTGTTTTGGACAGAGCCTTCCTGGGAGGAGAGGCTCGGGCACGGACAGAGGGAGAAGGGGAGGGGTCCACAATGGAGGGGCTTGCCCTGGAGGGGCTTGCCCTGGAGGGGGATGACGTGCTGGGCGGGGGGGTGGTGGGTTGCTCAGGGATGGTGGTATCCTCCTGGAGGGAGCCAGAGTCCTCCTGGATGAGGAAAAAGGAATCCTCCTCCAAAACAACTTCCTCCACCATACTTGGCCCCGGTAGGATCTCCTCCTGGACCAGCATTGCCATAATGTCCATGGGGCCTGACTGGACCCCTGGCTCAGGTATGGATGGCGTGGGTGGCCCCGCAGCCGAAGACGGCCCAGCTTCATCATCCTCATCACCACCTGTGGATGACACCAAAACAAAATATTTTGCTGGTGCAACACACTGCTCACATGTTCACTTCTACCCCCTCCCATGATGCACAGCAGATATGAAACAAAAATAATAGTTCCATCTTCACTTCTACCCACAAATATGTTTACTTCTACCCCCTCCCATGATGCACAGCAGATATGAAACAAAAATAATAGTTCCATCTTCACTTCTACCCACAAATATGTTCACTTCTACCCCCTCCCATGATGCACAGCAGATATGAAACAAAAATAATAGTTCCATCTTCACTTCTACCCACAAATATGTTCACTTCTACCCCCTCCCATGATGCACAGCAGATATGAAACCAAAATAACTTACCAGTCCCCAAGTTCCCAACAGTGGAGTCGTACCCTGCAAGTCCCTCCACCTGCTCATGCACAAAAGTTTGGGCAATAAGCTCCTCCTCATGATTTAGGCGGATCTTACATCGCGGTCCACCTCCCGTGCCACCGGTATGTTTTCGGATAAGAGCCAGTTTATCCCGGACCCTGCGCCTCATATCATTCAGTTTTTTTTTAATGTCATCCCAGGAACGATCTTCATTACCCAGGGCATTGATGTCCAGGGCTATGGCTTCAAAGATAGCCCTCCTTTGGGCAACGGTGGTGTTTGCCCGCTGGGCACCATATAGGAGTTCTTTATGTTGCTGGAGTGCAGCAATTAGGATGTCCATCTCCGCAGCCACGAAGTTTGCCTTTCTTTTTTTAGTTCCTTTAGGAGGTGCCATCTCTTCAAAATGGGCTGAATTTCCTTGCTCAGGGGGGGTTGGAAAAAGCAGGATGAAATTCAGCAAAGAACCTGCGCAAGTCTGCTCCTATTTATTTGCTCAGTGCAAGCAGCTGAGCAGGATTTGCCCTGAAAGTATGCTAGGCGCAGTTTGACGCATGCGCAGACGGCAGCACTCTAACTACGCATGCGCGCGCCCGGCGCAAACCTCTGCTGAGCCGAAAAATCCTCATTTACATAGGGGCACACCCACTTTGACTTGCGCGGCCTTGCGCCCTCAGCTTTGCCTTAAACAGGAGCAAATTAAATGAACAAACGATTCCTGAATCAGGTGGCAATTTGGAAAAATTGCCCCAGCGCAGAGAAATTCAGCTGAGCAGCTCATGTGTAAGTAATGGGCAAATCTACCTGAATCTGGGCCTTTGTCTCTCCTTTCTGGTCAGTGAGGCGTAGTGTATCCGGGTATGCCAGTGTGATTTTAAAATGGCAACTCTGTCCGAGTAGTTTGGGTATCTAACAATTATCGGCATGGGGAGCGTCGGTCGTTAGATGGTGCACACACGCAGTGAGCTCTCTCCACTATTCAGGGTGTGGCGATGCCGAGGCCTCAGGGATAAGAGTGGAGCATAGCTCTGTTAGTTTGCCTGAGTTGTAAGATTCTGAGAGGCCTATAATCTTTAGATTATTGCGTCTTGTGCGATTTTCCAGGTCATCTAACTTCTCCAGTGGGTCTGAGATGCCTGAAGTGCAGCTGTTTGGGTGCTCTGTGCCTCCTCCTCCAGATCTGACAGGCGGTGTTCCACTTCATTGAGCATGCCTGCCTGTTCACTGAGCTCTCTCCGGAGCTGATCTATCCCTGCAGTCACTGCCCTATCCACAGCAGCAGTGATTGTGGGGGAAAGCAGGGCTGCCACTGCTTGGGCCATCCTGCTATACTGATCCTCTGTGGTGGTCGGGGCAATCGGCCATCTTGGCCAGCTGGGGGCCGTGAGTCGGATCGAGCTCTGCGACGTGTGCGGGACCCGGGCTGCAGGAGATCAGGTACCTCTCCATTGGGGGTGTTCTGGAGGCATGGGGGGGCAGTGTGGATACCGAGAGATGTGCCTGGTGGTATGTGGCCTTTCTAATGAGCTGTCCCTGATGGAGCCTCTGTCTCTCGCACCCATTACATATGGTGACGGAACCGGAAGTGGGATCCCTTTTCCATATTTTATGCCATTCTAATTGGACCTCCTAGGATCTACTTCCTAGCCTCTAATATATTACATTTGGGATCTTTCTGATATGCATGTATATATGAAATCTTTATAGTATTTTAAACAAACCCCTATCACATCTATACCATCCAGAGGACAAATAGACACCCCATATTGCCAAAAGATTAAACCCAAGTAAGTGACATTGTGATGAAAGTTACTAAAATGAATATTTTTGTGTTATGTTACTTTTCTCCTGAGCTACTTAAATGTTGCCTTTCTTTCATTGTAGTCTTTTATTTCTTGATATATATATATATATATATATATATATATATATATATATATATATATATAGTTATAATACATATGAATGTATGGGTATATGTTACAATACTGTTATTATCCTTAAAAGAAGCTATGACAGATTATAATGTTTTAAGGTTGCAAGTACGTTTTAGCTTGAAGTGAAGACAGAGAGAACTAATAGCAAACAGCTGTTGCTTCTACTGCACTCCTAAACTCCCTCCTTTCGGCCCACCCCATCGACTGAAGAATGAAGCCCCTGTGAACTTCAATGGGGGTCCCTGTATGACACAAGGCCATTTGTGCTAATTATTAATTAAAGACTTTTGAAACGTGTGCAGTATGCCAAGAACAGACGTCACAGGGACGTGTAAAAAGGGACCATATATGTGGACTGACCTATTAAATGTGCTCATGTGAATGATGTCATGTTGTCTTTAAAAAGCCTATAAAAGTCCCGCCTCCTTATCTTGGACGCTGGAACACAGAAAGAGGCAGTTTGTTCCTCAGCTCTCTGTATGCTTTCATAATTTGGGTCAACGGTAGAATGGGTTTTTGCCCTGAAGTTGAGTCAGGGGTTTAATCCTTACCAATTGGCGCATCCAACGTGGACTTTGTTTTCTTGGCGGCACACCGAGATGTCGATGGAATGCGACTGTGCAGACGGGGAGAGGCTGATCACCTTTACACATTCGGTAAGAGGCGTTTGTTTTATGTTTCTTGCCTGTAAACTTCCGCACAGACGCCCTCCATTCTCTCGGTCAGTTTCAGTCAAGCAAAGATGGGTAATTTCTTTTTAAAGTGAACCCGTCGTCCCTATTCTGCCGGTTGACGTTTTATGTTTTATGTTACCTTGAATGTGGCTATTTTAGTGAATGTCTGTAGGTGTACGGGTAGGTAATATCTTCTCTTCAGGGTTCCTGGGCAGGTGACGCAAAGTGGCCTGTCTCAGGGTAGATATGTATATATGTGAATGCACATATTCTTATGTCTGGTCTGAAGAGAGAGGTCTCGAGGAATAAGGAGATAGAGATAGACACAGAATTTCGTTAAGCCTGGTTCTTTTAGTAAAGTTGTGAGCTACACGAGGTGTCAAAATAGGTTGGTTAGAAGGACGAGGTGTATGGTACTAATGTAACACGGTAATTGCCTTATCAGCTTACTTGTAGCCCTGACGGAGGGCTCAGTAACCACGTAAAATATATTTTTTTTAGTTATATATATATATTCGGGGTTAAGAATTATTGCCCTGTAGACAGAGGGACTGAAATAGTCATATTCTATCTGTGTGTGTTGTTTACTGTTTGTTTGTGTTCTGAGCTGCTATGCATCTTTAAAATGCGTTTTAAGAGGGACAGAAGCCAATGTGCGCAGCCTTTGCCTCCCACCTTTTTTTGTTTCCTTGAACAGGAGGCTTTAAAAAATCCTATTGACAAGCTTGGAGTGTCAGGTTTCGTCTGTCTGTAGATTCTAGGAGAAGCTAGGTTAACCATATGTCTGCTGGCTGTTAGAGGCCAAGCCGTCAAAAAAAAAAGATAGGGGAAAGGTTTTTAAAAGTCAGACTGGTGTATTGCAACTGTTTCTTTGTTAGATAATGTATATGAGGTTTATCTGTTTCACGTCATAGTACCTGATACTGTTGATGTATAAGAAGGAATTTTAGTAACTCACAATGCTTATCTTTGAAGCTTATTTTCTTACGCTGAGCTCAATTTAGATATTGATGGATGCAGATTGTGTGATCTGTGGGGCCCTGCCTGTATTTACCACTGAGTTTCAGGCCAACCTTCCCTTTGCCCCTTCCCTGCCACCTTAGCTGAGACAGCCTTACATGATGGTGGTATGTGACCCACGACCTGATACATATATGGCTTGTTGCCTGTTATACTGTTATAATGTGGTGCCCAAGGGCTGTTACTGCGGTTATGGACCAAAACCATGCCCGATGTCCAGTTTATGGACTGGTGGCCCTGCTGCTTTCCCTGTTGGTATTACCTACCGGGTGGTGATCTGTCCAAGGTTTAAGCTGATGTATGTATGCTAAGCAACACCACTGCTATTATGGAAGCATGGGCTCCGCCCGAATGCTGTTCTGTGCTGGAGGTCCATCCCCCTGCAAACAGGCCCTGCTCCAACCTGCCCCATCCTGCCCCAACCTCATGTGCTCAGTATTGCACTACCCCTTCTATCCCCTGTGAATGCAGATGGCATCCTCTCCTGCCCACTGCTCATTGCCCATCCCGGATTCTGTGCTCTGTAACCCACCAACCCTTCTTCTCTCCTTCGTTTTGTCCGAAGTCATGCCATGTCTTTGGACAAAAACAGAAAGAAGAGAATGATGCAGACCTACCTGCTCCTACCCTGGATGAACATGATTGCTCTGAACTCATGAAGGTGGAATCCGCTCATCTACCCTCTGTCCTGTGTGCCCCGGCCCCAATGCCTTAACTCAACTTGTATGTTAATGGCTCCAGAATCAGATATGGGGTAACTGAGGTGATAGAGCAGGGGTCTCAAACTCAAATTACCTGAGGGCCACAAGACAAGTTTTCATATGCCATGGGGGGCCGCATGCAAACTTTCAAACTTCAAAAACAACAGTACTGGTGTCAGCAAGTGCATTATTACCACCAGCACTGGTGTAAGTCAGGGTTTGACAAATTTGCTTGGAATCTAGGAGCCAGCTAAAAAAGTTAGGAGCCAGAAAACGCACCCCGTCCCGACGAGCTTGCGCGCAGAAGCGAACACATATGTGAGCAGAGGCCGCATATGTAAACGGTGTTCAAACCACACATGTGAGGTATCGCCACTATTGGTAGAGTGAGAGCAATAATTCTAGCTCCTCTGTAACGTAAAACATGCAACCTGTAGATTTTTTTAAACGTCGCCTATGAAGATTTTAAAGGGTAAAAAAGTTTGTCGGCATTCCACAAGCGGACACAATTTTGAAGCGTGACATGTTGGGTATGAATTTACTCGGCGTAACATTATCTTTCATAATATTAAAAAAAATGGGGATAACTTTACTGTTGTCTTATTTTATAATTTAAAAAAAAGTGTAATTTTTTCCCAAAAAAGTGTGCTTGTAAGACCGCTGCGCAAATACGGCGTAACAGAAAGTATTGCAACGATCGCTATTTTATTCTCTAGGGTGTTAGGATAAAAAATATATATAATGTTTGGGGGTTCTAATTAGAGGGAAGAATATGGCAGTGAAAATAGTGTAAAATGACATTAGAATTGCTGTTTAACTTGTAATGCTTAACTTGTAATACCAACGGCCACCACCAGATGGCGCCAGCTCACATCTGGTAGTAATAACTTGTAATACCAATGGGTCACCACCAGATGGCGCCAGCTCACAAAAAAAAATTTTTTTTTACTTTGAGACCACTGTGATAGAGAGTGATTAAGGCCCTGCGTTCACTGCTACAGTTACAAAAGAAATATGGAAGGTCCTGGGTACCACATTAAACATTTTACATACCTCACCACCCTCAGCATAGTGGGAAAGTGGCCCCAAGGGGGAAGCATTCATTATCCCCTTTTGAAATCTTGTTTGAAACAGTCTCTAGATTAGGTTGTTATTTACCCACAACAGTTGCAATTACAGTCTGATACTTTGAGAAATTATGTGACCGGTCTTGAAAAATAATTAACTAATATCCGTGTACGAGTATTTTCTCACATTTCAGATTCTGATGTAGGTACCGATATTCACTGTATACTCCCTGGTGATTGGGTGATGGTTAAGAAGTTCCTTTGAAAACATTCTCTGGAGATGAGATATGATGGACTGTGCCACCCGCATCAGAATGAAACTATATATCTTTTTTTTTCATATATTTGATTACTGTACTTTAATCTCCTTCCCTCCATTAGACTGGCAGGGTAATATGTTCAGGAACCATATATATATATGTGTGATTTAGGCTTTAATATAGATGCCAGAGGGGTCCCAAGGGGGGTCCCGGATAAGTTTAAAGCAAGAGACCAAGCAACTGCAGGTTTTGAGTCCCTGAGTCCCATAATCACTGTTATATATTCCATAGGGTAATTAGTTAATTAATGTCAGAGTGTAAATAAGTTATTTAATGAGGAAATTAAGTTTAATACTGCCTGTAAATGTTTATGAATATTTTAGCCTAAACAACTAAAAATTTATCATTGCATGTCATTCAAAGCACAAACATGGGGTAAAACAGAGTTTAAATGAAAAACTATTGATTAAGATTGTGTAAAGAACTGTTTAAAATTCAGATAATGGTAAACAACATGGTATTTAGTATTTAACAGAAAATCCTACAGATTTGGTTGCAAGAATTAATAATAAGTTGAGGATTAAGCAATTTTTACAAAAGATTATAAACTAGGATTTGGTTGTTAAATTAAGGTAGTAGACTATTCTAATTTATTTAAGGTTCCCCAGGGAAAAATATTAAAATATGAAAGTTATGTTCAATCTAAAAAAATTATAAAAAATTGTAAAAAACAAAACAAAAAACAAACAAGTGTTAAAAGTCTTTGTAATCTGATGTTTCAGAGTGAGGACTTTGGTTGGGAGGAGGAGTTACTCGTGAAAATGGCCAATTCACAAATCATTAGGCTGTAGCTAGTCTGTGAATTTCTCGAGTTTGTCCCCTAAACAATCTTTGTCGCCACTGTAGTCAAGAAACATCATATTATAATGTAATGTATATGATTTTTGGCAGATGTCAAACCAAATATGTTTAACATTTTTAAAAAAAGGTTAAAAATTAGGAAAACGATAAAATTTGATTGTTAGCAGATCTTACAGTGTATGGCTATACATATTTGAAATATCTGTTCTGGCAGTAGTCAGCAGATGTTTTCCTTTAGAGGTCATTAAGGAAATGCTCTCTCTTAGCAGAGATGCAGATCAGGTTACACGCTGTGGTAAATTACCCTTCTGTGAGTCTGTTGAAACCAGAGAACATGTGGCTTTCTAGAGTAATGGTTTAAAAACATTTTGAGCCAAAATAACTTTTCTTGAGAGTTTATTGAGATTTTTGAAAACAAGAATATCTGTCTGAGTGAATGTTAGTGACCTATAAAGCTTATTATAGGGCAAGTCTTTCTTTAATAATAATAGAAGTAACTTGAATATAATCATTTAAAGATCTAAAGAAAGCCCTTATTGATTAAGTACTTTTGTTTAATATAGATCTCTCTCTCTCTCTCTCTCTCTCTCTCTCTCTCTCTCTCTCTCTCTCTCTCTCTCTCTCTCTCTCTCTCTCTCTTTCTCTCTTTCTCTCTCTCTCATTGGTATTTTAGTAAAATGTGTGGGTTTTGCACCATTTGTTTTGAAAAACTAAAGGTGTTATTTTAAAGGAAAACATGAGGTGTTTGACTAAGCTTTGTCTAGTGACAACTGGATGTTAAAAAGAAAGGTCAGTTGAAATAGGATATAAAATGATGAGACTGAAATGATGCAGTGTGATAGAGCCACAGTTATGAATCAAAAGGTCACTTTTTTCAGGCTTTTGGTTGACGAATGTATTTATTGGGGAGGAATATTGTGCTTTTATAAATGGATCCATGTATGAGCACGGTGGAACTTCCTGTATGTTTGTCTACACTGAAGAATGAACCAAAGACTGCCTTGTGTTTGTTTTAACAGTCATGGTGTGACGAGAGCATATGTGGTTCAGTCGGTCATACTGTATGATTGGTTCTGAAAATAGTGTAAATCAACATGAATACGTTTTTTTAAGAAATAAAATATTTAGGAAAGCCCAATATAAATTAATGTTCTTTGAAAATTAAAATGGTTATGATTGAAATTATAGAAGAAGAAAACATACAGTAACCTGGTAAGGTTGTTGCTTTTACGAAATTTAATTTAGTAATGGGATACAGAGGGTTCAAATAAGAATGTAGATTGGATTAATTATATTTACTATGATCAACAGAGGTTTGTTAACTATAAACAGGGATGCACTCCAAGGTATAGCTGAACAACTAGAGGCCACTTCACAAATGACTTTGTAAAATCATATGGCCCTAGACATGATTTTAGCTAACAAGGGGGGTGTATTTAGAATGTTACCTGGGGATAGTATTTTGGGTGATAACGCATCTGTACTCAGGTATAGCGATTTTGTTTCTGCTTATATTGGTTATGATAATGTTTTGTTGTACTGACCGTATCCTCCGTTATAGTCCTTACCTGTTAAAAACACATACAACATTCTCAAGTGAGGGAAAGAACAAAGAGAGCATAGGGACAGTACTGATAAAGGTCATTTTAAGGGGGGACTGTGATGGAAGTTACTAAAATTAATATTTTTGTGTTATGTTACTTTTCTTCTGAGCTAATCAAATGTTGCCTTTCTTTCATTGTATTCTTTTATTTCTTGATCTATATATAGAGAGAGAGAGAGAGAGTTATAATACATATGTATGTATGGGTATATGTTACAATACTTTTATTATCCTTAAAGAAGCCATGCCAGATTATAATGTTTTAAGGTTGCAAGTACGTCTCAGCTTGAAGTGAAGACAGAGAGAACTAATAATAGCAAACAGCTGTTGCTTCTACTGCACTCCTAAACTCCCTCCTTCCGGCCCACCCCATCGACTGAAGAATGAAGCCCCTGTGAGCTTCAATGGGGGTCCCTGTATGACACGAAGACATTTGTGCTAATTAAAGACTTTTGAAACGTGTGCAGTATGCCAAGAACAGACGTCACAGGGGAGTGAAATAAGGGACCATATATGTGGACTGACCTATTTAATGTGCTCATGTGAATGATGTCATGTTGTCTTTAAAAAGCCAATAAAAGTCCCGCCTTCTTCTCTTGGACGCTGGAACACAGAAAGAGACAGTTTGTTCCTCAGCTCTCTGTATGCTTTCATAATTTGGGTCAACGGTAGAATGGGTTTTTACCCTGAAGTTGAGTCAGGGGTTTAATCCTTACCAACATATAAAGTACCTTGACAGCATCAGTGTAGCCTGGATACTATGTTATGTGTTTTTTTTTTTTTAATACTCTAGTGAACTATCATTATTACTTTATAGTTTGTGAGGTCTCTTACCCTCCTCTACAGAAGATTCAGTATCATATCCTACGCCTTTGGCGGTGGGCGTGAGACACCACTGGAGGACCCTACTTCTGCTCCCACCTTACATTGCCTTCTCTTACTGACTGGAACTTTTTCCTTGTTTTATTAGTTCAGTACCTTATTTGATTACCCTCCCTCCACCGCTCCCCCCTCTTCTACACAGGCTCCCCCTTTCCTCCTACATCCCCAGGATGAAGACATTTGTTTTATACCAACACTACTGGCTATAAGCTTATTTTCAGTCTACTAATTCTGCTTGTGTCATTCATTCTGCTGTAATTCTGTAATTTGTACGGCTTTATCCTTTTGTAACCCTCTATTGTTTTATAAAGTCAATAAAAACGATTGGAAATAAAATGAGGTTAACTCATCACTTAAAGGTGTACGTTTAATAAACCGTGATAAGCGGAGATCATGATGATCACGGCTGATCACTGCTTATCACAGAGCATTGACGGTTTAATAAACTGTGATAAGGAGCAGAGAACACATTCTTCACTTAACATCACAGCACATGGATGTTTTGTCACAAACGGCCAGTTTAATAAACCGTGATCTGAAGATTTCACAGCTCTTCACCTGAAATATCTCCCTTCCAGATTCACCAGCTCAGAGGTGGAGAATCTGGGAGAGAAGCTGGTGTGATAAGAGGAAGAAGGCTTATTTCTTCCTAATTTCAACACCAGTGGGTTAAAAATGAATATTAACAACAATATACGTGTGTATGTGTGTGTATATATATATATATATATATATATATATATATATATATATACACATACAGTATCTATATAACACGTGTGTGTGTGTATGTGTGTGTATACTGTATATATATATATATATATATACAGGGCTTTTTTTCAGGGGGAACTTGGGGGAACTCAGTTCCACTACCTTTGGTTTAGACCCTTTGGTGCCTGCTCACCACAATCACTTGTAAACACAGAAGTCTGGTTTCTGTGTTTACAAGTGATAGCTCTGCACTCTGTGTGTAACCCCCCTGAACTCTGCACTCTGTATGTAATGCAATCCTGGTATTTAATGCCCCTTTAAGACCCTCCTAGTGTTTGTGAAATCTGAACAGGGTCGTGGTTGAGTTCCTGCACCTATTTTCTGAGAAAAAAAGCTCTGTATATATATATATATATATATATATATATATATATATATATATATATATATATATATATACACACATATACCGTATTTATCGGCGTATACGCGCACTTTTTTCCCCTTAAAATCAGGGCAAAATTGTGGGTGCGCGATATACGCCGATACTTGCTTCTCGCACTGTGTTTGAACTTTGCCGCCGATCCCTGCTTCCCGTGCTGTGTTTGAACGCCGCCGCGGACATATACCGAGCGCAGTACACTCGGGTACAGTCAGCCAGGCTCGGCTCCCTTCTAGGTTATGCGAGAGGAGCCGAGTGTGCCCGAGTGTACTGCGCTCGGTATATGGCGGCGGCGTTCAAACAGGACACCACAAAGGTCGCAGACGGACGCCAGACCGGACAAGGCCGCCGATGGACGCCAGGCAAGACACCAAAACTGTAAGTAATAAAAAAAAAAAAAAATTCAGGAATTTCACGTCCAGAGTAGGGGTGCGCGCTATACGCGGGTGCGCACAATAGGCTGATAAATACGGTATATATATGTGTGTATATATATATATATATATATATATATATATATATATATATATACACACACATACACACACACACACCTACATATACATACAGTATTTATATATATATGTCATTTTATATATATATATATATATATATATATCACATGTCTGAAAACATTAATTACATGTTCTTTTAAACGTTAGTTTCACTGTTTGAATTCGGCTGCACCATAATCTCACAATATCTCACAAGATTACAGGCAGTCCACCCATTTTTACACAGATCTCGGCTGTTTTCAGAGAAAAAACTTCACCTCTGTTCACCATCTGAGAACTGAAGTTCTCAGTTTATTAAACCGGCTGCAGAGGAGATAATTCTCCTCATGAGAACTGCCGTGAACTGCTGTGAACTGAACGGAGAAAAAACTTCACAGTTTATTAAACGGACACCTTGAACTTATTGAGCACATGACTCATCAACTTCAATTAATATTACAAATTATTGTAGAATACACCAATCCAAATAAATGTATTAATATAGGTGGATACATCTGCATACAATAATAAAAATGAATTATGACATTACATGCAGCTTATAAAAAGCAAGTTAAATATTTACCTTTCTGATGGGTGAGCGAAATTTTTACCATCTTGAAGAGTGATGGGTGGTGCTGGTATCTGACACTTTGTGATGGTTTTGTTCCCCTCTGGACTCTGTGGTTTCCAACAAACCCAAAGTGTCAGATACCGGCAGTGTCCTTAGTTCTTCAAATGAGCAACCAGAGAGGTAAGTATTACATGTTTAAATGTAACAATGTTCATTCTCAATATGCTAACAAAACACTAAAATTAACAATAATAGAGATAAAGATATAACTTCTGGTAACCCAGTGTTCCTCCATAAATATTAGCGGATAACTATTTTTATATTCAGGTCAGGTCTGAACAGAATTATGTAACATTTGTGGAAAAATATACAACCAAGAAGTCCAGTACTTGATGCCATTATAGCAAAGACCTTCACAGCCACCATGTATTTCCCTCTGGTGCTCAGTTGGGCCGGGATCATGGCAATCCAGACACTGCAGAACACCAGCATGCTGAAGGTGATGTACTTGGCCTCATTAAAACTGTCCGGTAATGTCCTGGCTAAAAAAGCTATAATGAAGCTCACAGCTGCCAGACGCCCCATATATCCCAGGACAGAGTAGAAGCCGATAACTGAACCCTCATTACACTGAATAATGATCTTCCCCTGATAAGAGTGAGTGTCCTGATCCTGGAAGGGGGGAGAAATAGACAACCAAGAGACACAGATTATTACTTGAACCAGTGAGAATACACAAATGATAAAATTGGGCAGTTTGGCTCCCATCCATTTCCTCCAGGGACTCCCAGGTTTGGTGGCTTTAAAAGCAACACACACCATGATACTTTTGGCAAGTAGAGAAGAGACAGCAACTGAGAAGATGACACCAAAAGAGGTTACACGCAGCATGCAGGTTATATCTACTGGACGTCCGAGGAACAAGAAGACACAGAGGAAGCTCAAGATGATGGAGACCAGGAGAAGATAGCTCAGGTTCCGATTATTAGCTTTAACAATGGGGGTGTCCCGGAAATGTATAAATATCCCCAATATTAAACCAGTCAGAAGACAAGAGAGGATGGAGACAGCTGAAAATACTGTAACAATTGGATCATCAGTATAGGAGAGAAATTCCACACATTTTGGAACACACCGATCCTTCTTTTTATTTGGCCATTCAACATCAGGACATTTCATGCAGTTTTCAATGTCTGCAGGAAGAACAATACAAACACAATGAGCATCTGGACCAGAGCTTCTGAGAAAACATAGTTACATAGTTAGTCTGGTTGAAAAAAGACACAAGTCCATCTAGTTCAACCAATAAAAGGGGGAAAAAACTAAATCATACAATCCCATATACACAATCCAAATTCCTTCCTGATCCTCCGAGAGGCAATCGGATATTCTCTGGATCAACTTTACCTATAAATGTTAGTGTCCAGTTATATTATGTGTATCTAGGATAGAATCCTGGCATTTTTTAAAGCAATCTACTGAACTGGGCAACTGGAGGGAGTCTATTCCACATTTTCACAGCTTTTACTGTGAAGGACCCTTTCTGTATTTGGAGATACAATCTCTTTTCCTCTAGACGCAAAAAGGGCTTCCTTGTCCTCTCTGTGGCCTTAAAGGGAATTCACTATATGGACACCTTATGTATTTATACATGGTGGTCATATCCCCTCTTAATCTCCTCTTCTCAAGAGAGAATAAATTCAGTTCCTCTAACCCAGGGTTTCTCAACTCCAGTCCTCAAGGCGCCCCAACAGGTCATGTTTTCAGGCTTTCCATTATTTTGCACAGGTGATTTGATCAGTTTCACTGCCTTGTAATTACCACAGCCATTTCATCTGAGGGAAATCCTGAAAACATGACCTGTTGGGGCGCCTTGAGGACTGGAGTTGAGAAACACTGCTCTAACCTTTCCTCATAGCTGAGCTCCTCCATGCCTCTTATCAGTTTGGTTGCCCTTCTCTGCACTTTCTCCCGTTCCCCGATATCCTTTTTTTCTTTTCTTTTTTTTTTTTCTCAATTCATTTTTATTGAGTATCAAGAGAAAATACAGGATACAAAACACAGAAAAATAAGAAAATATAGATGTTTATACTCTAACAAAAACAAGAAATAACATGTCAGGAAAATCCATACATAGTTCACTCTAAATTCAAACGACAATAGAGGTCTTAGTAAAAATGTGATACTACAGCGCTAATTAAATATCAAATTATAGAGCATTTAACAAAATTACCAAATAATAAACGCAGCAAAAAAGTAATGTAGGTCAAACAAAATTGGTACAATGTATATATATGTTAATTCGCGCTGAATATTAACTTTAGAAAATGCAAATCGTGCTGATAAGTGATTAAAAAAGAAACTATCAAGTGTCAAATTAATAGGCAAAAACGATACAAGTAAAGTCCAATTGCATAAATATACACCAGTGGTTTTCAATGAAACAACACCCAGATCAGTGTGATGATTGAAGGAAGGTGTGATGTGATCTCAAACAACGTGCTCCTGCTTCACAAGTAGATACGCCTCTTCCACATTAACCACAGCTCATGGAAAACAAAAGAGAGATACTCTCATAGCGCAGCTGAGTGTAAAACAATACAAAGAGGATAAATGGTCTCTAACAATGGCACACTCACGAATCCACCGATTAAAAGCCGCATATAGCAACAATACACCGATCCTTCATTAAGCCGCTCAGCTCATATGATGTTTCCTCTCCTCATTCGAATCCTAGATCGAATCCTAGATCCGTCCCGCTCGTAACTCCTCCCCCACGCGTTACGTCAATAGTCACTTGACTTAGTCATGGGTCACTCCCTGTCCGCTCTACGCTGGTATTATTTATAGTCAGCATAGGAATCAGGCAGAGACGGGATTGGTAGTGAGGGAGTGTTAGACATCTTACATCATTGCAAGCATAAACGAAGGATCATACACTGTTCATTAACATAGTGCATGTAGGCAATTTAATACAAAGAATAATAATTACTATAGTAATTAAAAACATTTAAAAATCCAAGAACATCTTAGTGGCGTTATTAAACTGAGGATATGCTTATATGCATAGCAGCCTCTAGTGGCCACAGTAAATACAGCACTTACAAACTCCAGCACATGCTGCACTACATCAATCAATGAGCAGATATAATTACAATATAAAATATCTATAAAGTACATTAATATATACTATTATAAATAACAACATACCATTTAAAATAAAATATTATATTCTAGAATTAAAATATTTTGTAAAAGGAGGAATAACCAATATATAAAAATATATATATAAAGAATCATCACGTTAAAAAACTAGTACATACTTAATAGTCAGAGATGAAACAATTGAGGTCAAATTCAATATTTAACCCATTGGGCGACAATGATCTCATCTCATGAATCCATTTTGATTCAGTTTGACTCAATGTCCGTACCATGTGGCTCCCCCTCCAATGTGGGTTATATTTAGCGATAGCCCAGAATTTTAAGTCTTTGGGATCCCTATGGTGGCACAAGTCAAAGTGTCGTGACACATTATGTTTAGGGAAGCCCTTTTCAATATTTTGCACATGCTCCCTAAGACGTTTCCACAAGGGCCTTTTTGTGCGGCCAATATATTGAAGGGAGCATGAGCATTGTAAAGCATACACTACTCCCTCCGTTCTACATGTTATTAGATCTTTAATTTGGTATTCTTTTTGTGTAACATTGGACACAAAACTGGAGCATTTATGTCCATTGAAATTGGTCTTTTTGCAAGCAAAGCACCTTTTACAAGGAAAGAAACCTTTTCCTTGGAAGAAGGTTAGAGTATTGGATTTGGTGGGAGGATCAGGTATATTCTTTGCCACCAAGTCCCTCAGAGATAACTGTAGGGTACCCATAATATATACAATCCCCAAGATCCATAAGGACCCACTCAGACCCCCAGGTAGACCCATTATTAATGGGATCCAATCTATAAATTCCAGATTGGGACAGTATGTAGATAAATTCATCCAACCGTTAGTCCCACAAACAAGGGCCTACCTAAGGGACACGAAACATCTGATTCAGATTTTGGACACTGTGAAAGTCGATAGATCGGAGAATTATCTACTAGCAACTGCCGATGTGTCCTCGCTCTACACGGTTATTAACCATATAGAGGCGATTCAAGCATCAAAATGGGCACTAACCAAATTTGGGTCACTTGTGTCTAAGCAAAATAGGTTTGTGTTAAGATGTTTGGCATTCGGCCTACAACACAACTATTTTTGGCACAGACAGAAGTACTATCGGCAATTGAATGGCATTGGCATGGGGGCCAAATACGCACCTAGTGTTGCCAATGTCTTCATGGCAGAGTGGGAGGAAACAGCTATCTACGAGGACCTACCGGATCAATTAATACTCTACAAGAGATTTATTGATGATTGTATTCTTATATGGAGGGGTGATACTGAATCTTTAATCCAATTTTTTAACAAATTAAATTTAAACCAGAAAAATATTGTACTTACATATACTATCGATGAAAAAACTATACAATTTCTGGATTTAGAAATTACACTTGAAGCAGATTTGATTACCACAAAAACGTATTTCAAACCGGTCGAACGGAATAGCTATATACCGGTTGATAGCTGCCACCATGACCCATGGCTAATAAACATCCCGAAAGGCCAATTGGTCAGAATCCGCAGGAATTGTACCGATTCACAGACTTTTTTGGAGCAAGCTAAAATGATTGGGGAAAAGTTTGTGAACAAAGGATACGACGACAGTTTCATACAGACACAAATCCAAAATGTGTTAGAAATACCCAGAGAGACATTAATAGAAGATAGGATAAAAAATAAAGCTATGGATGATCAAGTACCAATTATTTTAAATTATAACGTACAACATAAACAACTGGAAACCATCTTCAAAAGGCATTGGTCTATATTACAGGCTGATAAACAACTACAATGTATACTGCCTAGTATGCCCAGAATAATATATAGACGTGCCCCTTCTCTGAGGGACTTGGTGGCAAAGAATATACCTGATCCTCCCACCAAATCCAATACTCTAACCTTCTTCCAAGGAAAAGGTTTCTTTCCTTGTAAAAGGTGCTTTGCTTGCAAAAAGACCAATTTCAATGGACATAAATGCTCCAGTTTTGTGTCCAATGTTACACAAAAAGAATACCAAATTAAAGATCTAATAACATGTAGAACGGAGGGAGTAGTGTATGCTTTACAATGCTCATGCTCCCTTCAATATATTGGCCGCACAAAAAGGCCCTTGTGGAAACGTCTTAGGGAGCATGTGCAAAATATTGAAAAGGGCTTCCCTAAACATAATGTGTCACGACACTTTGACTTGTGCCACCATAGGGATCCCAAAGACTTAAAATTCTGGGCTATCGCTAAATATAACCCACATTGGAGGGGGAGCCACATGGTACGGACATTGAGTCAAACTGAATCAAAATGGATTCATGAGATGAGATCATTGTCGCCCAATGGGTTAAATATTGAATTTGACCTCAATTGTTTCATCTCTGACTATTAAGTATGTACTAGTTTTTTAACGTGATGATTCTTTATATATATATTTTTATATATTGGTTATTCCTCCTTTTACAAAATATTTTAATTCTAGAATATAATATTTTATTTTAAATGGTATGTTGTTATTTATAATAGTATATATTAATGTACTTTATAGATATTTTATATTGTAATTATATCTGCTCATTGATTGATGTAGTGCAGCATGTGCTGGAGTTTGTAAGTGCTGTATTTACTGTGGCCACTAGAGGCTGCTATGCATATAAGCATATCCTCAGTTTAATAACGCCACTAAGATGTTCTTGGATTTTTAAATGTTTTTAATTACTATAGTAATTATTATTCTTTGTATTAAATTGCCTACATGCACTATGTTAATGAACAGTGTATGATCCTTCGTTTATGCTTGCAATGATGTAAGATGTCTAACACTCCCTCACTACCAATCCCGTCTCTGCCTGATTCCTATGCTGACTATAAATAATACCAGCGTAGAGCGGACAGGGAGTGACCCATGACTAAGTCAAGTGACTATTGACGTAACGCGTGGGGGAGGAGTTACGAGCGGGACGGATCTAGGATTCGATCTAGGATTCGAATGAGGAGAGGAAACATCATATGAGCTGAGCGGCTTAATGAAGGATCGGTGTATTGTTGCTATATGCGGCTTTTAATCGGTGGATTCGTGAGTGTGCCATTGTTAGAGACCATTTATCCTCTTTGTATTGTTTTACACTCAGCTGCGCTATGAGAGTATCTCTCTTTTGTTTTCCATGAGCTGTGGTTAATGTGGAAGAGGCGTATCTACTTGTGAAGCAGGAGCACGTTGTTTGAGATCACATCACACCTTCCTTCAATCATCACACTGATCTGGGTGTTGTTTCATTGAAAACCACTGGTGTATATTTATGCAATTGGACTTTACTTGTATCGTTTTTGCCTATTAATTTGACACTTGATAGTTTCTTTTTTAATCACTTATCAGCACGATTTGCATTTTCTAAAGTTAATATTCAGCGCGAATTAACATATATATACAATAGAGGTCTTAGGATTTTGCAGAGAGGAATAAAGGGTAAAGAACACGGTTGGAATTTCCGATGGAAAAAGCCTGATGGGAGCTTTTCATCAGATATTCCGACCGTCTGTATGCCCCATCAGACTTTTTCCTTCAGAATTTACGACAGACTTAGATAGAGAGCAGGTTCTCTATTTTTCCATCTGAGTTTTGCCTGCTCAAAAGTCCAACCGTGTGTACGCGGCATTATAATGGTAATATATAGGATTATCAGGATCAATTGTGACACCAGTCTGTCCATGGTTTCCATGAACTGTCAAATAAATGTCTCTTGTCTGTACTGGTAGATAGGGATTTTTCATAGGACTAATTCATTTGGACTAGAGATAAACACTTTCAATATCGTTCTTGCGGGAACAAGAATGTGGGTCATCACAGTGCGAAAAGCTGACGGAAGGTCATCAAATTTGTAAGTTCAGGATTGCTAGGGCAGGGTTGGGTTTAAGGAAGATCCCTGTGATGTTAGAAATCAGCGGGGGTGAAGCTTGGAAGGTATCTGGAGTGCCAAGCTAGGAACCCAGCAGGGAACGTGGGTGAGGCTTGACTGAAATACCACCAAAAATGCCTTGAGGAGCTTTTCTTAATTTCTCTTTATTATTTTCCAAAAAATAAAAAAATACAGATTTGTATGGTTACATACAGGTAATATAAATTATCTAGTTCAATTAAAATTATAAGCACACTAGGGCCCAGATTCACAGACAGCAGGCGCACATTACGCCGCCGCAGCGCATCCCCCTGTGCGCTACGCCAACGCAGCGCAGAGAGGCAAGCACTGCATTCAGCAAGCTATTGCTCCCAACACTGCGTCGGCGTGGCGTAGATTTCGAAGGAGCAGGCCGGCGTAGGTGGAAGTGGGCTTGACTCATGCAAATGATGGTCCGAGCGCCAGAAAAGTATATTTAATGAACTGCACATGCGTCGTGCCGTGGACGCATCCCTGTGCGCATGCTCACAAACACGTCGGAACAACTGCCTAAGATACGCCGGATCACTGCCTACGCCATGAACGTATCCTACGCCCAGCCAGACTCACGTCCAACGTAAAATACTCCGGCTTGTATTCCTTGGTGCAGACCTTTGCATGTCTGCTGCTGGGTTACACCTCCTTTATGGGGCATAACTTTACGCCGGATGTACAACTTACGCGCACATCGCGTAGCCTGCGTTGGGCGCACGTACGTTCTTGAATCGCCGTATTTTCCTCATTTGCATATTTGAATGGCTGATCAATGGGAGCGCCACCATGCGTCCAGCCTAAATAGGCGCCCACACTACGCCGGCGTAGGCAAGTAACGTCGGCGGGATGAAGCCTATTTTTATACATATCTTAGTTTGTGGGTCCGGCGCACAGATACGACAGCGCATATTTGCACTTACGCGGCGTATCTTGAAATACGTCGGCGCAAGTGCTTTGTGAATCCGGGCCTAGCTGTGTAGCACAAGCCGGCGGGGACTCTTTCCGTGCTGCCCCCCTGCAAAGTGCTGCCCTAGGCCTGGGCCTTGTTGGCCTAGATAGATAGATAGATAGATAGATAGATAGATAGATCAGTTGAACTCCTGCATGTAGAGAGTACCCATTGGCAAGCAGTAAAATAAAGCAAAAAAGTTGTTGGCTGCATAAGGACACGATAAACAGTGAAATGAAAATTAAATGCAGAATAACTGTGTTATAGGCAGAAAAGTCATAATGGGGAGTTTTAATTTAAATTGTCTATAAACCCTGCTAATGGGTGTGGCCTCTTACCCACTGACTATGGCCCCTGGCATTTAAGGGAACACTACTCTTTGGGAGGTGTATGCCTGTGGGACCCTTGGAGTGGTCTGGTTTCTGATTTATGTCTCCCCAAAACACACTGCCACTCCCACAAAACTCTGGGAATCCATGTTTAGGGATGTTCTAGATCATGTTCTAGATGCCTCACTACCAACAATGACTGCTTCACACCGTGAGACTCGTAGCAGATGCTAATATCATCAGCTCAAGCCACCTGTCTGGGGGCGCCTGCTGTAATGTGTTTAATGTAAGTAGGTATCTCCCATTGTTAACTGAGTCATCTATTGTTTCTCAGTGTCTAAAAGGCCTAATTGTTATTGCACCACCCAGCACTCAGGAAAAATGAAGTTCCCAAAAAAACACACACACACACACATACATTTTATATACATATATATATATATATATATATATATATATATATATATATATATATATATATATATACAGTATATATATATATATATATAAAATGTATATGATGTATACAACACAAGTCTATGTACATAAAAGCAGCCGTTAAATAAAACAGAAATATACACGTGTAGCACTACCCCCGGACTAGCTGCTAAGTATTTTTCGGGCGGCATGTTACCTCTATTTTCTCGCCGTCAGGGTAGTAGAAGAGAGCTGAAAAAAGTTCAATGTCCACGCTTTACACTGCTTTTCTTATGATTTATTCGCAAAACTTGGTAAAGAAAGAAGAAGAAGTGGTTGAAGGGGTGGAAGGGTAAACAGGTAGATAGGTTCAGGTGCATAATCTCAATTAGGAAACACTCCTGCTTCCAGCAAACAGTTCTCATCGCCCCTCTAGCCAGAGTGGGTATTGCTCACCCGGATAGGTCCCTCTCACTGGCCTAGCAGCCGGAATGGCGCACGGAAATGAAGTACAGTCTCTGCCACAGACCTTCCTTTAAGAGGAGACACTTTCAGTCCAGAATCCCCTAACACATGATTAAGCACCCGGATCTCTCCAGATTAGCTTTTGTAGAACTTAGATCTGACAGGTGATCATCATCAAGCCTCTCAGTGTATGGTTCATCCTTCAATTAAGTTTGCAGGCCTTCTCCAAGATACCAGCCTCTTGCATTGTCCTCTCCAGGATAAGTCCTTCCCCTGGCTCCCTTCATCAAGCGGCTTCCTCCCTCCAGAATGGACAGCACAGGATCACCTCAGCAAATGTAGGCCCAGTCTGGCTACTGGACCTACTTGGACAGATCACAACCCCAGACCAACGTCGTCCCGGGGCCAGGATTTAAGGAACACGCACCCCCGGCCAGGAGGGCCACGAGGTGGTGGGACAACAGACCGACGACGACCCCAGTCTAATGGCATCTCCCCCTTAAGTACCCCTCCCCAGCATGCACAGCGGGACAATCACCCCCGCTAATTGGCTGCAGAGGGGGACACCCAATACACCCTGACTCTGCTGCTGCTACCCTTGGCCTGAAAGGGTAACAACACCCCCAGGCGAACAATGGTGGTCACTCCCAGCACAGCCATGGCTGGAACAGGGTAGAGGCTAAATTTGGCCAAAATTACACGTGTCCGAGTCAACTAACACTCAGGCCCCGTACACACGACCGAGAAACTCGACGGGCAAAACACATCGTTTTGCTCGTCGAGTTCCTTGTTCGGCTGTCAGAAAACTCGTCAAGCCAAATTTTCCCTTTGCCCAACGAGGAAATAGAGAACATGCTCTCTATTTGGCTCGACGAGTTTCCCGACGGGTTTCTCGGCGAAAAGTGTACACACGACCGGTTTTCTCGGCAGAATACCTCTCCCATCGAGTTTCTTGCTGGATTCTGCGGAAAAAAACGGTCGTGTGTACGGGGCCTTAGACTCCCCTCTAAATTTAAAGCAGTGCCCGCCCAACAGGAGCAGGTCGCTACACACGTTAGTGAAAAAAAGTCCTTAGTCCGTATAGACAAAGTTCTAATACTCAAAGCAGCGCTCCAACCAAATAAATGAATTATGACCAGCATTCACATGTACAAACATATGGGAAATCAGTAGTATGTTGATAGGTGAAGGATTCTACTTAATGATTGATAGGCATATACCATCCACCATAGTCCACACCACGTGAAACACACTCTACTAGGGGTTTACACTCACCAAAGGGATGTAATTAAAAAACCCTTCCCTTTATGCTGGCTCTGTGTATGCTGGTTCCGTGTATGCTGGGTCCGTGTATGCTGGTTCCGTGTCTGCTGGGTCCGTGTATACTGGTTCCTGTTGAGTCCGATCTCCTTTGGTTTCTCTGCACATTTGGCTACTTGCTAGTAGCCCATTGGATCTGGTAAGAGTACCCAATCATTTTGTCTTGTGGTGGCTGCACATTCAATGTCAATTTCCATTCCTGGTGGTCCTTTTCATAAAAGCACATTGAACTTCTCCCCAGAAGCAGAAGTTTGAATTTACAGGCATACCCCGCTTTAAGTACACTCACTTTACATACACTCGCGAGTAAGGACATACCCCCGAGTGTATGTAAAGTGCCTTACAAGTACTGTACTGACATTTTGCAGCCGCAGTAGAAGGAGCTGAAGCTCCGAGAGTATAGCCCGTCCTGTTCCAGTGTGCTCCTGACACCCCCACTACAGCCCCTGAAACCTCAACTACAGCTCCTGACACCCCAAATACAGCCCCTGACCCCCTACTACACCCTAGAAGTGAAAAAAGGTATTGTTTCACTTCAAGTACATTTTCGTTTTACATACATGCTCTGGTCCCATTGTGTACTTAAAAGTGGGGTATGCCTGTATATTGAACTGTTTTTTCCACTCCAGTCACCCACTTCCTCTCTTGGAATCCTTGTGTTTCCTCACGTGCATTTTTATATGGACATTATGATAAATTTACAGTATATTTATATTTTTCAAATACTTATCAGTATTGTGTTTGTATGTTCTACACTTTGATCAGTGTTAGTTATTTTTTATTTTTTTGCACTTTCATTTGTTTGCATCTCTTAGCGCTGCACTTTATATCACATTCACTTCAGTTCTATTGCAGTGTCAGCGGGTTAATTTTTTTTGAATTCTAAGTGCTGGCGCTGTATAAGTTGTCATTATTATTCACTGTACTAATAACACCAGCTGGGGAGGGGTTAACATCTAGGGGCAATAAAAGAAGAAAGGCTGTTGCGATAAAAGTCTGCTAAAACGTTGTTTTATTATTGCTTGTGAACAGCAG